>NC_091282.1:756110768-756452852 GCF_032444005.1 Ranitomeya imitator | reverse complement strand
CAAGTTAACAGCAGCTCAGATTAGAGACCAGGTCAATGACACACAGTTCTAGCAGCAGACACATCTCTACAACAACTGTTAAGAGGAGACTTTGCGCAGCAGGCCTTCATGGTAAAATAGCTGCTAGGAAACCACTGCTAAGGACAGGCAACAAGCAAAATAGACTTGTTTGGGCTAAAGAACACAAGGAATGGACATTAGACCAGTGGAAATCTGTGCTTTGGTCTGGTGAGTACAAATTTGAGGTCTTTGGTTCCAACCACCGTGTCTTTGTGTGACGCCGAAAAGGTGAACGGATGGGCTCTGCATGCCTGGTTCCCACGGTGAAACATGGAGGAGGAGGTATGATGGTGTGGGGGTGCTTTGCTGGTGACACTGTTGGGGATTAATTAAAAACTGAAGTCATACTGAATCAGCATGGCTACAACAGCATCTTGCAGCGGCATGCTATTCCATCCGGTTTGCGTTTAGTTGGACCATCATTTATTTTTCAACAGGACAATGACCCCAAACACACCTCCAGGCTGTGTAAGGGCTATTTGACCAAGAAGGAAAGTGATGGGGTGCTACGCCAGATGACCTGGCCTCCACAGTCACCAGACCTGAACCCAATCGAGATGGTTTGGGGTGAGCTGGACCGCAGAATGAAGGCAAAAGGGCCAACAAGTGCTAAGCATCTCCGGGAAGTTCTTCAAGATTGTTGGAAGACCATTCCCGGTGACTACATCTTGAAGCTCATCAAGAGAATGCCAAGAGTGTGCAAAGCAGTCATCAAAGCAAAAGGTGGCTACTTTGAAGAACCTAGAATATAAGACATAATTTCATTTGTTTCACACTTTTTTGTTAAGTATATTATTCCACATGTGTTAATTCATAGTTTTGATGCCTTCAGTGTGAATGTACAATTTTCATAGTCATGAAAATACAGAAAAATCTTTAAATGAGAAGGTACAGTTAGGTCCATATATAGTTGGACAGAGACAACATTTTTCTAATTTTGGTTCTAGACATTACTACAATTAATTTTAAACAAAACAATTCAGATGCAGTTGAAATTCAGACTTTCAGCTTTCATTGAGGGTATCCACATTTAAAATTGGATGAAGGGTTTAGGAGTTTCAGCTCCTTAACACGTGCCACCCTGTTTTTAAAGGGACCAAAAGTAATTGGACAATTGACTCCAAGGCTATTTCATGGACAGGTGTGGGCAATCCCTTCGTTATATCATTCCCAATTAAGCAGATATGAGGCCTCGAGTTGATTTGAGGTGTGGTGCTTGCATTTGGAAGCTTTTGCTGTGAAGTAAACATGCAGTCAAAGAAGCTCTCCATCCTTAAGCTGCGAAAACAGAAAAAAACCATCCGAGAAATTGCTACAACATTAGGAGTGGCAAAATCTACAGTTTGGTACATCCTGAGAAAGAAAGAAAGCACTGGTGAACTCATCAATGCAAAAAGACCTGGGTGCCCACGGACGATAACAGTGGTGGATGATCGCAGAATAATCTCCATGGTGAAGAGAAACCCCTTCACAACAGCCAACCAAGTGACCAACACTCTCCAGGAGGTCGGCATATCAATATCCAAATCTAATATAAAGAGAAGACTGCATAAAAGTAAATACAAGAATAAAAAGGCTAGACTGGACTATGCTAAAAAACATCTAAAAAAGCCAGCACAGTTCTGGAAGAACATTCATTGGATAGATGAAAAGAAAGATCAACCTCTACCAGAATGATGGAAAGAGAAAAGTATGGCGAAGGCACGGTACAGCTCATGATCCAAAGCATACCACATCATCTGTAAAACACGGCGGAGGCAGTGTGATGACTTGGGCATGCATGGCTGCCAGTGGCACTGGGTCACTTGTGTTTATTGATGATGTGACACAGGACAGAAGCAGCCGAATGAATTCTGAGGTATTCAGAGAATACTGTGTGCTCAGATCCAGCCAAATGCAGCCAAACTGATTGGTCGTCGTTTCATACTACAGATGGACAATGACCCAAAACATAAAGCCAAAGCAACCCAGGAGTTTAGTAAAGCAAAGAAGTGGAATATTCTTGAATGGCCAAATCAGTCACCTGATCTCAACCCAATTGAGCAGCATTTCACTTGTTAAAGACTAAACTTCAGACAGGAAGGCCCACAAACAAACAGCAACTGAAAACCACCGCAGTGAAGGCCTGGCAGAGCATCAAAAAGGAGGAAACGCAGCGTCTGGTGATGTCCATGAGTTCAAGACTTCAGGCAGTTATTGTCAACAAAGGGTTTTCAACCAAGTACTAAAAATGAACATTTTATTTAAAATTATTGAATCTGTCCAATTACTTTTGGCCCCTTTAAAAACAGGGTGGCACATGTTAAGGAGCTGAAACTTCTAAACCCTTCATCCAATTTTAATGTGGATACCCTCAAATGAAAGCTGAAAGTCTGAACTTCAACTGCATCTGAATTGTTTTGCTTAAAATTTATTGTGGTAAGGACTATAACCAAAATTAGAAAAATGTTGTCTCTGTCCAAATATATATGGACCTAACTGTATGTCCAAACTTTTGGTCTGTACTGTAGATCTATGCAATTTCCATGCTTGTGCAAACACACATTCTGTCATGACTCATCCATTGTTCATTACTTTAGCGGCAGAATATGTCTGAGAACATAGCACAAGCTATTAAAATGTCACATACAGTGGGGCAAAAAAGTATTTAGTCAGTCAGCAATAGTGCAAGTTCCACCACTTAAAAAGATGAGAGGCGTCTGTAATTTACATCATAGGTAGACCTCAACTATGGGAGACAAACTGAGAAAAAAAAATCCAGAAAATCACATTGTCTGTTTTTTTAACATTTTATTTGCATATTATGGTGGAAAATAAGTATTTGGTCAGAAACAAACAATCAAGATTTCTGGCTCTCACAGACCTGTAACTTCTTCTTTAAGAGTCTCCTCTTTCCTCCACTCATTACCTGTAGTAATGGCACCTGTTTAAACTTGTTATCAGTATAAAAAGACACCTGTGCACACCCTCAAACAGTCTGACTCCAAACTCCACTATGGTGAAGACCAAAGAGCTGTCAAAGGACACCAGAAACAAAATTGTAGCCCTGCACCAGGCTGGGAAGACTGAATCTGCAATAGCCAACCAGCTTGGAGTGAAGAAATCAACAGTGGGAGCAATAATTAGAAAATGGAAGACATACAAGACCACTGATAATCTCCCTCGATCTGGGGCTCCACGCAAAATCCCACCCCGTGGGGTCAAAATGATCACAAGAACGGTGAGCAAAAATCCCAGAACCACGCGGGGGGACCTAGTGAATGAACTGCAGAGAGCTGGGACCAATGTAACAAGGCCTACCATAAGTAACACACTACGCCACCATGGACTCAGATCCTGCAGTGCCAGACGTGTCCCACTGCTTAAGCCAGTACATGTCCGGGCCCGTCTGAAGTTTGCTAGAGAGCATTTGGATGATCCAGAGGAGTTTTGGGAGAATGTCCTATGGTCTGATGAAACCAAACTGGAACTGTTTGGTAGAAACATAACTTGTCGTGTTTGGAGGAAAAAGAATACTGAGTTGCATCCATCAAACACCATACCTACTGTAAAGCATGGTGGTGGAAACATCATGCTTTGGGGCTGTTTCCCTGCAAAGGGGCCAGGACGACTGATCCGGGTACATGAAAGAATGAATGGGGCCATGTATCGTGAGATTTTGAGTGCAAACCTCCTTCCATCAGCAAGGGCATTGAAGATGAAACGTGGCTGGGTCTTTCAACATGACAATGATCCAAAGCACACCGCCAGGGCAACGAAGGAGTGGCTTCGTAAGAAGCATTTCAAGGTCCTGGAGTGGCCTAGCCAGTCTCCAGATCTCAACCCTATAGAAAACCTTTGGAGGGAGTTGAAAGTCCGTGTTGCCAAGCGAAAAGCCAAAAACATCACTGCTCTAGAGGAGATCTGCATGGAGGAATGGGCCAACATACCAACAACAGTGTGTGGCAACCTTGTGAAGACTTACAGAAAACGTTTGACCTCTGTCATTGCCAACAAAGGATATATTACAAAGTATTGAGATGAAATTTTGTTTCTGACCAAATACTTATTTTCCACCATAATATGCAAATAAAATGTTAAAAAAACAGACAATGTGATTTTCTGGATTTTTTTTTCTCAGTTTGTCTCCCATAGTTGAGGTCTACCTATGATGTAAATTACAGACGCCTCTCATCTTTATAAGTGGTGGAACTTGCACTATTGCTGACTGACTAAATACTTTTTTGCCCCACTGTATGTAACATATGAATAGTTTCAACGTCAGAAAACTGAAATGTCAACAGGAAGGTAAAAAGAAACTATCAAATATTTCTCAAACCTTCACTTGAACATTATCCGGATAATCCTATTTAGAAGTAGCAAGATGTTCTTTTTTACTGGACACCCGTTCAAAGACCATCTTAGACACAATAACAGGAGATCATTGGCAGTAAATGACTCAGGGCCATTGTATGTGATTTCAAGTCTTACAAAAAACACAGATAAAGCCATTCTACTTATGTAAAAATATATCATTTACTCCAAAATATTCACAGATACATAAAAACCGGAAATCATGATTTAAGGAAATCAGCGAGCGAACAGCCAGGGCTGAAGGATTAATTTGCAATAAGACATCATTTTCAACTGTTTAAATGTGCATAACTTTGAGTGACCTTTCTGTCCACTGATGGCTTTATGATTGAGTTTCAATTGCTGATGTTAAATCTATAAAAAAAAAGGAAATTTATTTCAAAGGTCTGTGTCGAGGTCATCCTCTGCCAGCTTCAAGTCAAGGAAAATCATTTTTCAATTTTATTTTAATTAGACATTGACTGAGACAAGCTTCCCTGGTGAAACAGATACTGGTGGTTTGATCCTGTAAGGCTTTGTGATATCAGGTTTTTTTTTTCTTATTACCAATTGAAAAGAACATTTTTGAATTAAGAGTACTAAAATATTGTTTGGTGTCATGACATTTCTGGCTTATTATGCTGCTGACATAGATAGGTGAAAAGTGTACTATAAAAGTCTATGTAGTTGCTTTTGAACTCCTAGGGGGTGGTCCTGATTAATCACATCATTGTTTTTATTGGTTTGTCAGATTCTGCACAGGATTTTTCTTCATGCAGCAGTTGTACTGTTTCCACTAAAGTTCTTAGGAAATGATCAAAATGAAGAAATGTGGCATTTATCAACATGTGTGGCTTCTATAAAGGATGAAGTAAGGTCTGGGTAACAATGATGGCTATGGCTCCTTAGCCTACCTTCATCTAGTCTTGAGAAGATATGAGTGAATCTGCCAAAAAATGAAGTTGGCAAAATCTCTTGAATTTGGATGGTAAATTCAATTTGCCTCAAATTTATTCCATGCAAATCAAATGGTCTGTGTGTTGCTATGCTCTAAAGGTCTCTCCAGACCCAAAATCTTAATAGACATGGAGGGTTTTATAAAAAAAAATTATACTTACGTCTCCCTGTCATGGTGTTGCGTGTTGTCTAGTGAATACCGAAGAGCACTGTGAAGATGGAGCACTGGACTAGAAGTATGCAGGACTGAGCGGGGAATTGCCCATAGGGACACGTGAGGGCAGGGGCAAGGTGAGTACAATTTTTAAGTCCCTTCAAAGCGATTCAATATGTTCATCTCTAACCTTGATTACTGTAAATACTTCCATTTGTGCCCTCTTTAGGTAACTGGCTTTTGACTGACTGCTAAGGTTTTAAGGCCCCAACCAGACGATGGGCAAGATCTGCACAGGTTGATTCTATGCAACTAGCAATGAACACCAAACATTGTCTGCCATTGGTTCGTATTTATACATAATTTCTGAATGGATTATTTCCTTCCATCTAATTACTGCATTTGGGTGATTCCAAGTATATACAATTAACTGTTTGAACACCATGTGATGCAATTAAACCGCTGACTCTAATGAACTAGATAATCTCATTGCACAATGTCTAAAAGTTACGTGTGCGCAATTCTGTATCCCATTCATCACAATCTGTTAGAAAACAGAGAATTATTACGTGGATAATCTTTTAGGCTTCTACAAGGTTGGAGTCACTATTTACTGATGAACACATGGCAATTACTGGATATTCTAGATTGTAATTCACCCAAAATAAAAATAACCAGCAAATGTACATTTTTTGTACTTCTGGGTAACAACTAATATAGCAGTTGCCTAGTTAAAGGGGCTGATTTAAAGAAATATGTATTTTAATTGGTCTGCTTGCAAAATTTCCTGGTTCATCTGGAATCTCTCAATAATTATATTTAGTGAAGCCAGCTGAAATCTCCCAGAAACTAGTGCTTTTGGGAGATTCATAATATAGGGTGTTGAGATGTTCCAGAAATTCGGTGTCAAAGGGGCATGAAGCTAACTTGATATATAAAAAATGGACAATGTCATGGGTAAAAAAAAACAACAAAAAAAGAAAATTTGAATTTAAAGATAATCCAAAAGGAGATCTTAAAAAAACTTTTAAGCAATCAGTCTGTGGTCTGGGTGTGGTGCACAGAGAGAGAGCGATACCCACTGGACTGGCTCGCGGGATAAATAGCTTTGGAGGATCCATGCCTAGTTTGGGCCACATGTCTTATCAGCTATAAGTATTTGTAATCCGAAACACGCAAGTCAATGAATAGCAAATTTTAATTATGTGCGCATTCTGAATCCTCTTTTTAAACCTATGCTATTAAAAGTTATGTTTCAACCTTTTCTTTGGCTCTTGAGACTCTCCAGTTATGGACCTTTCAAGGCCATGGATAAAAATGTTTGGGCATTTCTCCAATAATGGTAGCTGAAATAGAGAGTTTCCATAAAAGAGTCTCTCTCTCTGGAAGACCAGACAAGTCCATGACGTTTTTCACTCATGACAGTAGACCTAATGCCTGCTACCCTATCCACAATCTATCCATTACCCTTGAGGAACATTCAACCCTTCATTTGTATTCTACACTCACTGCTTTGGGAGAATACAGTCACAAATGAAAAAAAACAGGATGCAGACACTTTCTACATCATTGACCCCATAGCAGCAATATGTCACACATAGGTTTTCCCAACCATACATAACTTCTTCCGTATTTTCTTTCCTTTCAGTTTTGTATGGTGGGGACATTGCTGGGACGGCAACCAATCAATGTGCCCTGTTTGTTGGTGTTAAGATTGGGGAATGCATACAAGTCCCTTTGCATAGGCCTGCACATTCAGATATAGGGATAAGTCAGCAAGCTGAATCTTTGTTCGGGTGATAGAAAGGCAAGTTATTGCTTTGTGGCATGATAGTCTTATGTTGGGTGAGCAATGCCCATATAAAAACCCACATTTATATTCAAAGCCACAAACAGGCAGATTTTTTAAGAAGTTATGTCACTTGTCATAAACACATTATTTTTTACCTGGTGTGCCACTATTCTCCTGAATCCAGCGCTGTTTTTCTTTTTTACCGGCACCTCTCCTTTCCTGAAATATGGCCCCTTCTTTCTTGTATATCAAGCTAGTCTTTTTAGCCAACTGGACATGATCCACAAGACAACGCCCAGAAATAATAGTGGAGGGCCACGCCCACTTGGAACAAGACTAGATTTATATATAGAGAGAAGAGGAGGCCGTATCTTAGGAACAGAGAGGCGCAGGAACAAAAGAAAAACAACGCTGGATTCAGGAGAACAGCTGTTTACACCAGGTATAAAAAAAAATTAGATTTTAATGGCGAGACCTTTTTTACTCCATTGAAATGAGGGAAGAACCTTGGAGAATATGGTGGTGAGATGGCTAGACTAAACAAATAACTGTAAATGCACTTTAAGTAGAGTGGCTCTTCTTAATTATCAAAATGGCTTCTTAGTTTTCATTAGAAATGTTTCTGTTTCTGTTCTTATAGTAATGGGATCTGCATAAAAGGAATACTCTCTGCTGTTTAGATTGATGCCCGGGCTTACGCTAAAATCCTTTTTCGCATAATTTTATTAATAGAAACAAGGGCTGATGGATTCTGTATGCTGGGGGAAGAGTGGGGAGTAATTAAACATTTTATTGCTTCCTTCTGCCGAATTCATACATCACCCAAACTTCATAAAGTGCTATTCCGTCTAAGAAGCTGACCTGCATTTTCCACGCTTAATCTGATTTTCTTCTGTAATGCTGACTTGAAATTCACAAGAGTGCTGTAAGTTAATTATAAATACGGTATGAAATCCCATAATCCTGTGTAGTGCGATCCTGACGCTGTGTCGCTAACTGTAGCCAATCTGATGAAATTAAAAGTTGTGACTAATTATAATAGAAAAAGTGCACCAATAGGGCACTATCACTCAATGTCATGGAAGGAATGGAGGCACGGATAGCCAGTCCCGATGGACCGCAGAAAGTGTAGAATATGTATTTCCACACACTACATGGATAAAAATATGTGCCCCACATTTCACCCACAGAAACTTGTATGATTTCCCATTCTACCTCCATAGACAGTAATATGGGGGGTTGACACTTTGCAGCTATAAAAACTCCCGCACTTCTGGAAACAATTTCTGCCCGGCGATTGGGGGAATTTGCACCCCTTCCTCTAAAAGAGTATTTGTGAAGACAAGTCCTGATGTTGGGGAGATGCCTGGCTCACAATCTTCATTATAGATGTTAGATGGGACTGAGGTCCGGGCTCCGGTTGTCCGGTTATGTTCTTCCCATCAAACTCCCCCACTGGATGCAGTCATGGGGCACAGAAAATGGTCTTCCCCAAATTGTTCCCACAAAACTGAAAACTACAATGTCTTGTGCTGACGCATTATGATTTCCCGTCACTGGAATTAAGGGGCCGAGGCCGACCCCTGATAAACCAGCCTATAGCATTTTCCTCCTCCACCATCTGTACAGCTGGTGCAATGAAGTCAGGGGGTAATGATCTCCTGGAATCATTAAACTCAGACTCCTGATAGAGAAGTGTGATCCGTCACTGCACAGAATACGTCTCCTCTAGAGTCCGGTGGTGGCAACTTTACACCATTCCATCCAAAGCTCAGGATTGTGTTTGATGATGTTTGGCTACATGCAGCTACTTGGCCATGAAGCTCCTGGCGGGGGCGCAGTGTTTGTGGTGATGTGCAGTTATGGAGTCAGCAGAGCATTGGTAACTTTCTGCTCTTTAGCACTCAGCCTGCACTTCATGTCTGAGTTGCTGCGGTTCCTTCCACTTCTCAATAATATCACTCACAGGGGATGGAGGAAGATTTAGAAGGAAGTAAAGTCATGAACAGACTTGTTGCTCTGGTGGCTCCTATTATAATACTGCACTGGCATCAGTGAGCTCTGCACCATCGGTAAGTCTGTCACTTGATAGTAAAGGCAAACTGCATGGCGGGGGGCCAGACGATATGCATCGGGGGCAATGAGACTGAATAAAAAACCTGAATTCATTAACTAAAATGTGTATCCCAATACTTTTGTCCATATAATATATGCATAAGACTGGCATATATTCTTTATCCTAAAAACCACATGAGTCGCCAGCTGCCAAAATGTAAATGTATCCTAAATTATCCTTCAAATTTCTCAGCACATTGGCTCAATTATTAAGCAATTGAGATAAAAATGCTTCCTGTGATATTAAAAAATGATCTTACGACAGCACTGTTACTTGAAAAACTGACATGTGACTGTGCCCTTAGAGATCAGAAGAGTTAAGTGCTTTATAGATTGAAGAGAGCCATAGATTATGTAGAGGACATGATCTCACATTCTGAGGGCAACATTAGTGTAGACGGGATCCAGATCCAAATCTGCAAGGTGAAGGGGGCTAGATCCCATTTATCCAGGCAATTTCAGTGTTAGTCTCTCTGTGGACAGATACAGTTCTTCAACACAACAGTTGTCTGCTTGTCTCCACATAGGCACATAGGCTTTATGGTTATAAATCCAAAGAGGCACATACTGTGCCTTGTGAAAGTATTCGGCTCCCTGGAACTTTTCAACCTTTTCCCACATATCATTCTTCAAACATAAAGATACCAAATGTAAATTTTTGGTGAAGAATCAACAACAAGTGGAACACAATTGTGAAGTTGAACAAAATTTATTGGTTATTTTAAATTTTTGTGGAAATTCAAAAACTGAAAAGTGTGACGTGCAATATTATTCGGCCCCTTTACTTTCAGTGCAGCAAACTCACTCCAGAAGTTCATTGTGGATCTCTGAATGATCTAATGTTGTCCTAAATGCCTAATGATGATAAATATCCACCTGTGTGTGATCAAGTCTCCGTGTAAATGCATCTGCTCTGTGATAGTCTCAGGGTTCTGTTTGAAGCACAGAGAGCATCATGGAGACCAAGGAACACAACAGGCAGGTCCGTGATACTGTTGTGGAGAACTTTAAAGCCGGATTTGGATGCAAAATGATTTCCAAAAATTTAAACATCCCAAGGAGCACTGTGCAAGTGATCATATTGAAGTGGAAGGAGTATCATACCACTGCAAATCTACCAAGACCCGGCCGTCCCTCTAAACTTTCATCTCAAACAAGGAGAAGACTGATCAGAGATGCAGCCAAGAGGCCCATGATCACTGTGGATGAACTGCAGAGATCTACAGCTGAGGTGGCACAGTCTGTCCATAGGACAACAGTCAGTCATACACTGCACAAATCTGGCCTTTGTGGAAGACTAGCAAGAAGAAAGCCATTTCTCAAAGATATCCATAAAAAGTGTAATTTAAAGTTTGCAGCAAGCCACCTTTGGCACAATGCCAAATGATATGTTTGGCATAAAGGTAACACAGCTCATCACCCTGAACACACCATCCCCACTGTCAAACATGGTGGTGGCAGCATAATGATTTTGGCCTGCTTTTCTTCAGCAGGGATAGGGAAGATGGATAAAATTGATGGGAAGATGGATGGAGCCAATTGCAGGACCATTCTTGAAGAAAACCTGTTTGAGTCTGCAAAAGACCTGAGACTGGGATGGAGATTTGTCTTCACATAATACAATGATCCCAAACATAAAGCAAAATCTACAATGGAATGGTTCACAAATAAACGTATCAAGGTGTTAGAATGGCCAAGTCAAAGTCCAGACCTCAATCCAATCAAGAATCTGTGGAAAGAGCTAAAAACTGCTGTTCACAAACGATCTCCATCAGACCTCACTGAGCTCGAGCTGTTTGCCAAGGAAGAGTGGGCAAGAATTTCAGTTTCTTGATGTACAAAACTGATAGAGACATATCCCAAGCGACTTGCAGCTGTAATCGCAGAAAAAGGTGGCACAACAAAGTATTAGTTAAAGGGGCCAAATAATATTTCACGCCCCATTTTTCAGTTTTTGAATTTCCACAAAAATGTTAAAATAACCAATACATTTCGTTCAACATCATAGTTGTGTTCCACTTGTTGTTGATTCTTCCCCAAACATTTACATTTGGTATCTTTATGTTTTAAGCATGATACGTGGAAAAAGGTTGAAAAGTTCCAGAGAGACGAATACTTTCGCAAGGCACTGTACTTGTGGATGTACTCATGGAGAGCCACAATACTTAAAAAGATTGGCAACTACTTTTTTTATTCCTGGTCCATCCTTGGGATGAGTAATAAATATCTGATTGTGAGGGTGCCACACTCAGCACCCCGCTGATGAGGTGCTACCCATGTCGGACAGAAATTCTTGAATACTGCCAGAACACAGCAATTTTATTGGAACTATAAGGGCCACGGCCAGGTAGTGCAGATCCAGCCCCTATTTCCAGTGCACGAACACAGCCACTATTGAAATGATGGAGCTGCTGTCTTCCAGCAGTATCAGAGAACTTCCGAACACAGCAGGTAGCAGTTGACCGGCAGGTGCTGGGTGTTGCTCCCCACCTATCAGATATTAATGACTAATTATAGGGATAGTCCATCAATGAAAAAGTAGTGGCTAGTGTGGTGCCTCTGTGGTCTGGCTGCCACAATGGTATTGCCTCTTAAAACAGTGGTAGTATCCTGTTTGGAAGTAAATGGAGCTCCCTACACTGAGTAACCTACACATCCACACACAAGTCTGATCCCAGACCAGAAGGGGGAGCACAAGCCCCTAGTTTGTATGGTGGTGACTGTCCTTTCTGGCTGGGGGAGGAGTTAGAGCAGAGTAGTGCAGTGTAGTGTGAGGAAAGGAAGGAGAAAGCACATGGAGAGCTCACCCTAGGATAAGAAGAGAACAGGGCACCAGAGCCCTTGGCTACCAGGGATTGCAAATCCTGGAAGCAGAGTTTGGAGACTAGGGGACTGCAGGTTCTCTGGCCACCTCTGCAGCACCAGAAGCACCATATTATATACAGTTCAGAGCTGGAATGGAGAGTACCGTTTCCAAAGGGGCTCGCAATGTATGCTGGCTGTAGCTGCTACAGGACACAAGCAGGGAGTAAAGATCAGCTCATAAGCTACTGAATCTCCAAAGAGACGGGCACAGAACAGGAGGCTTAAGTTACGCACTTGGTGGAGCGGACTCCAGTTGCTTTCAGACCAGCCAGAGCTTGTACTTGGTGACCAGTACCCCTGGATTCAATCTGTGGACATCATCAGTAAAGGTAAACACTGAATTCCTTTGCCTCCTTCCTTTCTGCTGCACTGCTCACTACAACCCTCATCATTACTCCAGGCACATGCTCCTGATGAGGGGAGTGACCCATCTTGCTGCATTGCCATCTATCCCCTGGGGACCCTACTTGCAGCGCTGGCCATCCCTGGCAAGACACCTCAGCTAGCGTCACGATACAACCATAAACTATTATTCCCTGTAAATATTCCCCTTTTCATTTGCCCGGTCAGGGCCACGGTGCAGGGTGATCGCCACTGCGACATCCCTGATAGACTGCCTGCCTGACTACCGAGTACCCCCAGCCCGCACAACCACGGCACTAGTCTCTTTAAAGTCTTGGAGATAGAACAATACAGCTTGGTGATCACCTTTTAGCACTTGCTTTCGATTGCAATTTACTGGTGGTGTATTCCCAGTTCATTGGAATCGACTCCTAAATGTTTGGGTTATATCGGAAAATGATTCACTGGTCCTAGTGGGAAGGGTGTCATACTTTCCACCTGCCTGGATTCCTAACACAAGGACCCCATCTGTGCAGGAATCTAAGGCTCAGCCTCTTGACCCCATCTGTGCAGGAATCTAAGGCTCATCCTATTGACCTCATTTGTACAGGAATCGAAGGCTTGGTCTCTTGACCCCATCTGTGTAGGAATCTAAGGCTCTGTCTCTTGACCCCATTTGTGCAGGAATCTAAGGATCAGTCTCTTGACTCCATCTGTGCAAGAATCTAATGCTCTGGCTATTGACCCCATCTGTGTAGGAATCTAAGGCTGAGTCTCTTGACCCCATCTGTGCAGGAATCTAAAGCTTAGTCTCTTGACCCCATCTGTGCAGGAATCTAAGGCTCAGTTTCTTGACCCCATCTGTGCAAGAATCTAAGGTTCAGTTTCTTGACCCCATCTGTGCAAGAATCTAAGGCTCAGTTTCTTGACCCTATCTGTGTAGGAACTTAAGGCTCAGTCTATTGACCCCATCTGTGTAGGAATCTAACGCTCAGTCTCTTGATCCCATGTATGGAGGAATCCAAGGCTCAGTTTCTTGACCCCATCTGTGCAGGAACCTAAGACTCATTCTATTTACCCCATCTGAATAGGAATCGAAGGCTCAGTTTATTGACCCTATCTGCGCAGGAATCAAAGGCTAAGTCTCTTGATCCCATCTGTGCAGGAATCTAAGGTTCAGTCTCTTGACCCCATCTGTGCAGGAATCTAAGGCTCAGTCTCTTGACCCCATCTGTGCACTAACCTAAGGCTCAGTTTCTTCACCCCATCTGTGCAGGAATCTAAAGCTCAGTCTATTGTCCCCATGTATGCAGGAATATATGGCTTAGTCTCTTGACCTCATCTGTGCAAGAAACTAAGGTTCTATCTCTTGACCCCATCTGTGCAGGAATCTAAGGCTCAGTCTCTTGCACTCCAAATGAAGTAGACAGCAGCGAGTAAGACACGTTACACAACAGGCTAGTGCAAAACTCTACAAAGGGATCATTCAGATCTCATAGTGATGATGTATCACTAGCATATGCAATCACTTTATGGTCAGTGAGGGTCTGATCTTTGAGACCCTTGGCCATTTATGGCCACCTACGGTCCCAGGCAAGTGCAGCCCAGCTCAGTCAAGCTGTTTCTATGCATATTTGGGTGTCTGGGTGCAACGCCATGGAGATAAAAATAATGAAAACCTGAATAGCAGATATGTTCATGATTGGTGAAGGTCCCAGAGGGTCAGATCCCCGCTGTTCACAAAGTGATGGAATATCCTTTTAAGTATCCAATTCATTTCATGAATCAGATATAAGATATTGTATATTACTTGGAGCCCAGATAGTCTATTCTGGCCTCACAGCTGGACATGGCAATGGGGTAGAACACCTGGTAGATGGTTTATTTTATCACCGAGTTAATAAAGAATGTTTACATAATTTATAATAGCTCCTTGTACTATTTCATTGCTTTTATGGCATCAAAGAATGCTTCAAGTCATCTTCATTCAGTCATTTTAGTGAGGGAGCTCAGTGGAGGCTTCATTGTGTTGGCTGGCCTGGATCAAATCATTTTTTTCATCTCTTTATTTTTATCTGTGTTTATTTAGCGGCTCAATATAAAAAGAATCAAAAACTAGAAAAAGAAAAAAGTGAGATCCTATGTATCGAACATCATTACAGTTTCTTTCTTTGGTTCTTGATCTATAGAACAGACGGTAGAACAAATAGAAAACGATCAAAATATTCAATGTAGAAGCATCTTCTGTTCTCTATGTAGTGAGGATCGCTTGACCTCATGATGTTCTAAGGTTTTATGATACAGTTTTTTTTTATTATTTTTTTAATTCCTAGGATAAAAGTGTTATTATTGACAAATGTTTTCTCACTTTGACTGTAACTAGTGGCTACCAATGTGGATTATCTATAGTCTTATGGATAAATGTACAGGAGTACAGGTGGGAACTTTTTAATTTACAGAACCACTCCTCATTTAGATGAAAAACTTCCGGTGGCTAATGTGAGAATTGCAAGATTTCCATTTTTTGTTTTCAATACCGATTATGCTATAAAAAAAAAATAATTCACAAAAAAAATAATATGAAAACCTGATTTAAACAACAGGTCATTTTTCGATAATTGAGCTTAACGGGAGTTGTCGAGATCTCAATGCAGTGAGCGCCTCCTAGTAGCAGCTAGAAAAAGAAAGAATTATATAGTTTAGCTGGATGGTAATGGAAAGAGAAGGAGGGAGTGGTGTAGCCCATGCACCAGGGCCTGGATACTACTGCAAAATTTGTTCCCCTTCTCCCATATGGTCAGCTAAAATTACAATGTACAGTCATGGCCAAAAGTATTGACACCCCTGCAATTCTGTCAGATAATACTCATTTTCTTCCTGAAAATGAATACAAACACAAATTGTTTGGTATTATTATCTTCATTTAATTTGTCTTAACCCCTTCACCCCAAAGCCTGTTTTCACCTAAGTGACAGGGCCAATTTTTACAATTCTGACCACTGTCAATTTATGAGGTTATAACTCTGAAATGCTTCAACGGATCCTGGTGATTCTGACAATGTTTTCTCGTGACATATTGTACTTCATGATAGTGGTAAAACTTCTTCGATATGACTTGCATTTATTTGTGAAAAAAACAAAAATTTGTCGGAAATTATGAAAATTTAGCAATTTTCAAACTCTTAGTTTTTATGCCCTTAAATTAGAGAGTTATATCACATAATATAGTTAATAAACAACATTTCCCACATGTCTGCTTTACATCAGCACAATTTTGGAAACATAATTTTTTTTTGTTAGGACGTTATAAGGGTTAAAAGTTGACCAGCGATTTCTCATTTTTGCAACAAAATTTGCAAAACCATTTTTTTACGGACCACCTCACACTTGAAGTGACTTTGAGGGGTCTATATGACAGAAAATGCCCAAAAGTGACACCATTCTAAAAACTGCACCCCTCAAGGTACTCAAAACCACATTCAAAAAGTTTATTAACCCTTCAGGTGCTTCACAGGAATTTTTTGAATGTTTAAAAAACTTGAACATTTAACTTTTTTTTCACAAAATTTTTACTTCAGGTCCAATTTGTTTCATTTTACCAAGGGTAACAGGAGAAATTGGACCACAAAAGTCGTTGTACAATTTGTCCTGAGTACGCCGATACCCCATATGTGGGGGTAAACCACTGTTTGGGCACATGGCAGAGCTCGGAAGAGAAGGAGCGCTATTTGACTTTTCAATGCAAGATTTGCTGGAATTGAGATCGGAGCCCATGTCACGATTGGAGAGCCCCTGATGTGCCTAAACAGTGGAAACCCCCACAGGTGACACCATTTTAGAAAGTGGACCCCCTAAGGAACTAATCTAGATGTGTGGTGAGCACTTTGAACCTCCAAGTGCTTCACAGAAGTTTATAATGTAGAGCCGTAAAAAAATTTTTTTTATTAATTTTCACAAAAAATGATCTTTTTGCCCCAAATTTTTTATTTTCCCAAGGGTAAAAGGATAAATTGTACCCCAAAAGTTGTTGTGCAATTTGTCCTGAGTACGTCGATACTTCATATATGGGGATAAACCACTGTTTGAGCGCATGGCAGAGCTCGGAAGGGAAGGAGTGCCATTTGACTTTTCAATGCAAAATTGGCTGGAATTGAGATCGGACGCCATGTCGCATTTGGAGAGCCCCTGACGTGCCTTAACAGTGGAAACCCCCCACAAGTGACCCCATTTTGGAAAGAAGACCCCCTAAGGAACTTATCTAGATGTGTGATGAGCACTTTTAACCCCCAATTGTTTCACTAAAGTTTAGAATGTAGCATTGTGAAAATTAAAAAATCATTTTTTCTTTCCACAAAATTATGTTTTAGCCCGCAATTTTTTTTTTCCCAAGGGCAACAGGAGAAATTGGACCACAAATGTTATTGGCCAATTTGTCCTGAGTACGCTGATACCCCACATGTGGGGGGGAACCACCGTTTGAGTGCATGGCAGAGCTCGGAAGGGAAGGAGCACCGTTTGAAATGCAGACTTAGATGGAATGGACTGCAGGTGTCATGTTGCATTTGCAGAGACCCTGATGTACCTAAACAGTAGAAACCCACCACAAGTGACCCCATATTGGAAACTAGACCCCCCAAGGAACTTATCTAGATGTGTTGTGAGAGCTTTGAACCAACAAGTGTTTCACTACAGTTTATAACGCAGAGCCGTGAAAATAAAAAATATTTTTTTTTCCACAAAAATGATATTTTATCCCCTATGTTTTTATTTTCCCAAGGGTAACAGGACAAATTGGACCCCAAAAGTTGTTGTCCAACTTGTCCTGAGAACGCTGATACCCCATATGTTGGGGGGAACCACTGTTTGAGTGCACGGCAGTGCTCGAAAGGGAAGAAGCGCCATTTGAAATGCAGACTTAGATGGATTGGTCTGCAGGCGTCATGTTGCATTTGCAGAGCCCCTGATGTACCTAAACAGTAGAAACCCCCCACAAGTGACCCCATATTGGAAACTAGACCCCCAAAGGAACTTATCTAGATGTGTTGTGAGAGCTTTGAACCAACAAGTGTTTCACTACAGTTTATAACGCAGAGCCGTCATAATAAAAAATATTTTTTTTTCCACGAAAATGATATTTTATCCCCTATGTTTTTATTTTCCCAAGGGTAACAGGACAATTGGACCCCAAAAGTTGTTGTCCAACTTGTCCTGAGAACGCTGATACCCCATATGTTGGGGGGAACCACTGTTTGGGTGCACGGCAGAGCTCGGAAGGGAAGGAGCGCCATTTGAAATGCAGACTTAGATGGATTGGTCTGCAGGCGTCATGTTGCATTTGCAGAGCCCCTGATGTACCTAAACAGTAGAAACCCCCCACAAGTGACCCCATATTGGAAACTAGACCCCCAAAGGAACTTATCTAGATGTGTTGTGAGAGCTTTGAACCAACAAGTGTTTCACTACAGTTTATAACGCAGAGCCGTCAAAATAAAAAATATATTTTTTTCCACGAAAATGATATTTTATCCCCTATGTTTTTATTTTCCCAAGGGTAACAGGACAAATTGGACGCCAAAAGTTGTTGTCCAACTTGTCCTGAGAACGCTGATACCCCATATGTTGGGGGGAACCACTGTTTGGGCACACAGGAGAACTCGGAAGGGAAGGAGCCCTGTTTTACTTTTTCAAAGCAGAATTGGCTGGAATTGAGATCGGACGCCATGTCGCGTTTGGAGAGCCCCTGATGTGCCTAAACAGTGGAAACCCCCAATTATAACTGAAACCCTAACCCCAACCCTAACCCTAACCCTAACCCTAGCCCTAGCCCTAACCCTAGCCCTAACCCTAGCCCTAACCCTAGCCCTAGCCCTAACCCTAGCCCTAACCCTAGCACTAATGGGAAAATGGAAATAAATACGTTTTTTTTACATTTTATTATTTTTCCCTAACTAAGGGGGTGATGAAGGGGGGTTTGATTTACTTTTATAGCGTTTTTTTGGCGGATTTTTATGATTGGCAGCCGTCACACACTAAAAGACGCTTTTTATTGCAAAAAATAGTTTTTGCATCACCACATTTTGAGAGCTATAATTTATCCATATTTTGGCCCACAGAGTCATGTGAGATCTTGTTTTTTGCGGGACGAGTTGATGTTTTTATTGGTAACATTTTCGGGCAGATGACATTTTTTGATCGCTTTTTATTCCGATTTTTGGGAGGCGGAATGAACAAAAACCAGCAATTCCTGAATTTCTTTTAGGGGGGGCGTTTATACCGTTCCACGTGTGGTAAAATGGATAAAGCAGTTTTATTCTTCGGGTCAGTACGATTACAGCGATACCTCATTTATGTAATTTTTTTTATGTTTTGGCGCTTTTACACAATAAAAACTATTTTATATAAAAAAATAATTGTTTTTGCATCGCATTATTCTGAGAGCTATAACTTTTTTATTTTTCTGCTGATGATGCTGTATGGCGGCTTTTTTTTTGCGGGACAAGATGACGTTTTCAGTGGTACCATGGTTATTTATATCCGTCGTTTTGATCGCGTGTTATTCCACTTTTTGTTCGCCTGTATGATAATAAAGTGTTGTTTTTTGCCTTGTTTTTTTTTTTTTGCGGTGTTCACTGAAGGGGTTAACTAGTGGGATAGTTTTACAGAGCGGGTCGTTACGGCGATACCAAATATGTGTACATTTATTTTTTTTTTTTTTTTTTTACATAAATAAATGGATTTATTGGGAAATGTTTTTTTTTTTTTTATTTGGGGATTTTTTTTTTTTTTTTTTACACATTCTATTTTTTTTTTTTTTTTACTTTCTAACATTGTCCCAGGGTGGGACATCACTGTATTAGATCAGATCGTTGATCTGACACTGTGCATAGCACACTGTCAGATCAACGATCTGACAGGCAGCTTAGCTGGCTTCCAGCGCCTGCTCTCAGCAGGCGCCGGCTAGCCAGGTCACTTCATGACCCGGAAGGAGTCCGGCGGCCATCTTGGATCCGGGGACTCCTTCCGGGTCACCGGAGCAACGCGATCTCATTGCGTTGCTCCGGTGGGAGAGCGCAGGGAGCCCCCGTCCCTGCGCGATCCCCCTCTATGCCGCTGTCACTACTGACAGCGGCATCAGAGGGGTTAAATGCCCGCGATCGGCGATAGCGCCGATCGTGGGCATTGCTGCGGGGTGTCAGCTGTCATATACAGCTGACACCCGCACCCGATCACTGCGGCGCTCAGCGCGAGACCGCGGTGATCGGTGCGCCGTACTAGTACTGCTGCTGGCACTAATGCAGTGCCGGCAGCGCTTTACTAGTACGGCGCGTGTCGCGAAGGGGTTAAATGAAAAAACACAAAAAGAATTGTCCTAAAGCCAAATTGGATATAATTCCACACCAAACATAAAAAAGGGGGTGGACAAAAGTATTGGCACTGTTTGAAAAATCATGTGATGCTTCTCTAATTTGTGTAATTAACAGCACCTGTAACTTACCTGTGGCACCTAACAGGTGTTGGCAATAACTAAATCACACTTGTAGCCAGTTGTCATGGATTAAAGTTGACTCAACCTCTGTCATGTGTCCTTGCGTGTACGACACTGAGCATGGAGAAAAGAAAGAAGACCAAAGAACTGTCTGAGGACTTAAGAAACCAAATTGTGAGGAAGCATGAGCAATCTCAAGGCTACAAGTCCATGTCCAAAGACCTGAATGTTCCTGTGTCTACCATGCGCAGTGTCATCAAGAAGTTTAAACAACATGGCACTGTGGCTAACCTCACTAGATGTGGATGGAAAAGAAAAATTGACAAGAAATTTCAACGCAAGATTGTGTGGATGTTGGATAAAGAACCTCGGCTAACATCTAAACAAGTTCAAGCTGCCCTGCAGTCCGAGGGTACAACAGTGTCAACCTGTACTATCCGTCGGCATCTGAATGAAAAGGGACTGTATGGTAGGAGACCTAGGAAGACCCCACTTCTTACCCCGAGACATAAAAAAGCCAGGCTGGAGTTAGCCAAAACTTACCTGAAAAAGCCTAAAACGTTTTGGAAGAATGTTCTCTGGTCAGATGAGACAAAAGTAGAGCTTTTTGGGCAAAGGCATCAACATAGAGTTTACAGGAGAAAAAAAGAGGCATTCAAAGAAAAGAACATGGTCCCTACAGTCAAACATGGCGGAGGTTCCTGTTATGGACCTGGTGGTTAGGAGCACCCGGAATGACCTGATGGTTAAACTAACACAGGACAAGCTCTGGGAAGTGGGAGCTCTGCTGACCGCAACCCCTAATCCTATCACACACACTAGAAATAGCCGTGGAGCGTACCTAACTCTGCCTAGACGCCTCTTCACAGCCTAAGAGCTAACTAGCCCTAGAGATAGAAAATAAAGCCTACCTTGCCTCAGAGAAATTCCCCAAAGGAAAAGGCAGCCCCCCACAAATATTGACTGTGAGTTAAGATGAAAGTCACAAACACAGGAATGAAACAGGTTTCAGCAAAGGGAGGCCAGACTTACTAAACAGACTGAGGATAGAAAAGGTATCTTTGCGGTCAGCACAAAAAACTACAAAAAGACCACGCAGAGTGTGCAAAAAGACCCCCGCACCGACTCACGGTGCGGAGGTGCCACTCTGCATCCCAGAGCTTCCAGCTAGCAAGGCAAAATCATGATAGCAAGCTGGACAAGAAAACAATGAACAACAAATTAACTAGCAGGGACTTAGCTTCTGCTGGAGTAGACAGGTCACCAGAAAGATCCAAAAGCGAACTGAACCAGTACAAGAACATTGACAGCTGGCATGGAGTAACGATCTGAGTGGAGTTAAATAGAGCAGCAGGCTAAGAATAAACTAGGTCACCTGTGGAAGGAACCTCAGAACCAGCAGCTCCACTCACAGCCACCAGAGGGAGTCCATGGACAGAACTCGCCGAAGTACCATTCATGACCACAGGACGGAGTTCGATAACAAAATTCACAACAGTACCCCCCCTTGAGGAGGGGTCACCGAACCCTCACCAGAGCCCCCAGGCCGATCAGGACGAGCCAAATGAAAGGCACGAACTAGATCGGCAGCATGAACATCAGAGGCAACAACCCAGGAATTATCTTCTTGACCATAACCCTTCCACTTGACCAGGTACTGGAGTTTCCGTCTCGAAATACGAGAATCTAAAATCTTCTCCACCACATACTCCAACTCCCCCTCGACCAACACCAGGGCAGGAGGGTCAACGGAGGAAACCATAGGCGCCACGTATCTCCGCAATAACGACCTATGGAACACATTATGGATGGCAAAAGAAGCTGGAAGGACCAAACGAAATGACACAGGATTGAGAACTTCAGAAATCTTATAAGGACCAATGAAACGAGGCTTAAACTTAGAAGAGGAAACCTTCATAGGAACATAACGAGACGACAACCAAACCAAATCCCCAACACGAAGTCGGGGACCAACACAGCGACGGCGGTTAGCGAAACGTTGAGCCTTCTCCTGGGACAATGTCAAATTGTCCACTACGTGAGTCCAAATTTGCTGCACCCTGTCCACCACAGAATCTACACCAGGACAGTCCGAAGGCTCAACCTGCCCTGAAGAAAACGAGGATGGAAACCAGAATTACAGAAAAAAGGCGAAACCAAAGTAGCCGAGCTGGCCCGATTATTAAGGGCGAACTCAGCCAAGGGCAAGAAGGACACCCAATCATCCTGATCAGCAGAAACAAAGCATCTCAGATATGTTTCCAAAGTCTGATTGGTTCGTTCGGTTTGGCCATTTGTCTGAGGATGGAAAGCCGAAGAAAAAGGCAAATCAATGCCCATCTTAGCACAAAAGGACCGCCAAAACCTCGAAACAAACTGTGAACCTCTGTCCGAGACGATGTTCTCCGGAATGCTATGCAAACGAACCACATGCTGGAAAAATAATGGCACCAAATCAGAGGAGGAAGGCAATTTAGACAAGGGTACCAAATGGACCATCTTAGAGAAGTGATCACAAACCACCCAGATGACCGACATCCTTTGAGAGACAGGGAGATCTGAAATAAAATCCATGGAAATATGCGTCCAGGGCCTCTTCGGGACCGGCAAGGGCAAAAGCAACCCACTGGCATGAGAACACCAGGGCTTAGCCCGAGCACAAGTCCCACAGGACTGCACAAAAGAACGCACATCCCGTGACAAGGAAGGCCACCAAAAGGATCTAGCTACAAAATCTCTGGTACCAAAGATTCCAGGATGACCAGCTAACACCGAACAATGAACCTCAGAGATAACTCTACTAGTCCATCTATCAGGGACAAACAGTTTCTCCGCTGGACAACGGTCAGGTCTATCAGCCTGAAACTTCTGCAGCACCCGCCGCAAATCAGGGGAGATGGCAGACAAAATTACCCCCTCTTTGAGAATACCAGCCGGCTCAGGAACACCCGGAGAGTCAGACACCAAACTCCTTGAAAGGGCATCAGCCTTCACATTCTTAGAGCCCGGAAGGTATGAAACCACAAAATCGAAACGGGAGAAAAACAGCGACCATCGAGCCTGTCTAGGATTCAACCGTTTGGCAGACTCGAGATAAGTCAAATTCTTGTGATCCGTCAAGACCACCACACGATGCTTGGCTCATTCAAGCCAATGTTGCCACTCCTCGAATGCCCACTTCATAGCCAACAACTCTCGATTGCCAACATCATAATTGCGCTCAGCAGGCGAGAACTTTCTAGAAAAGAAAGCACATGGTTTCATCACCGAGCCATCAGAACTTCTTTGAGATAAAACAGCCCCTGCTCCAATCTCAGAAGCATCAACCTCGACCTGAAACGGGAGCGAAACATCTGGCTGGCACAACACAGGAGCAGAAGAAAAACGACTCTTCAACTCCTGAAAAGCCTCAACGGCCGCAGAGGACCAATTGACCACATCAGCACCTTTCTTGGTCAAATCAGTCAACGGTTTAACAACACTAGAAAAATTAGCGATGAAGCGACGGTAAAAATTAGCAAAGCCCAGGAACTTCTGCAGGCTCTTCACAGATGTAGTCTGAGTCCAATTATAAATGGCCTGAACTTTAACAGGGTCCATCTCGATAGTAGAAGGGGAAAAAATGAAACCCAAAAATGAAACCTTCTGAACTCCAAAGAGACATTTAGACCCCTTCACAAACAAGGAATTCGCACGAAGGACCTGGAACACCATTCTGACCTGCTTCACATGAGACTCCCAATCATCCGAAACGACCAAAATATCATCCAAATATACAAACATGAACCTATCCAGGTACTTTCGGAAGATGTCATGCATAAAGGACTGAAACACAGAAGGAGCATTAGAAAGCCTGAATGGCATCACCAGGTACTCAAAATGGCCCTCGGGCTTATTAAATGCTGTTTTCCATTCATCGCCCTGTTTAATACGCACAAGATTATACGCCCCTCGAAGATCTATCTTGGTGAACCAACTAGCCCCCTTAATCCGAGCAAACAAATCAGACAGTAGCGGAAAAGGGTACTGAAATTTGACCGTGATCTTATTAAGAAGGCGGTAATCAATACAAGGTCTCAAAGAACCATCCTTCTTGGCCACAAAAAAGAACCCTGCTCCCAACGGTGATGACGACGGGCGAATATGCCCTTTCTCCAAGGACTCCTATATATAACTCCGCATAGCCGTGTGTTGTGGCACAGATAAATTGAACAGTCAGCCCTTAGGAAACTTACTAACAGGAATCAAATTAATAGCACAATCGCAATCCCTATGAGGAGGTAGGGCACTGGATTTGGGCTCATCAAATACATCCCGGTAATCCGACAAAAACTCAGGGACCTCAGAAGGAGTGGAAGACGAAATTGACAGCAATGGAACATCACCATGTACCCCTTGACAACCCCAGCTGGACACAGACATTGATTTCCAATCTAATACTGGATTATGGACCTGTAGCCATGGCAACCCCAAAACGACCACATCATGCAGATTATGCAACACCAAAAAGCGAATATCCTCCTGATGTGCAGGAGCCATGCACATGGTCAATTGAGTCCAGTACTGAGGCTTATTCTTGGCCAAAGGCGTAGCATCAATTCCTCTCAATGGAATAGGATACTGCAAGGGCTCCAAGAAAAAACCACAGCGCCTGGCAAACTCTAAGTCCATCAAATTCAGGGCAGCGCCTGAATCCACAAATGCCATAACAGAATAGGACGACAAAGAGCAAATCAGAGTAACGGACAAAAGAAATTTAGACTGTACCGTACCAATGGTGGCAGACCTGTTGTGAATTCTGTGGCTGAATTCACTCCTGTGGTCACAAGTGGTACTGCAGCTTCTGAGCTTCCTCCCTCAGGTGTTCTGGTGAGCTCGTTAACTGCTTCATTACTTAACTCCGCCTGATGCTGCTATCCTTGCTCCTTGTCAATGTTTCAGTGTTGGATCTGAGCTTCTCCTGATTGTTCCTGTGACCTGCTGCTCTGTATAGCTAAGTGCTTTTTGTTTTTTTTGTTGCTTTTTTTCTGTCCAGCTTGTCTTTTGTTCTGCTGGAAGCTCTGAGACGCAAAGGGTGTACCGCCGTGCCGTTAGTTCGGCACGGTGGGTTTTTTTTGCCCCCTTTGCGTGGTTTTGCTTTAGGGTTTTTTGTAGACTGCAAAGTTCGCTTTACTGTCCTCGCTCTGTCCTAGAATATCGGGCCCCACTTTGCTGAATCTATTTCATCCCTACGTTTTGTCTTTTCATCTTACTCACAGTCATTATATGTGGGGGCTGCCTTTTCCTTTGGGGAATTTCTCTGGGGCAAGTCAGGCCTATTTTTCTATCTTCAGGCTAGCTAGTTTCTTAGGCTGTGCCGAGTTGCCTAGGTAGTTGTTAGGCGCAATCCACAGCCGCTTTTAGTTGTGTTTAGGATAGGATCAGGTGTGCAGTCTACAGAGTTTCCACGTCTCAGAGCTCGTTCTTGTATTTTTGGGTATTTGTCAGATCACTGTGTGCGCTCTGATCGCTAAGCACACTGTGTTTCTGGATTGCCTTCATAACACCTGTCATTAGCAAACATAACAGTACAAGGAGCCACAAACTAATGATTCTCAATAGAGGGAAAGAAAAAGTTCTGACATCATTTTTTTTTTTTTTTTTCTGCTCTGTGTTCACTTTTTTTTTTTTCCCCTAGACATTTGGGTGATTCTGGACACAGGTGTGGACATGGATATTCAGGGTCTGTGCTCTTCAATGGATAATCTCGTTATAAATGTACAAAAAATTCAAGTTACTATTGATCAGAAATCTATGTTAGAACCAAGAATTCCTATTCCTGATTTGTTTTTTGGAGATAGAACTAAGTTTCTAAGTTTCAAAAATAATTGTAAGCTATTTCTGGCCTTGAAACCTCATTCTTCTGGTAATCCTATTCAACAGGTTTTGATTATTATTTCTTTTTTGCGCGGCGACCCTCAAGACTGGGCATTTTCTCTTGCGCCAGGAGACCCTGCATTGAGTAGTGTCGATGCGTTTTTCCTGGCGCTCGGATTGCTGTACGATGAGCCTAATTCAGTGGATCAGGCTGAGAAAAATTTGCTGGCTTTGTGCCAGGGTCAGGATGATATAGAAGTATATTGTCAGAAATTTAGGAAATGGTCAGTACTCACTCAGTGGAATGAATCTGCGCTGGCAGCTTTGTTCAGAAAGGGTCTCTCTGAGGCTCTTAAGGATGTCATGGTGGGATTTCCTATGCCTGCTGGTTTGAATGAGTCTTTGTCTTTGGCCATTCAGATCGGTCGACGCTTGCGCGAGCGTAAATCTGTGCACCATTTGGCGGTACTGCCTGAGGTTAAACCTGAGCCTATGCAGTGCGATAGGACTATGACTAGAGTTGAACGGCAGGAATACAGACGTCTGAATGGTCTGTGTTTCTACTGTGGTGATTCCACTCATGCTATTTCTGATTGTCCTAAGCGCACTAAGCGGTCCGCTAGGTCTGCCGTCATTGGTACTGTACAGTCCAAATTCCTTCTGTCCATTACCTTGATATGCTCTTTGTCGTCGTTTTCTGTCATGGCGTTTGTGGATTCGGGCGCTGCCCTGAATCTGATGGATTTGGATTATGCTAAACGTTGTGGGTTTTTCTTGGAGCCTTTGCGGTGTCCTATTCCATTGAGAGGAATTGATGCTACACCTTTGGCCAAGAATAAACCTCAATACTGGGCCCAGCTGACCATGTGCATGGCTCCTGCACATCAGGAAGTTATTCGCTTTCTGGTGTTGCATAATCTGCATGATGTGGTCGTGTTGGGGTTGCCATGGCTACAAACCCATAATCCAGTATTGGATTGGAATTCCATGTCGGTATCCAGCTGGGGTTGTCAGGGGGTACATGGTGATGTTCCATTTTTGTCGATTTCGTCATCCACCCCTTCTGAGGTCCCAGAGTTCTTGTCTGATTATCAGGATGTATTTGAAGAGCCCAAGTCCGATGCTCTACCTCCGCATAGGGATTGTGATTGTGCTATCAATTTGATTCCTGGTAGTAAATTCCCTAAAGGTTGATTATTTAATTTATCCGTGCCCGAACACGCCGCTATGCGCAGTTATGTGAAGGAATCCCTGGAGAAGGGACATATTGGCCCATCGTCATCACCACTGGGAGCAGGGTTCTTCTTTCTAGCCAAGAAGGATGGTTCGCTGAGACCGTGTATTGATTACCGCCTTCTTAATAAGATCACTGTTAAATTTCAGTATCCCTTGCCATTGTTATCTGACTTGTTTGCTCGGATTAAGGGGGCTAGTTGGTTCACTAAGATAGATCTTCGTGGTGCGTATAATCTGGTGAGAATCAGGCAAGGAGATGAATGGAAAACTGCATTCATTACGCCCGAGGGTCATTTTGAGTATCTAGTGATGCCGTTCGGACTTGCCAATGCTCCATCTGTGTTTCAGTCTTTTATGCATGACATCTTCCGTGAGTATCTGGATAAATTCCTGATTGTTTACTTGGATGACATTTTGATCTTCTCAGATGATTGGGAGTCTCATGTGAAGCAGGTCAGAATGGTTTTTCAGGTCCTGCGTGCTAACTCTTTGTTTGTGAAGGGATCAAAGTGTCTCTTCGGTGTGCAGAAAGTTTCATTTTTGGGGTTCATCTTTACCCCTTCTACTATCGAGATGGATCCAGTTAAGGTCCAAGCCATCCAGGATTGGATTCAGCCGACATCTCTGAAAAGTCTGCAAAAGTTCCTGGGCTTTGCTAATTTTTATCGTCGCTTCATCTGTAATTTTTCTAGCATTGCCAAACCATTGACCGATTTGACCAAGAAGGGTGCTGATTTGGTTAATTGGTCTTCTGCTGCTGTGGAAGCTTTTCAGGAGTTGAAGCGTCGTTTTTGTTCTGCCCCTGTGTTGTGTCAGCCAGATGTTTCTCTTCCGTTCCAGGTCGAGGTTGATGCTTCTGAGATTGGAGCAGGGGCGGTTTTGTCACAGAGAGGTTCTGATTGCTCAGTGATGAAACCATGTGCTTTCTTTTCCAGGAAGTTTTCGCCCGCTGAGCGTAATTATGATGTGGGCAATCGAGAGTTGCTGGCCATGAAGTGGGCATTCGAGGAGTGGCGTCATTGGCTTGAAGGAGCTAAGCATCGCGTGGTGGTATTGACTGATCATAAGAACTTGACTTATCTCGAGTCTGCCAAGCGCTTGAATCCTAGACAGGCCCGTTGGTCGTTATTTTTTGCCCGCTTCGACTTTGTGATTTCGTACCTTCCGGGCTCTAAAAATGTGAAGGCGGATGCTCTGTCTAGGAGTTTTGTGCCCGACTCTCCGGGTTTATCTGAGCCAGTGGGTATCCTCAAGGAAGGAGTCATTGTGTCTGCCATCTCCCCTGATTTGCGGCGGGTGCTGCAAAAATTTCAGGCGAATAAACCTGATCGTTGTCCAGCAGAGAAACTGTTCGTCCCTGATAGGTGGACTAATAAACTTATCTCTGAACTTCATTGTTCGGTGTTGGCTGGTCATCCTGGAATCTTTGGTACCAGAGAGTTAGTGGCTAGATCCTTCTGGTGGCCATCTCTGTCACGGGATGTACGTACTTTTGTGCAGTCCTGTGGGATTTGTGCTAGGGCTAAGCCCTGCTGTTCTCGTGCCAGTGGGTTGCTTTTGCCCTTGCCGGTCCCAAAGAGGCCTTGGACACATATTTCGATGGATTTCATTTCTGACCTTCCCGTTTCTCAAAAGATGTCAGTCATTTGGGTGGTCTGTGATCGCTTTTCTAAAACGGTCCATCTGGTGCCCTTGGCTAAATTGCCTTCCTCCTCTGATTTGGTACCTTTGTTCTTTCAGCATGTGGTTCGGTTGCATGGCATTCCTGAGAATATTGTTTCTGACAGAGGTTCCCAGTTTGTTTCAAGGTTTTGGCGAGCCTTTTGTGGTAGGATGGGCATTGACCTATCCTTTTCCTCGGCTTTCCATCCTCAGACTAATGGCCAGACCGAACGAACCAATCAGACCTTGGAAACATATCTGAGATGTTTTGTTTCTGCAGACCAGGATGATTGGGTGTCCTTTTTGCCGTTGGCTGAGTTCGCCCTTAATAATCGGGCCAGCTCGGCTACCTTGGTTTCTCCATTTTTTTGCAATTCTGGGTTCCATCCTCGTTTCTCTTCAGGACAGGTTGAGTCTTCGGACTGTCCTGGTGTGGATTCTGTGGTGGATAGGTTGCAGCAGATCTGGACTCAGGTAGTGGACAATTTGATCTTGTCCCAGGAGAAAGCTCAACTTTTCGCTAATCGCAGACGCCGTGTGGGTCCCCGACTTCGTGTTGGGGATCTGGTTTGGTTATCTTCTCGTCATATTCCTATGAAGGTTTCCTCTCCTAAATTTAAACCTCGTTTTATTGGTCCGTATAGGATTTCTGAGGTTCTCAATCCTGTGTCTTTTCGTTTGACCCTCCCAGACTCCTTTTCCATACATAATGTATTCCATAGGTCGTTGTTGCGGAGATACGTGGCACCTATGGTTCCATCTGTTGAGCCTCCTGCCCCGGTTTTGGTGGAGGGGGAATTGGAGTATATTGTGGAGAAGATTTTGGATTCTCGTGTTTCTAGACGGAAACTCCAGTATCTGGTTAAATGGAAGGGTTATGCTCAGGAAGATAATTCCTGGGTTTTTGCCTCTGATGTTCATGCTTCCGATCTTGTTCGTGCCTTTCATGCGGCTCATCCTGGTCGGCCTGGGGGCTCTGGTGAGGGTTCGGTGACCCCTCCTCAAGGGGGGGGTACTGTTGTGAATTCTGTGGCTGAATTCACTCCTGTGGTCACAAGTGGTACTGCAGCTTCTGAGCTTCCTCCCTCAGGTGTTCTGGTGAGCTCGTTAACTGCTTCATTACTTAACTCCGCCTGATGCTGCTATCCTTGCTCCTTGTCAATGTTTCAGTGTTGGATCTGAGCTTCTCCTGATTGTTCCTGTGACCTGCTGCTCTGTATAGCTAAGTGCTTTTTGTTTTTTTTGTTGCTTTTTTTCTGTCCAGCTTGTCTTTTTTTCTGCTGGAAGCTCTGAGACGCAAAGGGTGTACCGCCGTGCCGTTAGTTCGGCATGGTGGGTTTTTTTTGCCCCCTTTGCGTGGTTTTGCTTTAGGGTTTTTTGTAGACTGCAAAGTTCGCTTTACTGTCCTCGCTCTGTCCTAGAATATCGGGCCCCACTTTGCTGAATCTATTTCATCCCTACGTTTTGTCTTTTCATCTTACTCACAGTCATTATATGTGGGGGGCTGCCTTTTCCTTTGGGGAATTTCTCTGGGGCAAGTCAGGCCTATTTTTCTATCTTCAGGCTAGCTAGTTTCTTAGGCTGTGCCGAGTTGCCTAGGTAGTTGTTAGGCGCAATCCACAGCCGCTTTTAGTTGTGTTTAGGATAGGATCAGGTGTGCAGTCTACAGAGTTTCCACGTCTCAGAGCTCGTTCTTGTATTTTTGGGTATTTGTCAGATCACTGTGTGCGCTCTTATCGCTAAGCACACTGTGTTTCTGGATTGCCTTCATAACACCTGTCATTAGCAAACATAACACAGACCTAGCGAACCGCTTAGTGTGCTTAGGACAATCAGAGATAGCATGAGTGGAGTCACCACAGTAAAAACACAGTCCATTCTGACGTCTGTGTTCTTGCCGTTCAGCTCTGGTCAAAGTCCTATCACATTGCATAGGCTCAGGCCTCTGCTCAGAGAATACCGCCAAATGGTGCACAGCTTTGCGCTCACGCAAGCGCCGATCGATCTGAATGGCCAAGGACATAGACTTATTCAGACCAGCAGGCGTGGGAAATCCCACCAAAACATCCTTAAGGGATTCAGAAAGACCCTTTCTGAAAATTGCCGCCAGGGCACACTCATTCCACTGAGTAAGCACAGATCACTTTCTAAACTTCTGACAATATACCTCCGCTTCATCCTGACCCTGACACAAAGCCAGCAAGATTTTCTCTGCCTGATCCAATGAATTTGGTTTATCATAAAGCAATCCAAGCGCCAGAAAAAACGAATTTACATCACGCAATGCAGGATCTCCTGGCGCAAGAGAAAATGCCCAGTCTTGGGGGTCGCCACGCAAGAAAGAAACAATAATTTTTACTTGCTGAACTGGGTCACCAGAGGAGCGGGGTTTCAAAGCAAGAAACAGTTTACAATTATTTTTGAAATTCAGGAACTTAGGTCTATCCCCAGAAAACAAATCAGGAATTGGAATTTTAGGCTCTAACATCGGATTCTGAACTACAAAATCTTGAATGCTTTGTACCCTTGCAGTGAGATGATCCACACAAGAGGACAGACCTTGAATGTCCATATCTACACCTGTGTCCTGAACCACCCAGAGGTTAAGGGGAAAAGAATGACAAAACACACTGCAGAGAAAAAAAAAATGGTCTCAGAACTTCTCTTATCCCTCTATTGAGATGCATTAACACTTTGGGCCAGCTGTACTGTTATGGACCTGGTGGTTAGGAGCACCCGGAATGACCTGATGGTTAAACTAACACAGGACAAGCTCTGGGAAGTGGGAGCTCTGCTGACCGCAACCCCTAATCCTATCACACACACTAGAAATAGCCGTGGAGCGTACCTAACTCTGCCTTGACGCCTCTTCACAGCCTAAGAGCTAACTAGCCCTAGAGATAGAAAATAAAGCCTACCTTGCCTCAGAGAAATTCCCCAAAGGAAAAGGCAGCCCCCCACAAATATTGACTGTGAGTTAAGATGAAAGTCACAAAAACAGGAATGAAACAGGTTTCAGCAAAGGGAGGCCAGACTTACTAAACAGACTGAGGATAGAAAAGGTATCTTTGCGGTCAGCACAAAAAACTAAAAAAGACCACGCAGAGTGTGCAAAAAGACCCCCGCACCGACTCACGGTGCGGAGGTGCCACCCTGCATCCCAGAGCTTCCAGCTAGCAAGGCAAAATCATGATAGCAAGCTGGACAAGAAAACAATGAACAACAAATTAACTAGCGGGGACTTAGCTTCTGCTGGAGTAGACAGGTCACCAGAAAGATCCAAAAGCGAACTGAACCAGTACAAGAACATTGACAGCTGGCATGGAGTAACGATCTGAGTGGAGTTAAATAGAGCAGCAGCCTAAGAATAAACTAGGTCACCTGTGGAAGGAACCTCAGAACCAGCAGCTCCACTCACAGCCACCAGAGGGAGTCCATGGACAGAACTCGCCGAAGTACCATTCATGACCACAGGAGGGAGTTCGATAACAGAATTCACAACAGGTTCCCTGATGTTTTGAGGTTGCTTTGCTGCCTCTGGCACTGGACTGCTTGACCGTGTGCATGGCATTATGAAGTCTGAAGACTACCAACAAATTTTGCAGCATAATGTAGGGTCCAGTGTGAGAAAGCTGGGTCTCCCTCAAAGGTCATGGGTCTTCCAGCAGGACAATGACCCAAAACACACTTCAAAAAGGACTAGAAAATGGTTTGAGAGAAAGCACTGGAGACTTCTAAGGTGGCCAGCAATGAGTCCAGACCTGAATCCCATAGAACACCTGTGGAGAGATCTAAAAATGGCAGTTTGGAGAAGGCACCCTTCGAATATCAGGGACCTGGAGCAGTTTGCCAAAGAAGAATGGTCTAAAATTCCAGCAGAGCATTGTAAGAAACTCATTGATGGTTACCGGAAGCGGTTGTTCGCAGTTATTTTGGCTAACGATTGTGCAACCAAGTATTAGGCTGAGGGTGCCACTACTTTTGTCTGGCCCATTTTTGGAGTTTTGTGTGAAATGATCAATGTTTTGCTTTTTGCTTCATTCTCTTTTGTGTTTTTTCATTTAAGACAAATTAAATGAAGATAATAATACCAATGAATTTGTGTTTGCAATCATTTTCAGGAAGAAACTGAGTGTTATCTGACAGAATTGCAGGGGTGTCAATACTTTTGGCCATGACTGTACGTCCATCCAGATGACTCTGGTCGTCCCTAAGCATATCCTAGACATACTGTATGTGAAAAATACATAGTGAAAAAAGTATGAGAACCCAAAATAATTGGAAGTCCAATTCCTAAATTCTGTCCTGTCTTGGACCCACCCAAAGTTGGGTCACCCCACTTTTTCTACCGCATGTCATACGGAGAGTGCAGCTATTACCTCTCCGATATAAATAGCAGTCTATTTAGTGAATGGTGCATTAAACAGAGGCAAGTGTAAATCTAACCTGATGCGCTGCACTATCGATGCGCCCCGTGTTCCCAGAGGCACGGACTAGACCTTGACCGATGCACATTGTGATGTCAAAGGCCTGGTGGACCTGGAAGTCCCATCCCACAGAGAAGCAGAAAGAAGAAGATGAGCTCAACTGGTGAAGGCAAAAAGAACTTGGAGTGTAGTGGGACAGGTGAGTATTTTTTATTTTTCAGATCCTACTTTTGTTACAATCAGGGGTCCATAGACCCCAGAGCATAATCAGGAACATTCAATTTGTGATGAAAAATTTTGACGCAAACCAAATTTCCTTATACAGTTTGCTTGATTTGGCAAACTTGAATCTTGGCAGATTCGATCATCTCTAAATATATTACATTATTGTCACTGCACTAAACCCCTTAGGGCACATTCCCACATGCAGTGTCCATAGCCAAAAATTGCGAAACCTTTCACTCTTTTCATTACATATTTAATTCATTCAATATCTAAATCACTCAAGCAAAAAAGTACAATCCCCCAATGAGGTTTTTGGGTATGTGATACTGATTTCCACTTTTTACTTCTGATTCCAGGTCCGCTTGTCACTCAGCTAAATTAAGGGGCAGCAGCGGATCATCCCCTTCATTGTTTACCTCGGCCCAGGAACTTACAGCTCTGGAAAAAATTAAGAGACCACTGCAAAATGTTCATTTTGTCTGATTTTTGTCTTTATAGGTATATTTTGAGTAAAATATAAATTGTTATTTTATTCTATAAACTTCTGACAACATGTCTCCGAATTTCCAAGCAATAAATTTTGTATTTTTTTTCTGACAAAGAAAAATGGTCAACATTTAAAAAAAAAAACCCAATGCTTTCAGACCTCAAATAATGCAAAGAAAACAAGTTCATAATCATTTAGAAACAACAATACTAATAATGTTTTAACTCAGGAAGAGTTCAGAAATCAATATTTTGTGGAATAACCATGATTTTTAATCACAGCTTTCATGCGTCTTGCCATGCTTTCCACCAGTCTTTCACACTGCTTCTGGGGCAAAAATGTCAGCAGTTCTTTCTTTGATTTCTTGTGCCTATCCATCATCCCCTTGATTCCAGAGGTTTTCAATGGGGTTCAGGTCTGGAGACTGGACTGCCCATGACAGGGCTTTGATGTGTTGGTCTCTTAATTTTTGCCAGCGCTGTATATTTTGTTGTCCCTTTATATGTATGGCAAAGATGTCCCGTTCACTGTTAAAGGACTTATTTGCTGTGAGCTGCAGTACCAGATGCAGCCACAACCATATGCAAGGCACTGTGCTTGAGTAAAAGATGTACGGTTTGTTACTTGGCTATGCATCTTAAGGATATACTATCAATGCTACAGTCTTATAAAGCCCCTTTAAATGGTTATTCCTAAAATGTAAAGTTATTAACCTTTAGGATGATTGGTTTTGGACTCTATGAAATGCCATATTCAGTTGATACAGGATACTGTAGCCAAGCACTGCACTTGGCTTCCTCTGGCAGTCCCATAGACAATGAGAGGAGTAATGGCATATACGCAGCTGCTTCTTTATTCAGATGGGGCAATTTAGAGCTCACTTCTTTGGATCAGTCAGACACAATGATCTACATGTGATCACTTAGGCTTGGTTCACATTGCGTTCAGGGGCAACGTTAAATGGAGTACGTTACACCGCGGCATAACGCGGTGTAACATGCTCCGTTAATGCTGCCATTGAATGCAATGCCGGACGCTTCGCCTAGCGCACGCCCACAATGGGCGTGCGCTAGTGATGCGCCGTCATTGAGTAACGGACCCGAGACGCTGGCTGCAGCGTTTCTGGGTCCGTCACTGCTAGCGCAGATGGAGCTAGCAGATGCTCCATCTGCACTAGCGTGATGTAGTGCCAGCACTTGCGTTAGCAGCAGCCCGTTAGCGTATGTGCTGAATGGGCTGCTGCTAACACAATGTGACCCTAGCCTAATCCTGTGGATGTAAATGTTGGGTATAATATCTGGTTGCATCACCTTTAACCTCTTTGCAGAATCCCGGTTAACACTTGACTTGGCGCATGCTAGATGAATATGGAGTCTAAAGGGTTACCTGAAGTTTCCCGTATACCAGAAACGTTGATGGTGATGATGCGATTGAGCAGTCGAGTGAAAACCCAAGTCGTCACTAATAAATCAGTTCCAAAATTACATAAGTATTGCTGCGTTCTCCCTACCTCTTCATTAGAAGTCTATGAAACTGATGAGAACAGCCTAGTTCAGCGCAGCACAGCCACGTATCTTCACAGCACATGTGAGTCGTCCGCCAGGGTCTAGGGGTACTCAGTACCGGGTCCGGTCGTTGTTAAATGGGAGGTCACGGTGGCGGCGACCCAGTCCGTGGCCCTGGGTGCCCAAGTAAAAGGGGAACAGTCTTTAAAAGGGATGTGAAAATAATACAAGTTCATGATGCCACCTGTAGTTCTCGGTCAGAGGTGACCGACGCTGCTTAAAGGGGTCATCTGGGGGCGATGTCACTTCCCGCAGGGTCCCCAGGGCTCCCGGTGTGTTTGGCCAGAGTGGTGTGGTGCAAGAATAAACGAAGGACACGGGGTTGCAATGTCTTTACCTGGTTTACTGTTGGCAGTCAGTTTCAGTCCAGGGTACTGGCAACAGGTGATGGTGGAGTCCAGGCAGCCTGTAAACAGATTGAACCCCCTTGGTCAGGTCAGATTGGGAGCCTTCCACTATGCACAGAATATTAGTCCCTTGTTGCCTGCGGCTTTCTGGTAAGGTATGCTTTCTCTCCTGTCCTGGGACAGTACCTGCACGGCAGGCAACTCGAGCTGTTTCCTTGGGGTCTCTATTCACGGTGACTCCGGGCTTTGGTTGTTGCTGTACCTCAGGTGTAATGTGGGCAAGTCACTTCCAATTTCCTGCCCTCCGGTTCTGCCATGGGACTTGTAGTTCCTCACAGCCTTGGGCTCCCGGTGCCCGGTTTCTGTGCTCTAGCTTAGAGGGAGCCCCCTTCCAACTTTCCTCTAGCTCCTGACTTCTCCTGTGCTCCTTCCCTGTTCCTTGTCTGCACAAGACTACCTAACTCCTCCTTCAGACCAGAATGTATATTATCTAGGGAAGCTCCCCTGAAAACCGGATTCAGAGCTCCCCCTTTTGGCCTGGAGTCAGAATGTGTTGAATTTACAGCTTACCTGCCAAAGGGATTCTCCTCTTTTCCAGGCAAGGCATCACCCTCCCCGAGAGAAAGGCATTACCACTGTGGTACCTGAACTCCTGGGGTGCCACACATGCTTGACCAGCCGGAAAACTGGGAACATGAGTAACCCATCCTGGAGATGAGTGGAAGTCCCAGCAGTGATATTCACAGCAATCCAACAATTATTACTTGCCCATTATATTTGCTGAAACAGACATGTCAGTAGAGCGGACAGGTCGGTTTTCAATGCACACAATGGGCGCTGTGAGGCTCTTTCCATCAATATGTATTAGCTGATGGTGCTGAGAACATCTTGGTAAATCAATGCAATGATTTAGTGGAAATAATTGCAAGCAGCGGCTTTAAATGCTAACATCGGTTCCTAGAGGAATGAATAATTGTGCTGTAAATAACAATTCTCTTTCATTTATTAATCATGTTGGTGTGAAACATTGAAATGTTATGGTCTAGTCACGTCTCTAGTACCTTTTTCTTATTTTTCGCCATTTGCAATGAATAAGAATTGGGGTTGGTGGTGATGTAGAACTGAAATGCGTCTCTTGTCATTATTATCACATCTCAGATGAGCAGATACATAAATTATCTTATCAATCGTCCCTCAGCTTGAAACCAAGTGTAAAGAATCCTTCGTTTCTCATTCCCTGGTTAACCATGCTTGAGCATCTTATTTATCAATGTTTGCTAATGATTCATTAAAGGAGAAGCTCCAGCTCCATCTAAACTCCCAAAATTGTCAATTCACTTTCTTTCGGAGAACTCTCTTTTTTTATGTAGTCAGTCACTTATTTAGTCACTTATTAGTATTATTATTATTTATTTGTCTGTACAATACAAACGTGTTTTGTTGCTTTGTGGAAACCATCAGCAATCAGTCTGGTAACATTATTCTTTATCTCTATTTAGTACTTCATGTGTATCATTATTACATCAATATTTGGTTCATTAAAGGGGTTGTCTCATCTTCTTAAATAGGAAAAATTTGAAAAATTGCAAACTATTTTGTAAAAGCATGAAATTTTGCAATAGACTGCCCATTATTTACCCTTTCAGACCTCAAGAATTTTTTTTTATTTTATAGTGTACAGCTCATTGGCTAGGCTACCAGCAATCAGATTGCAGAAGTGGCTGGTTACCTAAGGAAGGAGTATGTGCTGCTAGTGGGCTCTATTGCTTTACAGCCTGCTCACATCACTCTGAAGCCGGATAGATTTCTGGATGCGGCCAGCTTCAGTCCTCCCGCACTTCTCCCATGCTGCAAAGGCAAAGTTAGCTCTGCTATAAGCCTGGGAGAGATCACAGTTCGGACCAGTGGGGTGACCGTGTCACTGGTCCAAACCGTCAATCTTCAGGAACACACTGCCCCCAGCAAAACAGGAGGCTTTGAGGCAAAGGAGTGGTGCACTCCTGGCTGTAGAACATTAAAACAAGCCTTTAAAAAAGTTGGTTGAGTTTAGAAATAAAGAGTTAAGTTTGTCTTTCAAAAAAAGCTCCTCCCTTTTATATGGCTGTGTCTGGTATTGAAACACAGCTCCATGTGAGTACTCCCATAGTATGGCATGAATGGGTGTTACTCACCTAGCCATTGTCACGAACTGACTGTTGGCAACCACAGACTGGTGTAGTTGCTAGTGAGATGAACAGGCAGATTGTCCCAAATTGATTAGCAGATTTGATTCAGCCCAAATATCATCTGGTTCAAATTTAATTTGCCCTGAAAATATGTGTACTATGATTTGAAGTCTCTCCAAACCCCAAAGTATCAATCAAGTGTTGGGAAAGGGTTGCAAAGATAATAAAATGTTATACTCACCTATTCTAGTCTCGTTCTCCATCTTCCCTATCACCGTAGGTCCTCATAATGATTCTTGGCTAGGTCTTCTATTTGGTCTAGATCTTTTAGCGCTGACTAGGTTTCTCTTCATTTCTTGCTGGGCAACCAGATGGTCCATCCTATCCCAGCTCCTGGACTTCATCGTGGCCTTGCTTGTTCAGGCTACAGCTCATCTGATCTGGATCTTTTGTTATGGTCCAAAGGTGAAGTCTGGCCTGATGGCCTAATTGAAAGAGAATTGTCCTGCTATACTTTGCCTGTTTGAGGTTTGTTTTTGGTGTTGATCCTGATCTCAGTCTTGTTCCTGACCTTACCCTTTCTTGTCCCTTCGATTCTCTGCTCCCTGCTTCTTGCGGTTTCATACTTACCAAAATGTAATTGTGCCAAAAAAGGACGTTTAAACCCCTACCCTGTGACAGTCCCCAAAATGTCCAGAAATTTCCACTTTTTGGTAAGATAGCTCTATTTCACTATTACTCTGACCCTTGTGCCCATTACTGACCACATCTTTTCCCTCTTATGGTGACAACCCTTGGCCTCGTTACTCTACCAAACTGCTCCTTTAGAGGAACCATTTCCTCATTTGAGAACTTTGGGCACTCAGACCTGGAAATCCTCCTATATCAAAGTCCAGACCTTCTTGAAGGGGTTAAGGATGAAAACCAACAGTCCCAATTTTGATGGGATAATGCCATAGTAAAAAACAACAAATGATGTGCAACATATACTAACTCTTTCCAAAAATGGCTGGATGTTTGGAGTGAAGATACCTTGACTATAGCAAAATCCAGTTATTCCATTTTATCACTGTACTTCTTCTTCATGAATTAACCACATGTGGTTTTATCCTGAAGAAGTGTGTAAACTTTGAAACACATTGAAAGCTGCATTTAATACAGGTCTGTGTGTCTGGGACCCTTCATCATTTCACCAGCAGCACAAAAATCCCCATTGTTCTCCACAATATTCCAATCTGGTCTGTTGACTTGTGAATCTTCAGCAGCTGAGTAGCTACGCTTTAAAAACTGTTGTGTGTACACAACAGTACCAGGTTAGCATAATTTTTATAAAATCTAATTTTCATACCGGATAAGACCCTATTGCACTTTATTTGCACCCTAGCTCCTGTACAATTATCTATTTGATAACTGTGAATACAGAAATTGAGACCCACAACAATTCAACCCAAAGAACAATCAAACCAAAGAACAGTGCACTGAAATATCCTGAAATATTGTTAGTGGCTGCTAATGACTGCCATTGTAATGTGCAATGCCACTAAGACTGACAGAGATAGCCAAGCGCTGTCATATAGTCTCTTCTTGGACCTGCTTCTGTGATAACTACTTTTGTCACCAGGCAATGCCACATTCACTCTGGTGATGGAGAAGACATCGGAAGCAGCGGCTCTGGGGGCTCTATCCAGTCACAAATAGAGACAATGGTGGTTAGATCCTGTAGTGTTATCTATCCTGGCAGCAAGGGTATGTTTGCTGTCCAGCTGGAGTAAACGGCATCCTACTTTGGCCAATAGAACCATACCCCACCTTACTAAATCTCCTCGCTTACTTAGGGAATTGCCAGTTATTGTCCACACTACCTCTGGTTCCATCCTCCTGCTGTTCTGCTCCTTCTTGGCAGGTTTGATTCTCGTTTTTACCTCAGCCAGTTTACTAATGATCCTTCAAGCTCACAATTTTGTCCCTTTGAACCTTCTGGTTCTGACCTGGCTGCATGACTATTCCTCACAGCGCCTACTCTTAGGACTCAACCCAGAGTCCCTGTTTAAGTTCACATTCCTGTGAAGAGGTTAAAGATGCTTTTTTATCTAATTCATAACTCTGTGCTTTACTCTGGTAGTTTTAGTTTTTTGTCCTGTTTTTGACCTTGGTCAGTTTTCTGACTATTCTTCTGACTTATGATATTGTCCATTGTATGTACTTCCTGGTTCTGACCCAGTTACCTGGCCATTCCTGTCAGTCACCTCCACCGGCCAGCAACTAATCCAAGTACTCAACCTAGGGTTCTCGTACAAGTCTACATCCCTAAATAGGAGTTAAAAGTTGAAGGCCAGGTCTCACCTGGTAACTGATCGATGGCGTAGCTACTGCAAAGCCCATCTGTGAAAATTCTATTTAGAGCTGCCAGGTGACCATGGAAACACTTTAACTCATAGATATTCAATAGAGCATTAGACGCCACACCACTCTTAAAGGGGTATTTCAAAGCCCTGTTCTTGAAGCAATGGAGAACCCTGCTGTCCAACCCTCAGTGATCAGATAGTTGTCTCTTAAAGGGAACCTGTCACCCCCCAGGGCCTATTAAGGTAAAGGAGCCACCTTCTGCAGCACTAAGGCTGCATTCTGTGAAGGTGGCTCTTATGTTTTTGCTCTGTAATAACGCTGAAATATTTACTTTTTTAAATTGCGCGCCATACCTGTATTGAGTCCGGGTAGGGGGGGGGTACGTTATTTCCCCCTGACTCAACTGTCTCCCAGCTGAATAAATCATAACACGCTGCCGGGCGGAATCTCGGGCCTCTGCTACATGCAGGCACGATATCAGTACATCAGCTGATGTGAGTTACAGGATAGCACACACGGTGCATGCCCGAAAAATGAGAGCACTGCGCAGGACCGGTGACGTGAGGAAACATAAAGGAGGCGGCGCCCGGTGCACTGAAGGGATTGACGGCTGGGAGGAGGTTGAGTCAGGGGAAAAAACGTACCCCCCGAACTCAATACAGGTATGGTGCGCAATTTATAGAAAGTGAATATTTCAGCGTTTTTAGGGAGCAAAACATAGGAGCCACCTTCACAGAATGCAGCCTTAGTGCTGCTGAAGGTGACTCTTTTACCTTAATAGGCACTGGGGGGGGCGGGGGTGACAGGTTCCCTTTAAGTTAAGAGTCCTAACCTGTGGGTATGTGATACCTTGCCAAGTTGGGTACAACACTTTAACATGTTGATTAGTTTTCATTTGTTACTTAGCCATTTTGCTAAAAGAAGCAATCGAAGAATCAGGTCTACTGTATTTATGAAGGGAGCGCTCCCCATGTAATCTCCAACCCTTCACACTCCCCTTCCTCCACCTCCCACCATGATCATTTTTTTCTATCCTCCCTCACATGTCAGTGCATTGATTCCATCTAGGATGAACGATTGATAGCTGATCGGTTTTATCTACATTATATACCTTCCCTTGTTAAAGCGTTTGCCGCAGCAGTGCATTATTAGTGACAAAGTCATTGAATTATATAGAATCAATTTCTGTGTTTTTTTATGTAAACTGCTGCGTCCTTCAGGAGATTCTATTCTAGAATGTCTGAAGATAAATTGAAATAATGTTTTCTATTGTTAGGTTTCCATCTGCCATGGAGGTTTCGGTACATGTCTTTATGTATCATTATGTAACCTGGGAAACTGGCTATTCATCATACATTTTCACTAAACCGTAAAAACATGTTCACATTGAAAGTTACCTATTACCTATGAATTGAAAAGGTTGATCTGTCAGATTTGGAAATGAAACAAACTATTCCAGTCATAAGCATTTGCAATATATTACATAAACACGTGGAAGTATACAGCTCTCAGAAAAAATAAAAATCGCACCACTATGAAATTGATTTTTAATTAATTGAAAAGGTTTATCCACTTTAACTTATTTTGGTGATCACCTACCAGACCTCCACTTCTCCTCATACCTTCTCCTCATGTCTTCCGCCTTCCTTTTCTGGCTTAGGTGTCAGTTGACCACTGCATCCAACCTCCCTCTTGTGGCTTGCCCGGAACATAACCACTACAGTTAATTAGTGACGTTTGATTGCTTACCACTTTAATTGACCACTGCTTCTGTCCCCTCTTAGTTTGAACTACTTCCAGGCAACTGATCATGTCAATATAATCTCAATAGCTCTGTGGCCAATCACTGGCCTCAGAAGTCCCATGCTTAGACAGTAGCCCCACCAGAGGCCAGTGATTGGCCACAGCAGTCATGTGGTTGAATGGCTCGTTGGTCAGTAAAGAAAGAATGGCAAGGATAGGTGTAGCATTAGCTAATAGGAGCAAAAAAGAAAAAATATATATATATATATATATTTATACAGTACATACCAAAAGTTTGGAAACACCTTCTCACTTAAAGATTTCTCTGTATTTTCATGACTATGAAAATTGTACATTCACACTAAAGGCATCACAACTATGAATTAACACATGTGGAATTATATACTTAACAAAAAAGTGTGAAACAACTGAAATTATGAATTATATTCTAGGTTCTTCAAAGTAGCCACCTTTTGCTTTTATGACTGCTTTGCACACTCCTGGCATTCTCTTGATGAGCTTGAAGAGGTAATCACCGGGAATGGTTTTCACTTCACAGGTGTGCCCTGTCAGGTTTAATAAGTGGGATTTCAGAAAAATCTTTAAATGAGAAGGTGTGTCCAAACTTTTGGTCTGTACTGTATATACTGGACAACCCCTTTAAAATGGCTCCTCTGCATTGCAACACCTTGCCTATGGATAAAAGAGGCCTTTTTAGAAGACAGCAGCTATGTTTTTCTATTCTCATATAACCCTTTCAAACCACAGAATTTTCCGCCAGGCAAAGCAGTCAATTATTGATGATATCCACCACATAAAAAGTCAATATTACTAACTGACTATATTAAACCAATGACCATAAACAACTATAATTTAATTTGTACCCAAGACATCCTCCTCATCTTGATACATGGAGATCAATTGCTGGGCATTCCTTGTCGTAATCAAGTGCATCATGGTCCTCAGCCTGGAATCAACTCGCTTTCTTTTTTAAAGCATGAGATAACTTAGGCGCCACCTGGTTAGGTATCTTCTACCTCTGGGGAAGAAGTATTGAGTAGCCAGGAGTTGTCCTTCAAGATTCAGCTTAATTTGTTCTTGACAAGTCTTCTGGAATATCCTGATTTCTGGAAAAAGGGAGACATTGTGGACTTCTGTAAGAGTTGGCTAATCTCTTGAACTCCCCTGAACACCAGAGCCCAGAAAAGATTTTCGTTTTCACGGTCAGGTGCAACAGAAATGAAAAGAGGTAATGGCATGGAGGTGGGATGGCCTAGAAAGGGTGTATGACTAGGACTATTTAAGGCTTCCCATAAATCTTCCAACTGCCAACCATTTTTAGCTGGCAAGTTAGGACTGAATGCCCCTGGAGCTTCCACCAGCTAGAGGCCTTCGCCAGTTTATTTTCATCAAAAGCAAAAAGTGGCTGAACAGATTCTAGCTTGTGAGCGTACCACAAGAGGACAAACAGCACATTTGGAGCTGAACCCTGTAGACCTTTTTGCATTTACCTTCTAACCTGAGGAGAGAAAAAAAATAATAGTTGGTGCGCTCTTAACTTGATGAAGTAAATATGAAGAATTTGAACACTTCCCATATTAAGGTTCTGGTAACTGTTTTTTTTTTACAGTTTAGGATTCTTTTGGAAGATTCTATTTTAATTTGAAATCTCTATTTTTCGAGAATGTTCTATTAGTCTTAATGAAAGCTATCATCAGGAATGACCTGTCAATTAATACAGGGTTTTATGTTAAATGTATTTTTATACATTTGTAATTTTTTTTTTCAGATCACAATATTTAGTAAAAATAAAAAATTGAACTCTTGCAATTTTCACACCATTCACTGGGGCTTTTTAGAACTTCCTGTCGTTTTAGAAAACAGCACATTAGCCATAATAAACAAAGTCTGACCTTATTATTTTGCATTGAAGCATCTAATAAATGTAATTTTGAAGGGAGAGGGAGCTGTTACATCGCCTATTGTGATTGGTGGATCCTGTTCTCATGCTGGAGCAAGGAAATGACCGGTATGAGATGCAAGAGAGGGAAAGAAGGTAAAGGGTGCCCTGACAATATGGAAAGGGGAAAGGAGAGACCCCTAAACACTCACCTGAGGCTGCACCCTGTGCTCTCGATTGTCCCTAGATGTATCTATTTCCCCTTGCGTTATCACTTGCCTAAGCCCAGGCTGGCCCTAAGCTAACCCTAACTAGTGAGTAGGGCAGCAAGATACTAAAGTCACTGCTAAAGTAAGGAAACACAGGGAGGGAGACAAATGGAGAGATCCAACAGAACTGGTAGAAAGTCTCAATGGACTGGAACAGCTTCTCCCAGAAGGTTAACGTAGAAAGCCTATAACCAGCATAGGAGTTGACTAGGAGTGAGTTTAAATAATGGAAAGGAGTAGCAGCAAAATGCGGCAGCTGAGAATAGAGCCATATGGAATCTCAGCAGGATCAAAAAGGAACTCTTAACCTTTTCTACACCAAGTGAAAATTAATTAGCTCCATCCACTCAAGATAAATGTCAAGTGGACTCCAAAGAGGACTTGCGATCTGCCAATTGCTGCGACCTTCTGATCCTAGATACCCCAAAGGGCTCAAAAAGATGCAGCACCTTCGTGTTATTAACTGTGTATAGAGCTGTACCTGTAATTGTAATCCTGCTTCTGATGATAATGAGCCTGCTGAAAACTCTTCCTGAAAGTACAGGAAGTATGTGCCTAAATATGTTTCAGTGGCAATTGTGAAAACTGTAATTACTAATTTTGATTTTTTTTAAATAAATATCATGATATACTGTATATGAAAAAAAAACATTGCCAACCCTTTTTTTAAATAATTTAACACAAAAATCTGATTTCAACATTAGGTAATTTTCTCATGATTTCTTCCATTTTAATATGGAGAGGATTTTCCAAGTGTCAGTAAACTTGTTCCGAGAAATCTTTAGGACTAGCAGTTCATTTGTACTGTAGAAAATTAGAACATATATCAAAGAGAAGATGTCATTGTGGTAACTGTAGGTGATATATATCCTGCTGAACAGGCAGGAAATTAGGTAAAAGTTGCGATAAAAAGTTACTTTGCCTGTAGGTGCACTAGAAGGTACAGCAGCCGGTCATATCTCCAGTAATAGACAATGTTTATTTATTTAGAAGAACAAAGTCACCTGAGGCCAAAGAACTACCAAAAGTTACTACATATATTGGAAAATAAATTCTTTTTTTCATTGTTTGTAATCACAAATACTATGTACTCTTAAAGGAAATGTAGCATCTACTTTGGGAGGTAATATATTAAGAATATAATATATTCCTATATATTATTTTTTTGCATGATAATGTAAGGAGGAGTACCAGAGCAGGGGTACCTTTTCCACGCCAGTTCCAGAACTGCCAGGGCTGTCTTACATGTTGCAGGAGGGAAGATTGAGATTGCTGAACAAACTGAGTCATGTGACTGGGCTAGGTGAGGCCAGATAGCACTACGCGCGGGAAAAGTGGCAGAGCTCGCACGAGAAAGCTGAGTGGCATGACTGGCGCTGTGGCTGCTGCAAAGTCAGAGCAGCTCGATTGCGCGCAGGCCACTCCTACAGACCCTCGGCAAAGAGGTCTCTCACTGGCAGGCGTGTAAGAAGAACGTGTGCACAAAAACAAGAGCGTGCTCGGGTAGCTTACCAAACCGTAGTTACAAATAAAACAGAACCGGGCACTCAACTTTTCATTAAGGGTAATGATTTTATTCAATCCCAGTATGTGACAAGACATTTTGGTCCCAACCAGAGACCTTCATCAATTACATACAGAAGGATGCGATATGATGAGTGAAAAGTGGCTATTCAAGCCAATAATGTGGATAGTAGATACTTAGAAGTCATCTGTGTGGGGTGGATGCAGCCTATATCGTGGCTGTAACCACGGCTTCCACCGCTGTTCTCACTGGCAGGCGACCAATTGACAGAATCCTGCCACCCTCCTCACCAGGAAGTGACTCAGGGCCGACACCTCAGACCATACCGCTAGTAAGACGCCATGTTGGACTCCCGGCTAAGCCAGTACCTATTGAACAAGGACCTGTACACACCGTGGAGCGGGAGTTCGTTCCGGCGGTACCTCACGTTGGACTCAGTACCGTGCCAGACACCGTTGGGTATGGGAAATCTACCCGCTTCTCAGAGACTGCATTGAGACGTCAAGTGTCGCTGTTGTCGGTGCCACCGTTAGATCCTCGCCTGCCGTGGACAACACCAAGACCCCACACGCCGCTGCTGTCGGTGCCACCGTTGAAACCCTGGAACTCTGCATACCAGAAGACATCAATCTGATAAGTGCCACCACTTTCATATTGAACTATCGTTCACCCCTACCCATCCTTCCTCCTTCACAGTTCTGCCCTATTCCTACTATCCCTCTGCAATCCCTCACTCCCTGTGCATTGTTTAATAAAAACCCTTAACTCTTGGTCTGCCTCCTGTCCGTGGCAGCATCTCCTGCGATTTCTGCATTTGGCGTAGTCGGCAGGGTGTTGCCCAGTGGCGCGGAGGAGATCGAGTAGTTGGAGGAGTCCCCAAATCCAGCATCTCTCTGGGGGCCATGTTAAACAACCTCCCTAAATTTACCAGGAATAATACCATGCTCTGGAGTTGGACTGAGCATCTAAGGGGGATGATGAGGATGTATCCCATGACTCTGGCCCTAGAATAAGAGGTGGCTATAATGGCTTTAGATAGGGAGGCCAGGGATTCTGTTATGCTCCGACACCCCCAGACGAGAGACACCTTGGATAAAGTTTTACTGATACTGGAGGAGACGCATGGGGACCCCACTAACGTAGGAGAGTTGCGCATGCATCTGTTTGGCCAACGTAAGAACGGAGTAGGTGTAGGCTCCGTAGACGTAGTATTGCAGGACCAGCTGGTGATGGGTCTGCGTGATGTAATGCTGAAACAAAGTCAGATAAGATAAAGCGGACTGCAGGGAGCGCTGATGACAGTGGCCACAGGGATAAAAATAGATAGTATAAAGTATTTATTCACAACGCGTTTCTACGGCAGGGAGCCATCTTCTTCAGGTGACTTACTGCCACCTGAAGAAGACGGCTACATGCCGTAGAAACACGTTGTGAATAAAGACTTCATATTATCTATTTTTATCCCTGTGGCCTCTGTCATCAGCGTTCCCTCCAGACCGCTTTATCTTATCTGACTTTACTGCATTTCCCTCCTCGAGGGACTGCGGCAGGAGCTATTCTCTCTGCTGCTCCAGGACCTTCCACCACGTGACCTGCAGGTCCTTGATCACTGGGGTGCATCGTTTTGAGTCTCCTACATGCCGACACCTCTTCGGACCAAGTAGCCTTTTCTCGATTACCATCTGCTGAACAGCACTGTGCTGACGCTTTGTAGCTGCTCTTCATTTGCTCCACAGGATTGGAAATTCCTCTAGCCACATAACATTGTTATGCTTGTCGAGCATAACCTTCTATGGTGAGTAGGTCCGTGACCATCACAATTTTCATCCTCCTGCTGATACCATTCATGTGCACTCCCCTCTCTCTCTCTTTTTGTTCCCATGTGTAAAGCTGAAACGGGCCCTGCGGGAATGCCTTAGGGTCAAACCCAGTATGACTTTCTCTGAAATAGGTAGTGAGGCACGCACGCACGAGCAGGAGCAGGGGGTGATAGTTCCGGTGGGGAAGGTCCGGAGTGGAGAGGTGTCCAGCACCACAATTACTGTGCCCCAATGGGCGGAAGACCTGCGCAAAGAGATGCAGCAGATACGCGAGGAACGGAAGACCTCTACAATGCCAACCATTAAACTAAGTGGCTCTGAGCCTAGGGGACGCTGCCTGGAGCCTGTTTTGTCAAAAAGGAGTGCTAGAAGTCCCACCAATCTGCTGTTTGCGTGCCCCCTGGTCTGGGCAGAAATGAATGGATGAGCTGTACGTTGTTTAGTCGATATTGGCTCTCAGGGGGCCACGTTGCACAAAGTATACTTTCGCCGCCACTTTACTGAGGCCATGCGACCTGAATCGGGGCCAGTGATTAAGCTCACAGTGGCCAACCAGTTGCCCATTCCGGTCACAGGGGTGGTCAGGATGAATATAGTGGTCTGCGGTAAAGACTTACCACAAAGGGTTGGTGCTGAGCATACCATCACATTGGGCATGAATGTGCTGAAGGTGTTCGGAAGCCTTCTTAATGATGAGTCCACGGAAAGATTCCTGAGACAGTGGCGTACCCTTATGCCCCAGAGGAGGATCTTTCAGCAGCTCATCAGAACGGCCCAAGCTCAGGAGACTTCCAGTGGTGGAAAGGCATTGGGAAAAATAATTGCACCTACTACATTCAATAGAGTCTTACTGCCAGGTCAAACAGTGCATACTCTCCCCGATCAGAGTATTCCTCTGGAAGGAGTGGAAGTCCATTTCGAGTCGGGCAATCCTGACCAGCTGCCGTCAAGAATTCTTGAAGCATGAACATTGGCTACAGTGCAAAATGGGTCAGTGCTCGTGAGCTGCGTAAATTTAGGAGAGAAGGATGTCACTTTACCTCCCAGGAGTGAGGTGGCTCAAGTCATGTGTATGCCAGAGGAGTTAGTATTACCCCAGGCCGTACAGCTTACCGTCAAACAAGAGGGTCCCTGGATGATTACCGTAGACACAACGTTATCACCTGACCCGCGACATTTGCAAGAGGGTTGCTGGATTTTAGAACAAATGAAAGCCGAGCTGGCTGACCTTGCGCCTCAGCAGGTGGAGGCCCTGTTAGGGAAATATCAAAAACACAAAGATGATTTTGATTGCACCACAGTGATCACACATGAGATACCGACTGGAAACGCTGCACCCATCAGAGAATGTTACTGTAATGTTTGAAGGACATCTTCAGAGGCTAGAACAAGTGCTGAGCTGTCTTCAGCAATATGGGCTGAAAGTGAAGCCTCACAAGTGTCATCTGTTCTGCACTCAAATAGAGGAACTGGGGCATGTTGTCTCTGCAGAAGGAGTGAGGCCATCTTGAGAAAAGATTGCAGGATTGGCCGACCCCAAAGACCATGAAGGATGTGTGAGATTTTCTGGGACTCACAGGGTATTTCAGGCGTTTCCTCAAGAATATCACCCGCATCGTGAATCCACTGCTGAAACTGTTAAAAGGAGTGCCAGCGAGTGCAAAAAACTGGATCGTGCAGTGGTGTGAAAGACAGGAAGAAGTATTTCAAGCCCTAAAATGCTCCCTGACGAAGGTACCTGTGCTTTTCAATGCCGATTTCACGCAGCCATTTATTCTGCACACAGATGGGAGTTTACACGGACTCGGAGCAGTGTTGTCCCAGATACAGAAGAGAAAAGAGCGAGTGATCACTTATGCCAGCCGGTCTCTACATGATTCTGAGAGGAAACCAGACAACTATAGTTCTTTTAAACTGGAGCTGTTGACGTTGGTGTGGGCTATGAAAGAGAAGTTCGCTGAGTACCTGTCCGTATCTGAAGTCCATGTGCACACAGATAGCAATCCTCTAGCCCATTTGGAAAGAGCAAAACTAGAGGCGCTGGAACAGCTTTTGGTTGCCTGGATGGCAAAGTTCCACTACAAAATCACCTAGAAGAGAGGAGCAGAGAATAACCATGTTGATGCCTTGTCTCGAGTGAACTATGGGAGGCCTGGGCACAATCCTGATGAGAATTTGGAAGCTGAGGAGGTTCCGGTTATCCGAGACCCTGCCAGGATGGTGTCAGCCACATTGGAACAAACACAGGTGACAACTTGTTGTGAATTCTGTTGTCGAACTCCCTCCTGTGGTCGTGAATGGTACTTCGGCGAGTTCTGTCCATGGCAGCCCTCTGGTGGCTGTGAGTGGAGCTGCTGCTTCTGAGGTTCCTTACACAGGTGACGTGGTTTATCCTTTGGTTGGCTGCTCTATTTAACTCCACTCAGATCGTTACTCCATGCCAGCTGTCAATGTTCCTGCATTGGCTCAGTTCGCTCTTGGATCTTTCTGGTGACCTGTCTACTGCAGCAGAAGCTAAGTTCCTGCTAGTTATTATTTGTTCATTGTTTCCTTGTCCAGCTGGATATCATGATTTTGCCTTGCTATCTGGAAGCTCTGGGATGCAGAGTGGCATCTCCGCACCGTGAGTCGGTGCGGAGGTCTTTTTGCACACTCTGCGTGGTCTTTTGTAGTTTTTTGTGCTGACCGCAAAGATACCTTTCCTATCCTCTGTCTGTTTAGTAAGTCTGGCCTCCCTTTGCTGAAACCTGTTTCATTTCTTCGTTTGTGACTTTCATCTTTACTCACAGTCAATATATGTGGGGGGCTGCCTTTTCCTTTGGGGAATTTCTCTGAGGCAAGGTAGGCTTTATTTTCTATCTCTAGGGCTAGTTAGCTCTTAGGCTGTGAAGAGGCGTCTAGGGAGTGTCAGGAACGCTCCACGGCTATTTCTAGTTGTTGTGATAGGATTAGGGGTTGCGGTCAGCAGAGATCCCACATCCCAGAGCTTGTCCTGTGTGAGTTTAACTATCAGGTCGTGCCGGGTGCTCCTAACCACCAGGTCCATAACAACAACTCAAACCTATTTATTGGGACAGTATCACGATGAATGGGTCCGAATTCAGCAGGAGGATGAAGAATTGGCTCGCCTCAGGCAATGGGTGTCTTCCAAGCATATGCCCAGACGGCAAGAGAGAGATGCTCTGTTCCCTGGTGTCCTACGGATGCTACGTCACTGGGAAAATTTACAGTTGAATGATGGACTTTTGAACTGAAAGGTCTTCCGCAGGAACTGGGTAGTACCTGGCAGACGGTGATTCCTGAGACGCTCTTATCCCAAGTGGCTATGGAGGCGCATGAACAAGGAATTCATTTCGGGCTGGAGAAAACCTACTAGTGGCTACAACGACTGTTCTATGACCCTAATATTAAGTCATCAGTAGAAGAGACTTGTCAAAGTTGTCAGAGCTGTGAAATGGCTAAGCCACCCGAACATAGGACCCCCACACAGGCCATTGTGACATCTCCCCACTGGAACTACCAATGATAGACTATCTGACCATTGGCCCAGCACATCAGGAGTATGAGTACTGCTTGGTATTGATAGATCACTTCACGAAATTTGCTGTTGTAACTCCAACTCGAGATCAAACCGCCGAATCTGCTGCCCATGCCATTTGTAAGAACTTCCTTCAGGTGTGTGGATGTCCAAAGTGCATACATTCAGATCAAGGAGCTTGTTTTCTTGGTAAAGTAATGGAAGAACTCCACAGCTTGTACCAGATCGGGAAGTCTCGGACAACACCCCAGCATCCCCAAGGAAATGGAGCTTGTGAGCGATTTAATCGCACCTTTATACAGATGTTGAGAACTTTAGAAGAGGATAGGAATGCCTGATGTCCCGAATATGTGGCTGAGCTGGTGTGGGTCTATAACAACAGAAGACACAATATCACCAGTTATGCTCCCTATTCTCTTCTGTTTGGTCGTACAGGAAAACATGGACAAACAAAACACATAAATTGTGGTAAACTGCAAGCACTGATGAGATAAGAATGAACAGTGATCAGTCAGGATCTTGTCTAGACGTGGAAATTCAGCCATGAAGAAGATGGACAGAAGTCTGGAGGCCTAAGGGTCAGTGTTGGAAATATCGAGTTTTAAGATAAACTTGATATTTGTCAAAAAAAAGTTTTAAAACATATGAAATGCTCATAAATGTACTTCAGTAACCATAGAAACATCTGAATAAAAGAATCTAAAAACACTGAAACACTGAAGGCGCAAACTGTGCAAAGACCAAATTTTGTGTCAGTTTGAAAACTTTGGGCCACAACTGTACATTTGTAAAGGTTTAACTAATTACATTTTTCATGGGAGTGCTTATTTAAAGGGAATCTGTCAGCAAGATTTCATACCCAAACTATTTCTTTGTTACTTCAGCTTTTTTAAAGGTAAATCCAACAATACCTTTACGTGACCAGTCCGTTCCTCCGTACCCAATGTTTACCCTGGTTACCGGCATCGTTGGTCGCTGGAGAGCGGTCTGTGTGACAGCTCTCCAGCGACCAAACAGCGACGCTGCAGCGATCCGGATCGTTGTCGGTATCGCTGCAGCGTCGCTTAATGTGAAGGGGCCTTTACTTCTCATACATGGAAACCCATCATTTTCTTCAGGAGAGAGGAATCCTGTTTTTATCTTTGATCAGAGAAGATCAGAGATTTTAGGATAAAAAGTCAATAGATTAGTTCTATTGATTTTGACACTTCAGATCTCCATACTTCTAGATAGCAACAAATCCTTTTAAGATTTCTCTACTCTTTCCTCCACTGGGACATAGAATATGAATCAGATTTAATACCCTTGGAGAAACTATACAGTGAGTACGGAATGTATTCATACCTCTTTAAATTTTCATTCTTTGTTTCATTGCAACCATTTGGTAAATTCAGAAAAGTTCATTTTTTTCTCATAAATGTACACTCTGGACCCCATCTTGACTGAACAGAAACAGAAATGTAGTAATTTATGCAAATTTATTAAAAAAGAAAAACTGAAATATCACATGGTCATAAGTATTCAGACCCTTTGCTCAGTACTGAGTAGAAGCACCCTTTTGAGCTAGTACAGCCATGAGTCTTCTTGGGAATGATGCAACAAGTTTTTCACACCTGGATTTGGGGATCCTCTGCCATTCTTCCTTGTAGATCCTCTCCAGTTTCGTCAGGTTGGATGGTGAACGTTGGTGGACAGCCATTTTCAGGTCTCTCCAGAGATGCTCAATTGGGTTTAGGTCAGGACTCTGGCTGGGCCAGTCAAGAATGGTCACAGAGTTGTTCTGAAGCCACTCCTTTGTTATTTTAGCTGTGTGCTTAGGGTCATTGTCTTGTTGGAAGGTGAACCTTTTGCCAAGTCTGAGGTCTAGAGCACTCTGGTAGAGGTTTTCTTCCAAGATATCTCTGTACTTCTGCATTCGTGTTTCCTTCAATGACAACCTGTCGTCCTGTCCCTGCAGCTAAAAAACACCCTCATAGCATGATGCTGCCACCACCATGTTTCACTGTTGGGATTGTATTGTGCAGGTGATGAACAGTGCCTAGTTTTCTCCACAAATACTGCTTAGAATTATCATCAAAAAGGTCTATCTTCATCTCATCAGACCAGGTAATCTTATTTCTAATAGTCTGGGGGTCCTTCATGTGTTTTTTTTAGCAAACTCTATGCCGGCTTTCATATGTCTTGCACTGAGGAGAGGCTTCCGTCCGGCCACTCTGCCATAAAGGCACAACTGGTGGAGGGCTGCAGTGATAGTTGACTTTGTTGTATTTTCTCCCATCTCCCTACTGCATCTCTGGAGCTCAGCCACAGTGATCTTGGGGTTCTTCTTTACCTCTCTCACCAAGGCTCTTCACCCATGATTGCTCAGTTTGGCTGGACGTCCAGGTCTAGGAAGACTTCTGGTGGTCCCAAACTTCTTCCATTTAAGGACTATAGAGGTCACTGTGCTCTTAGGAGTGCTGCAGAAATTCTGTTGCAACCTTTGCCAGGACTGTGCCTTGACAAAATTCTGTCTCTGAGCTCCTTGGCCAGTTCCTTTGACCTCATGATTCTCATTTGGTCTGACATGCACTGTGAGCTGTGAGGTCTTATATACACAGATGTGTGCCTTTCCAAATCAAGTCCTTTCAGTTTAATTAAAGCCAGCTGGACTCCAATGAAGAAGTAGAACTATATCAAGGAGGATCACAAGAAAATGGACAGCATGTTACTCAAATATGGGTGTCTGAGCAAAGGGTCTGAATACTTGTGACCATGTCATATTTCAGTTTTTCTTTTTTATTAAATTTGCAAAAATTACTACATTTCTGTTTTCTTGCAGTCAAGATGGGGTGCAGCATGTACATTAATGAGAAAAAAGGAACTTTTTTGAATATACCAAATGGCTGCAATGAAACTAAGTGAAAAATTTAAAGGGGTCTGAATACTTTCTGTACCCACTGTATGTGCTTAAAGATTGCGTTAGATGCACATTATTGGCCACCCATGAGTAAGTACTAAATGCATTGGCCGATAGGCCTTTGCCTGTGACACTCATGCTTAAAATTGTTTGTGTAAGCTGTATTTTTTGCAAGTTAAGAACATATGAAATTTTAACAAATGCTGAGATGCATTTTCTGGATCTATTCATACTACAAATTGTACCTGGTAAGGAGACAGGCTTCCCTGCACTTAAATCACACACAAGAGAAATGTTATATAAGAGGGTTAAAATGCTTGAAGTAATCTGTCCTACTTTTATCTTTATTCAAAACTAGAGATGAGTGACCTTGTTTGGAAAATGATTACCTTTCTCAAATTCGGCACAAACCTTGCACATTCGAATTCATATTCGTATTCCTGAGCCTTTTCCCTAAAAATCAGCAACATTTGGCCAAAGTTCAGTAAATAATTGAGTTCACTAAGGGCTCTTTCAGACGTCAGTTTTTCTGGCAGCAGCACAGGCCGCAAAACATCCCGCACACATGCACACTGATGACACTGTGATGACATCTGTGTCATCAGTGTGACACGTACTAGCACCTGGGAATCAGTGGTACTGCTTGTGCTGTTCCCCAGCGCCAGATGCTGAAGTGAAGACAGCTCACATCACTGTTCCCTGCTTGCGCTGATAAATAAAAAAATGGTGTGGGGTTCCCCTGTATTTTTGATAACCAGCCAGGCAAAACTGACAGCTGTAGGCTTCAACCCTCGGCTGTCAGCTTTAATAAGGCTGGTTATCAAGAATAGAGGGGTCCTCAAGATGTATTTTTTAGTTATTTAAATAAATCTAAAAAAAAATGGGGTCCCCGGCATTTTTGATAACCAGCCAAGCTAAAGCAGACAGCTGGGGGCTGGTATTCTCAATCTGTTAAGGGGCCATAGCACCCCCAGCGTAAAAATAGCAGCCCACAACCGCCCAGAAAAGGCACATCTAATACACATGCCAATTCTGGCACATGGCCCAATTCTTCCCACTTGCCCTATGGTGGTGGCAAAGTTGGGTGCATATTTGAGCAAGCATGCACAGCTCAGTGTCTCTGATGGATGGCAGGCTGCATAGTTGCAAAATGGAAACGCAAAAATGGAAATATCCCTGGTCCTTAAGGGGTTACCATCCCCAACTACACCCTTGGGGAGGAGATCTGATGACTGTGACACTGTCATGGTCGATTAACCCTTCAGGATATAATGTACTGGAGAGAAACTTGTGGCATTCACATCACAGAAGATAGTAACCTTCGTGACACGTTTCCCCTCACATACAGCGCCAGTGACCTTGTCACACCCTGTATACTGAAGCAAAATATTACAAAGGGTTCACACCTCAAAACACGTGAAAACTGACCATACAAACCTCATTTATGGGTATAGGGTTCAACCTGTCTACATAGAATGTTGCCCAAAGTGCCCCCCCAGCATAAGGGAACCATCTTACACATCATTCAGACTTAAGTTGTTGAAGGCAAAGAAAGGACCAAACTGATTGACAAGATTTGATGCACTGCACTACACTCATTTCTGTTGTGTACACAAGTAGGATTCTTTCCCATAATGTCATCAAGTCAGAAAAACACAACACTCCATTTCTGTTTTTGGTAATACTCCAGCAAACCAGCAATGTGTTTACAGTAGGTACGGAAAGTATTCAGACCCCTTTACATTTTTCACTCTTTGTTTCATTGCAGCCATTTGGTAAATTCAAAAAAGTTCATTTTTTTCTCATTACCCCAAGATCACTGTGGCGGAGCTCCAGAGATGCAGTAGGGAGATGGGAGAAAGTTCCACAAAGTCAACTATCACTGCAGCCCTCCACCAGTCGGGCCTTTATGGCAGAGTGGCCCGACGGAAGCCTCTCCTCAGTGCAAGACATTTGAAAGCCCGCATAGAGTTTGCTAAAAAACACATGAAGGACTCCCAGACTATGAGAAATAAGATTATCTGGTCTGATAAGATGAAGATAGACCTTTTTGGTGATAATTCTAAGCGGTATGTGTGGAGAAAACCAGGCACTGCTCATCACCTGCCCAATACAATCCCAACAGTGAAACATGGTGGTGGCAACATCATGCTATGGGGGCGTTTTTCAGCTGCAGGAACAGGATGACTGGTTGCCATTGAAGGAAACATGAATGCAGCCAAGTACAGAGATATCCTGGATGAAAACCTCTACCAGAGTGCTCTGGAACTCAGACTTGGCCGAAGGTTCAACTTCCAACAGGACAATAACCTGATGTAAACCCAATTGAGCATCTCTGGAGAGACCTGGAAATGGCTGTCCACCAACGTTCACCATCCAACCTGATGGAACTGGAGAGGATCCCCAAATCCAGGTATGAAAAACTTGTTGCATCATTCCCAAGAAGACTCATGGCTGGACTAGCTCAAAAGGGGGCTTCTACTCAATACTGAGCAAAGGGTCTGAATACTTATGGCCATGTGATATTTCAGTTTTTCGCTTTTTAATAAATTTGCAAAAATTTCTACATTTTTGGGGTTTTGTTCAATCAAGATGAGGTGCAGAGTGTACACTAATGAGAAAAAAAATCAACTTTACCAAATGGCTGCAGTGAAGCAAAGAGTGAAAAATGTTAAATGGTCTGAATACTTTCCGTACCCACTGTGCCTGCTGGTCCTTTTTCCCATTTAGTATATTCCTCGCTGTCCCTATTCTCCTCCCTATTGTTTGTTTGTGCTTTTTTTTATAGAGGTTTTCTTTTACCCCTGTTTTGTCTTTGTGTCTTGTCTAAATTACATTTCTGTCCCATGCCTCATGGGGTAGGTGAGGGGACAAGTTATAGTTTAACAGGAACATAGCAAGGTCAGAGACCTAGGCCTCTCTACCTTCAAGAGTACACCTGGGACAGGGATGATTAGGGTTCCAGCTCCAGGGACAGTTTGAGGCCCCTGTCCCTTACTGAAGACTTTCACAGCGTTGCACCTGTGTCCTGATCAATTGGTCGCTGCTTCCTCATCCCCTCTGCAACATCAGCCAATCAGAGGAATTAGAGCTGGAGAAGAGAAACGGAAACAGCAGTTAATAAAGAGCCTGTAGTGTGATCAGATCTCAGAGTCTCTGCAAACACTGAAGTTAAGAGGAAATCACAGACCACAAATCGTCTGAGGAGTGAAAAATATCAGTTTGAGAAAAGTCTGATAGACTGAACTGAAATGTCGATCTTATACCGTTAGATTGTGTTTGATTAGTTAATATGAAAAAAATACTCTTTAAAAAAAAAACACATTGACTTGATATTAAAGTGATTGACAGCCCTCAATGTCTTCCCATATCCCTCTCTTCACTGTCCGCACTCTCCACTCCAAGGGAAGGGATAACTAAATTCTTTGCTTTGACATTTGAGCGATGCAGCACAATAGAAAAAAATAGAAATAGACAATGCAGAGCAGATAGAGGAGGTAATGGCATCAGTCAATAAAAATAGCCAAAATCCAAAATTTGTTGCCTCAGTTTTTATCATTCTCCTTCTCTTTTCTTTTGCTCCCTATTTTAATTCTGTACTGACACCTCACCTGTATCAGTTTGTAATTTGCACATATTTGTATTTATCACCGCAATATACATAACTAGGCTATGATGGCTCTATGCATAAAATAAATATACCGATCAATGAGGATGCCAATAAAATTCTCAGAATTCATTTTTAAAGAGTAACACAAATGATTTTTCATTGAAACAATAGAAATAAAAAAAAACATTTTTATAACGTAGTAAGTAAGTAAAAATCTAAATAAAACCTCCGAGAGCACATAAGTGATGCATCATGACTCTGAGCACTAGAGGCCACTGTTGCCTCACTGAGCCCGCACCTCCATGGCTCATCGGTGAGCCCAATGATCAGCCGGCTCCAGCCTAGTAAAACATTACTGTAAAGTTGACTTTGGCAGAGCACATTTCTACCATAGAAATGATGACTTACCACATAACGCTGCCTCACACAAGCTGCTACCTTTTGGAAATGTTCCTGGTATAAAACCTATTACTTCTTCCAGCATCCAAAGGATTTTTCTAGTTCATTTTAAACAAACCACAATTCAGTACAAATCTGTGGACGGATGAAAAATGGGAATCTAGAGTACTAGCAAAATTTATTTTCATTTTTTGGCAAAAACAGCACACCCTTTGTCCATACATTCCATCTGAAATTACAACGCAGACACATTCATTAGAATGGGCTTAAGCTGTAATACCGGACATCGCCTGCAGACAAGGGGGGGGGGTGCTGTTTCTTAGGAAAAAAGCCAATTCAGAATCTAAATCAGGATTTTTTTAAAGGGAACCTGTCACCTCAAACTGGCGGGATATGTAAATGCCTTTTTTTCCGGTCCGATGGGCGGCGTTTCGTCTTCATTACTCCACCCCATGCGTCCCTGTTGTCTGCAATATGTTCGAGAATTAGAGTACTTGTCCTCCATAGTTCGCGCGTGCGCAATGCAATCTTCGCTCTCGCACTCGCAGTATGCTTTGCCCAACTGCGGGCATAGCCGAAAAGCATTACTGCGCATGCGCCCGCGCACTATGTCCCGCAACACAGCGAAATACTTCCGGGACAAATTATACATAAAAAAATTAAATATATATATATATATATATATATATATATATATATATTAACATTTTTATTGCTTTCCATTTTCTAGTAAAAAGGAAATGCTACTCCAAATAAGACATTGTGATAGGGTTCGGACATCTTAGACAATGCAATCAGGTCATGAATTTGGCATTTGTTGGTAAAGCTCAGGAAGCCATGAACAATCAGTAAGTCTTTGATGACACCTTTCTCTGAAGGTGAAGAAGATTTCCTTGCAAGCAGCTCGGGAGGACAGATATTGTCCTACACTCTCCTGGATGCTGGAGGCAATTCTGCAGTCTCAGGCATGGGGCTTCTAGCTTTTGTCACTGACAGTGCTCTCACCTCACATCCTTACACCTTGCCTTGATTCTGTACGGTCACATCTTAACCTTGTCTCTTCCATGACACATCAATTCAACGCACACGCTCAGATTGCCTAACAGTGAAAAGTGAATAGTTGGATTCCACATTTCCTTATCTAATCTGCTGATCTTTGAGATTTTAAGAAGTTTTCTGGTAACAATCTGCTTGATCAATCATAATAGATCAGAGTAGTTCCCACTAATATTGCAAGATCTTGCAGAAATTGCGCACGTTAACCTCTTTTTGATCAGATTCATTTTCAGCTGTTGACCAATTGAAACCCCACCCATTAGCCTAATAGGGCAAGGCTTGACAATAATCTGCAGAGGGGAGAGGCTCCTGCTTCAGACAGTTGTATTTCAGTCACACACAGGACACAGGGTGCATGGTTGAACTTCAGAATCTATGTTTTTATACATGTTTCATATTTAATTGTAATATAAGACACTTTTTTGGGAGAGAGGGCACTTTCAGTTTTTAGAGGTTTTTTATTTAAGTCTAAGGGGAAATGTTACTCCTTTTGGAGAGTGACATGCCTGACATGCCAGTGTAAGGAAACTTATAGGTTATTCAATGCTTCTGTGGGAATTAGTTATGCAATGTACCTGTTCAGAGAAGAAGAGAACTTGAACTCTAGTGCCAGCTATTGGAAGTAGCAATCCTAAAAGTCAATATCAACCCTTTGACGAGCCTTGTCACATGACTTAACTAAACCAGAATCTCAAATTGCAGACACATGTTTCAGGGTGTTACCACCTCCTCAGTGCAAAGCAAGACAACTGATTTGGCTGGATGAGAGGACCCTAACTGGGGTCTAAGGGGTAGTATTTCAGCTTATGGAGGGTGACAATATGAAGAGGAAATTTGTACATTTTTTAATTATTTCAAATAGTTTTTCACAATAGTCACAGATAAAATCTTGATTAGACTACTGATCCCAAAATCAAGAGGCATTCTGTGCCCAGTAAAACTCTAAACAATACTACCTGATCCAGAACTGTGATGGAGGCAAACTCTCTCCCTGGTCACTAGCGGCACTACGGCTAAATTGCGTGTAATATATTTTTCTTCATTTTTACTCCTGCCAAGAAGGCAACCTAAATGATATACAGTTAGGGCCAGAAATATTTGGACAGTGACACAATTTTCGCGAGTTGGGCTCTGCATGCCACCACATTGGATTTGAAATGAAACCTCTACAACAGAATTCAAGTGCAGATTGTAACGTTTAATTTGAAGGGTTGAACAAAAATATCTGATAGAAAATGTAGGAATTGTACACATTTCTTTACAAACACTCTACATTTTAGGAGGTCAAAAGTAATTGGACAAATAAACATAACCCAAACAAAATATTTTTATTTTCAATATTTTGTTGCAAATCCTTTGGAGGCAATCACTGCCTTAAGTCTGGAACCCATGGACATCACCAAACGCTGGGTTTCCTCCTTCTTAATGCTTTGCCAGGCCTTTACAGCCGCAGCCTTCAGGTCTTGCTTGTTTGTGGGTCTTTCCGTCTTAAGTCTGGCTTTGAGCAAGTGAAATGCATGCTCAATTGGGTTTAGATCTGGAGATTGACTTGGCCATTGCAGAATGTTCCACTTTTTGGCACTCATGAACTCCTGGGTAGCTTTGGCTGTATGCTTGGGGTCATTGTCCATCTGTACTATGAAGCGCCGTCCAATCAACTTTGCAGCATTTGGCTGAATCTGGGCTGAAAGTATATCCCGGTACACTTCAGAATTCATCCGGCTACTCTTGTCTGCTCTTATGTCATCGACTCATCAATAAACACAAGTGACCCAGTGCCATTGAAAGCCATGCATGCCCATGCCATCACGTTGCCTCCACCATGTTTTACAGAGGATGTGGTGTGCCTTGGATCATGTGCCGTTCCCTTTCTTCTCCAAACTTTTTTCTTCCCATCATTCTGATACAGGTTGATCTTTGTCTCATCTGTCCATAAAATATTTTTCCAGAACTGAGCTGGCTTCTTGAGGTGTTTTTCTGCAAATTTAACTCTGACCTGTCTATTTTTGGTATTGATGAATGGTTTGCATCTAGATGTGAACCCTTTGTATTTACTGTCATGGAGTTTTCTCTTTACTGTTGACTTAGAGACAGATACACCTACTTCACTGAGAGTGTTCTGGACTTCAGTTGATGTTGTGAACGGGTTCTTCTTCACCAAATTAAGTATGCGGCGATCATCCACCACTGTTGTCATCCGTTGACGCCCAGGCCTTTTTGAGTTCCCAAGCTCACCAGTAGTGTTGAGCGATACCGTCCGATACTTGAAAGTATCGGTATCGGATAGTATCGGCCGATACCCGAAAAATATCGGATATCGCCGATACCGATATCCGATACCAATACAAGTCAATGGGACATCAAGTATCGGAAGGTATTCTCATGGTTCCCAGGGTCTGAAGGAGAGGAAACTCTCCTTCAGGCCCTGGGATCCATAGGGATGTGTAAAATAAAGAATTAAAATAAAAAATATTGATATATTTACCTCTCCGGCGGCCCCTGAACTCAACGCGGGTAAGGCCTCTTTCACACTTCAGTCTTTTGGCGTCAGTCACTACCGACATAGTGACGGATTGACGGATCCGTCACAATTGTTGCGAAAACGGTTCTAACGGATCCGTTTTTTTGACGGATCCGTTACTTGGGGGTTGTCTGGGAGAAGTATCTACTTTTTGGAGCATGCGCAATTGAAAAAACGGATTGGGGCGACGGATCCGCCGAAAAAACGGTTGCGGCGGATCCGTCGCCCATAGGCGCCCATTCTATGGAATGGCGGACGCGATGGATCCGTCGCGATCCGCCATTTCGGCGTTGACAAAAAACGTTCCAATGTCCGTCTATTTTCAGAAAACGTCCGCCAAATGTCGACGGATCCGTCGCATGGCGGATGGAACGGACGACCATCCGTCACAATCCGTCACTAATGCAAGTCTATGGGAAAATAACGGATCCGTCTAAAAAAATGACGGATCCGTTATTTGAGGAAAATGGCGGTTTTAGACTGACGCCAAATAACTGAAGTGTGAAAGAGGCCTAACCGGCAGGCTTCGTTGTTCAAAATCAGCGCTTTTAGGACCTGAGAATCACGTCCCGGCTTCTGATTGGTCGCGGGCCGCCCATGTGACCGCCACGCGACCAATCACAAGCCGCGACGTCACCGCAAGCTATTAACGCGCTCATTTTTAAAAATGAGCGCGTTAATGACTTTCAAAGACGTAGCGGCTTGTGATTGGTCGCGGCCACGCGACCAATCACAAGCCGCGCCGTCACCGCAAGCTATTAACGCGCTCATTTTTAAAAATGAGCGCGGTAATGACTTTCAAAGACGTAGCGGCTTGTGATTGGTCGCGGCCACGCGACCAATCACAAGCCGCTACGTCTTTGAAAGCCATTAACGCGCTCATTTTTAAAAATGAGCGCGTTAATAGCTTGCGGTGACGTCGCGGCTTGTGATTGGTCGCGTGGCGGTCACATGGGCGGCCCGCGACCAATCAGAAGCCGGGACGTGATTCTCAGGTCCTAAAAGCGCTGATTTTGAACAACGAAGCCTGCCGGTTACCCGGGCTGAGTCCAGGGGCCGCCGGAGAGGTAAATATATCAATATTTTTTATTTTAATTCTTTATTTTACACATCTCTATGTATCCGATACCGATACCCGATACCACAAAAGTATCGGATCTCGGTATCGGAATTCCAATACCGCAAGTATCGGCCGATACCGGATACTTGCGGTATCGGAATGCTCAACACTACTCACCAGTCAATTCCTTTTTTCTCAGAATGTACCCAACTGTTGATTTTGCTACTCCAAGCATGTCTGCTATCTCTCTGATGGATTTTTTCTTTGTTTTCAGCCTCAGGATGTTCTGCTTCACCTCAATTGAGAGTTCCTTTGACCGCATGTTGTCTGCTCACAGCAACAGCTTCCAAATGCAAAACCACACACCTGGAATCCACCCCTGACCTTTTAACTGCTTCATTGATTACAGGTTAACGAGGGAGATGCCTTCAGAGTTAATTGCAGCCCTTAGAGTCCATTGTCCAATTACTTTTGGTCCCTTGAAAAAGAGGACGCTATGCATTACAGAGCTATGATTCCTAAACCCTTTCTCCGATTTGGATGTGGAAACTATCATATTGCAGCTGGGAGTGTGCACTTTCAGCCCATATTACATATATAATTTTATTTCTGAACATGTTTTTGTAAACAGCTAAAATAACATGTCACTGTCCAAATATTTCTGGCCCTAACTGTAGTTCAGTACAATAGCATGTGGTAAAAACTCATCATTCAGTAGTTCCTGGTAAGTTGTGCTGTTATCACTACACTGGTGCTGCCGAGCAGCCAATCAGGTCCTTATAACTCATGAGATGAGCGGCTGACAGTGATTAGTCTGTTGTGAATTCTGTGGCAGAGCTCCCTCCTGTGGTCACAAGTGGTACTTCGGCTGATTCTCTCTGTGAGCTTCCGTTGGTGGAGGAGAGTGGTACTGCGGCTTCTGAGTTTCCTTCCTCAGGTAATGTGGTGAAGTCGTTAGGTGCTGCTCTATTTAACTCCACCTAGTGCTTTGATCCTGGCTTCCAGTCAATGTTCTAGTATTGGACCTGTCTCCTCCTGGATCGTTCCTGTGGCCTGCTGCTCTGCATAGCTAAGTTCCGCTTTTGCTATTTTGTTTGCTGTTTTTTCTGTCCAGCATTGCTTATTTGTTTTTTCTTGCTTGCTGGAAGCTCTGGGATGCAGAGGGTGTACCTCCGTGCCGTTAGTTCGGTACGGAGGGTCTTTTTGCCCCCTTTGCGTGGTTGTTTGTAGGGTTTTGTGTTGACCGCAAAGTTACCTTTCCTATCCTCGCTCTGTTCAGAAAGTCGGGCCTTACTTTGCTAAATCTATTTCATCTCTACGTTTGTCTTTTCATCTTAACTCACAGTCATTATATGTGGGGGCTGCCTTTTCCTTTGGGGAATTTCTCTGAGGCAAGGTAGGCTTATTTTCTATCTTCAGGCTAGCTAGTTTCTCAGGCTGTGCCGAGTTGCAAAGGGAGCGTTAGGCGCAATCCACGGCTGCCTCTAGTGTATGGTTGGAGAGGATTAGGGATTGCGGTCAGCAGAGTTTCCACGTCTCAGAGCTCATTCTATATTTTTGGGTTATTGTCAGGTCACTGTATGTGCTCTGACTTCTATGTCCATTGTGGTACTGAATTACCAGATCATAACAGTACTGGAAGCCAAAATACTAATGATTCTCAATAGAGGGAAAAAAGAAGTTCTGAGACCATTTTTTTTTCTCTGCACTGTGTTTTGCCTTTTTTTTCCCCTAGACATTTGGGTGGTTCAGGACACAGGTGTAGCGATGGACATTAAAGGTCTGTCTTCATGTGTGGATCAGCTCACGGCAAGAGTTCAAAATATTCAAGACTTTGTGGTTCAGAATTCTATGTTAGAACCAAGAATTCCTATTCCTGATTTGTTTTTTGGAGATAGAACTAAATTTCTGAGTTTCAAAAATAATTGTAAACTATTTCTGGCTTTGAAACCTCGCTCCTCTGGTGACCCAGTTCAACAAGTTAGGATCATTATTTCTTTTTTACGTGGCGACCCTCAGGACTGGGCATTTTCTCTTGCGTCAGGAGATCCTGCATTAAGTAATATCGATGCGTTTTTCCTGGCGCTCGGATTGCTGTACGATGAACCTACTTCAGTGGATCAGGCAGAGAAAAATTTGCTGGCTCTGTGTCAGGGTCAGGATGAGATAGAGGTATATTGTCAGAAATTTAGAAAGTGGTCCGTACTCACTCAATGGAATGAAGGTGCGCTCGCAGCTATTTTCAGAAAAGGTCTCTCTGAAGCCCTTAAAGATGTCATGGTGGGATTTCCTATGCCTGCTGGTCTGAATGAGTCTATGTCTCTGGCCATTCAGATCGGTCGACGCTTGCGTGAGCGTAAATCTGTGCACCATTTGGCGGTATTACCTGAGCATAAACCTGAGCCTATGCAGTGCGATAGGACTTTGACCAGAGTTGAACGGCAAAAACACAGACGTCTGAATGGGCTGAGTTTCTACTGTGGTGATTCCACTAATGCTATCTCTGATTGTCCTAAGCGCACTAAGCGGTTCGCTAGGTCTGCCACCATTGGTACGGTACAGTCAAAATTTCTTTTGTCCGTTACCTTGATCTGCTCTTTGTCATCTTATTCTGTCATGGCATTTGTGGATTCAGGCGCTGCCCTGAATTTGATGGACTTGGAGTATGCTAGGCGTTGTGGGTTTTTCTTGGAGCCCTTGCAGTGTCCTATTCCATTGAGAGGAATTGATGCTACGCCTTTGGCCAAGAATAAGCCTCAGTACTGGACCCAGCTGACCATGTGCATGGCTCCTGCACATCAGGAGGTTATTCGCTTTCTGGTGTTGCATAATCTGCATGATGTGGTCGTGTTGGGGATGCCATGGCTACAAGTCCATAATCCAGTATTAGATTGGAAATCCATGTCTGTGTCCAGCTGGGGTTGTCAGGGGGTACATGGTGATGTCCCATTTCTGTCTATTTCGTCATCCACCCCTTCTGAGGTTCCAGAGTTCTTGTCTGATTACCGGGATGTATTTGATGAGCCCAAGTCTGATACCCTACCTCCGCATAGGGATTGTGATTGTGCTATCGATTTGATTCCTGGTAGTAAATTCCCAAAGGGTCGACTGTTTAATTTGTCTGTGCCTGAGCACGCCGCTATGCGGAGTTACGTGAAGGAGTCCTTGGAGAAAGGGCATATTCGCCCGTCATCGTCGCCATTAGGAGCAGGGTTCTATTTTGTGGCCAAGAAGGATGGTTCGCTGAGACCTTGTATAGATTACCGCCTTCTTAATAAGATTACGGTTACATTTCAGTACCCCTTGCTGTTGCTATCTGATTTGTTTGCTCGGATTAAGGGGGCTAGTTGGTTCACCAAGATAGATCTTCGTGGTGCGTATAATCTTGTGCGTATTAAGCGAGGCGATGAATGGAAAACTGCATTTAAGACGCCCGAGAGCCATTTTGAGTATCTAGTAATGCCATTCGGACTTGCCAATGCTCCATCGGTGTTTCAGTCCTTTATGCATGACATCTTCCGAGAGTACCTGGATAAATTCCTGATTGTGTACTTGGATGACATTTTGATCTTCTCGGATGATTGGGAGTCTCATGTGAAGCAGGTCAGAACGGTGTTTCAGGTCCTGCGTGCTAATTCTTTGTTTGTGAAGGGATCAAAGTGTCTCTTTGGTGTTCAGAAGGTTTCATTTTTGGGGTTCATCTTTTCCCCTTCTACGATCGAGATGGACCCTGTTAAGGTCCAAGCCATCCATGATTGGACTCAGCCGACATCTCTGAAAAGTCTGCAAAAGTTCCTGGGCTTTGCTAATTTTTATCGTCGCTTCATCTGCAATTTTTCTAGTATTGCTAAACCATTGACCGATTTGACCAAGAAGGGTGCTGATGTGGTCAATTGGTCTTCTGCTGCTGTGGAAGCTTTTCAAGAGTTGAAGTGTCGTTTTTCTTCTGCCCCTGTGTTGTGTCAACCAGATGTTTCGCTTCCTTTCCAGGTCGAGGTTGATGCTTCTGAGATTGGAGCAGGGGCTGTTTTGTCGCAGAGAAGTTCTGATTGCTCGGTGATGAAACCATGCGCCTTCTTTTCCAGGAAGTTTTCGCCTGCTGAGCGAAATTATGATGTTGGCAATCGAAAGTTGCTGGCCATGAAGTGGGCATTCGAGGAGTGGCGTCATTGGCTTGAAGGAGCTAAGCATCGCGTGGTGGTCTTGACTGATCATAAGAACTTGACTTATCTCGAGTCTGCCAAGCGGTTGAATCCTAGACAGGCTCGTTGGTCGCTGTTTTTTGCCCGTTTTGACTTTGTGATTTCGTACCTTCCAGGCTCTAAAAATGTGAAGGCGGATGCTCTGTCTAGGAGTTTTGTGCCCGACTCTCCGGGTTTATCTGAGCCGGCGGGTATTCTCAAAGAGGGGCTAATAGTGTCTGCCATCTCCCCTGATTTGCGGCGGGTGCTGCAAAAATTTCAGGCTAATAAACCTGATCGTTGCCCAGCGGAGAAACTGTTTGTCCCTGATAGGTGGACGAATAAAGTTATCTCTGAGGTTCATTGTTCGGTGTTGGCTGGTCTGTTATGATTAAGTAATTCAGTACCACAATGGACATAGAAGTCAGAGCACATACAGTGACCTGACAATAACCCAAAAACATAGAACGAGCTCTGAGACGTGGAAACTCCGCTGACCGCAATCCCTAATCCTCTCCAACAACACTAGAAGCAGCAGTGGATTGCGCCTAACGCTCCCTATGCAACTCGGCACAGCCTGAGAAACTAGCTAGCCTGAAGATAGAAAATAAGCCTACCTTGCCTCAGAGAAATACCCCAAAGGAAAAGGCAGCCCCCCACATATAATGACTGTGAGTTAAGATGAAAAGACAAACGTAGAGATGAAATAGATTTAGCAAAGTGAGGCCCGACTTTCTGAACAGAGCGAGGATAGGAAAGGTAACTTTGCGGTCAACACAAAACCCTACAAACAACCACGCAAAGGGGGCAAAAAGACCCTCCGTACCGACTAACGGCACGGAGGTACACCCTCTGCGTCCCACAGCTTCCAGCAAGCAAGAAAAACAAAATAAGCAAGCTGGACAGAAAAAACAGCAAACAAAATAACAAAAGCGGAACTTAGCTATGCAGAGCAGCAGGCCACAGGAACGATCCAGGAGGAAACAGGTCCAATACTAGAACATTGACTGGAAGCCAGGATCAAAGCACTAGGTGGAGTTAAATAGAGCAGCACCTAACGACTTCACCACATCACCTGAGGAAGGAAACTCAGAAGCCGCAGTACCACTCTCCTCCACCAACGGAAGCTCATAGAGAGAATCAGCCGAAGTACCACTTGTGACCACAGGAGGGAGCTCTGCCACAGAATTCACAACAGTACCCCCCCTTGAGGAGGGGTCACCGAACCCTCACCAGAGCCCCCAGGACGACCAGGATGAGCCATATGAAAGGCACGAACAAGATCGGGAGCATGGACATCAGAGGCAAAGACCCAGGAATTATCTTCCTGAGCATAACCCTTCCACTTAACCAGATACTGGAGTTTCCGTCTTGAAACACGAGAATCCAAAATCTTCTCCACAATATACTCCAACTCCCCCTCCACCAAAACCGGGGCAGGAGGATCAACAGATGGAACCATAGGTGCCACGTATCTCCGCAACAATGACCTATGGAATATGTTATGGATGGAGAAAGAATCAGGAAGGGTCAAACGAAAAGACACAGGATTAAGAACCTCAGAAATCCTATACGGACCAATGAAACGAGGTTTAAACTTAGGAGAGGAAACCTTCATAGGAATATGACGAGAAGAAAACCAAAACAAATCCCCAACACGAAGTCGGGGACCCACACAGTGTCTGCGATTAGCGAAACGTTGAGCCTTCTCCTGGGACAAGGTCAAATTGTCCACTTCATGAGTCCAAATCTGCTGCAACCTGTCCACCACAGTATCCACACCAGGACAGTCCGAAGACTCAACCTGCCCTGAAGAGAAACGAGGATGGAACCCAGAGTTGCAGAAAAACGGCGAAACTAAGGTAGCCGAGCTGGCCCGATTATTAAGAGCGAACTCAGCCAAAGGCAAAAAGGACACCCAGTCATCCTGATCAGCAGAAACAAAGCATCTCAGATATGTTTCCAAGGTCTGATTGGTTCGTTCGGTCTGGCCATTAGTCTGAGGATGGAAAGCCGAGGAAAAAGACAAGTCAATGCCCATCCTTGCACAAAAGGCTCGCCAAAACCTCGAAACAAACTGGGAACCTCTGTCAGAAACGATATTCTCTGGAATGCCATGTAAACGAACCACATGCTGGAAGAACAATGGCACCAAATCAGAGGAGGAAGGTAATTTAGACAAGGGTACCAAATGGACCATCTTAGAGAAGCGATCACAAACCACCCAAATGACTGACATTTTTTGAGAGACGGGAAGATCTGAAATAAAATCCATAGAGATACGTGTCCAAGGCCTCTTCGGGACCGGCAAGGGCAAAAGCAACCCACTGGCACGAGAACAGCAGGGCTTAGCCCGAGCACAAATCCCACAGGACTGCACAAAAGAACGCACATCCCGCGACAGAAATGGCCACCAAAAGGATCTAGCCACTAACTCTCTGGTACCAAAGATTCCAGGATGACCAGCCAACACCGAACAATGAACCTCAGAGATAACTTTATTCGTCCACCTATCGGGGACAAACAGTTTCTCTGCTGGGCAACGATCAGGTTTATTATCCTGAAATTTTTGCAGCACCCGCCGCAAATCAGGGGAGATGGCAGACACAATTAGTCCCTATTTGAGAATACCCGCCGGCTCAGATAAACCCGGAGAGTCGGGCACAAAACTCCTAGACAGGGCATCCGCCTTCACATTTTTAGAGCCCGGAAGGTACGAAACCACAAAGTCAAAACGGGCAAAAAACAGCGACCAACGAGCCTGTCTAGGATTCAACCGCTTGGCAGACTCGAGATAAGTCAAGTTCTTATGATCAGTCAAGACCACCACGCGATGCTTAGCTCCTTCAAGCCAATGACGCCACTCCTCGAATGCCCACTTCATGGCCAGCAACTCTCGATTGCCAACATCATAATTTCGCTCAGCAGGCGAAAACTTCCTGGAATAGAAGGCGCATGGTTTCATCACCGAGCAACCAGAACTTCTCTGCGACAAAACAGCCCCTGCTCCAATCTCAGAAGCATCAACCTCGACCTGAAATGGAAGCGAAACATCTGGTTGACACAACACAGGGGCAGAAGTAAAACGACGCTTCAACTCTTGAAAAGCTTCCACAGCAGCAGAAGACCAATTGACCACATCAGCACCCTTCTTGGTCAAATCGGTCAATGGTTTAGCAATACTAGAAAAATTGCAGATGAAGCGACGATAAAAATTAGCAAAACCCAGGAACTTTTGCAGACTTTTCAGAGATGTCGGCTGGGTCCAATCATGGATGGCTTGGACCTTAACAGGGTCCATCTCGATAGTAGAAGGGGAAAAAATGAACCCCAAAAATGAAACCTTCTGAACACCAAAGAGACACTTTGATCCCTTCACAAACAAAGAATTAGCACGCAGGACCTGAAACACCGTTCTGACCTGCTTCACATGAGACTCCCAATCATCCGAGAAGATCAAAATATCATCCAAGTAAACAATCAGGAATTTATCCAGGTACTCTCGGAAGATGTCATGCATAAAGGACTGAAACACTGATGGAGCATTGGCAAGTCCGAATGGCATTACTAGGTACTCAAAATGGCCCTCGGGCGTATTAAATGCAGTTTTCCATTCATCGCCTCGTTTAATACGCACTAGATTATACGCACCACGAAGATCTATCTTGGTGAACCAACTAGCCCCCTTAATCCGAGCAAACAAATCAGATAACAGCGGCAAGGGATACTGAAATTTAACTGTGATCTTATTTAGAAGGCGGTAATCTATACAAGGTCTCAGCGAACCATCCTTCTTGGCCACAAAAAAGAACCCCGCTCCTAATGGCGACGACGACGGGCGAATATGCCCCTTCTCCAAGGACTCCTTCACGTAACTCCGCATAGCGGCGTGCTCAGGCACAGATAAATTAAACAGTCGACCTTTTGGGAATTTACTACCAGGAATCAAATCGATAGCACAATCACAATCCCTATGCGGAGGTAGGGTATCGGACTTGGGCTCATCAAATACATCCCGGTAATCAGACAAGAACTCTGGGACCTCAGAAGGGGTGGATGACGAAATAGACAGAAATAGGACATCACCATGTACCCCCTGACAACCCCAGCTGGACACAGACATGGATTTCCAATCTAATACTGGATTATGGACTTGTAGCCATGGCAACCCCAACACGACCACATCATGCAGATTATGCAACACCAGAAAGCGAATAACCTCCTGATGTGCAGGAGCCATGCACATGGTCAGCTGGGTCCAGTACTGAGGCTTATTCTTGGCCAAAGGCGTAGCATCAATTCCTCTCAATGGAATAGGACACTGCAAGGGCTCCAAGAAAAACCCACAACGCCTAGCATACTCCAAGTCCATCAAATTCAGAGCAGCGCCTGAGTCCACAAATGCCATGACAGAATACGATGACAAAGAGCAGATCAAGGTAACAGACAGAAGAAATTTTGACTGTACCGTACCAATGGTGGCAGACCTAGCGAACCGCTTAGTGCGCTTAGGACAATCAGAGATAGCATGAGTGGAATCACCACAGTAGAAACACAGCCCATTCAGACGTCTGTGTTCTTGCCATTCAACTCTGGTCAAAGTCCTATCGCACTGCATAGGCTCAGGTTTAAGCTCAGGTAATACCGCCAAATGGTGCACAGATTTACGCTCGCGCAAGCGTCGACCGATCTGAATGGCCAAAGACATAGACTCATTCAGACCAGCAGGCATAGGAAATCCCACCATGACATCCTTAAGGGCTTCAGAGAGACCTTTTCTGAAAATAGCTGCGAGCACACCTTCATTCCACTGAGTGAGTACGGACCACTTTCTAAATTTCTGACAATATACCTCTATTTCATCCTGACCCTGACACAGAGCCAGCAAATTCTTCTCTGCCTGATCCTCAGAATTAGGCTCATCGTACAGCAATCCGAGCGCCAGGAAAAATGCATCGATATTACTTAATGCAGGATCTCCTGACGCAAGAGAAAATGCCCAGTCCTGAGGGTCGCCACGCAAAAAAGAAATAACGATCCTAACTTGTTGAACTGGGTCACCAGAGGAGCGAGGTTTCAAAGCCAGAAATAGTTTACAATTATTTTTGAAACTCAGAAATTTAGTTCTATCTCCAAAAAACAAATCAGGAATAGGAATTCTCGGTTCTAACATAGAATTCTGAACCACAAAGTCTTGAATACTTTGTACTCTTGCCGTGAGCTGATCCACACATGAAGACAGACCTTTAATGTCCATTGCTACACCTGTGTCCTGAACCATCCAAATGTCTAGGGGAAAAAAAAGGCAAAACACAGTGCAAAGAAAAAAAAATGGTCTCAGAACTTCTTTTTTCCCTCTATTGGGAATCATTAGTACTTTTGGCTTCCAGTACTGTTATGAAAGGTAATTCAGTACCACAATGGACATAGAGGTCAGCGCACCTACAGTGACCTGGCAATAACCCAAAAAACAAGACCGAGCTCTGAGACGTGGGAACTCTGTTGACCGCAATCCCTAATCCTCTCCAACACACTAAAGGCAGCCGTGGATTGCGCCTAACGCTCCCTATGCAACTCGGCACGGCCTGAGAAACTAGCTAGCCTGAAGATAGAAAATAAGCCTACCTTGCCTCAGAGAAATACCCCAAAGGAAAAGGCAGCCCCCACATATAATGACTGTGAGTTAAGATGAAAAGACAAACGTAGAGATGAAATAGATTTAGCAAAGTGAGGCCCAACTTTCTGAACAGAGCAAGGATAGGAAAGGTAACTTTGCGGTCAACACAAAATCCTACAAAAACCACGCAAAGGGGGCAAAAAGACCCTCCGTACCGAACTAACGGCACGGAGGTACACCCTCTGCGTCCCAGAGCTTCCAGCAAGCAGTAAAAAACAAATTGACAAGCTGGACAGAAAAAAAACAGCAAACAAATGGCAAAGAGGAACTTAGCTATGCAGAGCAGCAGGCCACAGGAACGATCCAGGAGGAAACAGGTCCAATACTAGAACATTGACTGGAAGCCAGGATCAAAGCACTAGGTGGAGTTAAATAGAGCAGCACCTAACGACTTCACCACATCACCTGAGGAAGGAAACTCAGAAGCCGCAGTACCACTTTCCTCCACCAACGGAAGCTCACAGAGAGAACCAGCCGAAGTACCACTTGTGACCACAGGAGGGAGCTCTGCCACAGAATTCACAACAGTACCCCCCCCTTGAGGAGGGGTCACCGAACCCTCACCAGAGCTCCCAGGACGACCAGGATGAGCCATATGAAAGGCACGAACAAGATCGGGAGCATGGACATCAGAGGCAAAGACCCAGGAATTATCTTCCTGAGCATAACCCTTCCACTTAACCAGATACTGGAGTTTCCGCCTTGAAACACGAGAATCCAAAATCTTCTCCACAATATACTCCAACTCCCCCTCCACCAAAACCGGGGCAGGAGGATCAACAGATGGAACCATAGGTGCCACGTATCTCCGCAACAATGACCTATGGAATACGTTATGTATGGAAAAAGAATCTGGAAGGGTCAGACGAAAAGACACAGGATTAAGAACCTCAGAAATCCTATACGGACCAATAAAACGAGGGTTAAACTTAGGAGAGGAAACCTTCATAGGAATATGACGAGAAGATAACCAAACCAAGTCCCCAACCCGAAGTCGGGGACCCACACAGCGTCTGCGATTAGCGAAACGTTGAGCCTTCTCCTGGGACAGAGTCAAATTGTCCACCACATGAGTCCAAATCTGCTGCAACCTGTCCACCACAGTATCCACACCAGGACAGTCCGAAGACTCAACCTGCCCTGAAGAGAAACGAGGATGGAACCCAGAGTTGCAGAAAAACGGTGAAACCAAGGTAGCCGAGCTGGCCCGATTATTAAGGGCGAACTCCGCCAAAGGCAAAAAGGACACCCAGTCATCCTGATCAGCAGAAGCAAAGCATCTCAGATATGTTTCCAAGGTCTGATTGGTTCGTTCGGTCTGGCCATTACTCTGAGGATGGAAAGCCGAGGAAAAAGACAAGTCAATGCCCATCCTACCACAAAAGGCTCGCCAAAACCTCGAAACAAACTGGGAAGCTCTGTCAGAAACGATATTCTCTGGAATGCCATGTAAACGAACCACATGCTGGAAAAACAATGGCACCAAATCAGAGGAGGAAGGCAATTTAGACAAGGGTACCAAATGGACCATCTTAGAGAAGCGATCACAGACCACCCAAATGACTGACATCTTTTGAGAAACGGGAAGATCTGAAATAAAATCCATAGAGATATGTGTCCAAGGCCTCTTCGGGACCGGCAAGGGCAAAAGCAACCCACTGGCATGAGAACAGCAGGGCTTAGCCCGAGCACAAATCCCACAGGACTGCACAAACGTACGCACATCCCGCGACATAGATGGCCACCAAAAGGATCTAGCCACTAACTCTCTGGTACCAAAGATTCCAGGATGACCAGCCAACACCGAACAATGAACCTCAGAGATAACTTTATTCGTCCACCTATCAGGCACAAACAGTTTCTCCGCTGGGCAACGATCAGGTTTATTAGCCTGAAATTTTTGCAGCACCCGCCTCAAATCAGGGGAGATGGCAGACACAATTACTCCCTCTTTGAAGGATACCCGCCGGCTCAGATACACCCGGAGAGTCGGGCACAAAACTCCTAGACAGAGCATCCGCCTTCACATTTTTAGAGCCCGGAAGGTATGAAATCACAAAGTCAAAACGGGCAAAAAACAACGACCAATGAGCTTGTCTAGGATTCAACCGCTTGGCGGACTCAAGATAAGTCAAGTTCTTATGATCAGTCAAGACCACCACGCAATGCTTAGCTCATTCAAGCCAATGACGCCACTCCTCGAATGCCCACTTCATGGCCAGCAACTCTCGATTGCCCACATCATAATTTCGCTCAGCAGGCGAAAACTTCCTGGAAAAGAAGGCGCATGGTTTCATCACCGAGCAATCAAAACTTCTCTGCGACAAAACAGCCCCTGCTCCAATCTCAGAAGCATCAACCTCGACCTTGAACGGAAGCGAAACATCTGGTTGACACAACACAGGGGCAGAAGAAAAACGACGCTTCAACTCTTGAAAAGCTTCCACCGCAGCAGAAGACCAATTGACCAAATCAGCACCTTTCTTGGTCAAATCGGTCAACGGTTTAGCAATACTAGAAAAATTGCAGATGAAGCGACGATAAAAATTAGCAAAGCCCAGGAACTTTTGCAGACTTTTCAGAGATGTCGGCTGAGTCCAATTATGGATGGCTTGGACCTTAACAGGGTCCATCTCGATAGTAGAAGGGGAAAAGATGAACCCCAAAAATGAAACCTTCTGAACACCAAAGAGACACTTTGATCCCTTCACAAACAAAGAATTAGCACGCAGGACCTGAAACACCGTTCTTACCTGCTTCACATGAGACTCCCAATCATCCGAGAAGATCAAAATGTCATCTAAGTACACAATCAGGAATTTATCCAGGTACTCTCGGAAGATGTCATGCATAAAGGACTGAAACACTGATGGAGCATTGGCAAGTCCGAATGGCATTACTAGATACTCAAAATGGCCCTCGGGCGTATTAAATGCAGTTTTCCACTCATCGCCTCGCTTAATACGCACAAGATTATACGCACCACGAAGATCTATCTTGGTGAACCAACTAGCCCCCTTAATCCGAGCAAACAAATCAGATAACAATGGCAAGGGGTACTGAAATTTAACCGTGATCTTATTTAGAAGGCGGTAATCTATACAAGGTCTCAGTGAACCATCCTTCTTGGCCACAAAAAAGAACCCTGCTCCTAATGGTGACGATGACGGGCGAATATGCCCCTTCTCCAAAGACTCCTTCACATAACTCCGCATAGCGGCGTGCTCAGGCACAGATAAATTAAACAGTCGACCTTTTGGGAATTTACTACCAGGAATCAAATCGATAGCACAATCACAATCCCTATGCGGAGGTAGGGTATCGGACTTGGGCTCATCAAATAAATCCCGGTAATCAGACAAGAACTCAGGAACCTCAGAAGGGGTGGACGACGAAATAGTCAGAAATGGGACATCACCATGTACCCCCTGACAACCCCAGCTGGACACAGACATGGATTTCCAATCCAATACTGGATTATGGACTTGTAGCCATGGCAACCCCAACACGACCACATCATGCAGATTATGCAACACCAGAAAGCGAATAACCTCCTGATGTGCAGGAGCCATGCACATGGTCAGCTGGGTCCAGTACTGAGGCTTATTCTTGGCCAAAGGCGTAGCATCAATTCCTCTCAATGGAATAGGACACTGCAAGGGCTCCAAGAAAAACCCACAACGCCTAGCATACTCCAAGTCCATCAAATTCAGAGCAGCGCCTGAGTCCACAAATGCCATGACAGAATACGATGACAAAGAGCAGATCAAGGTAACAGACAGAAGAAATTTTGACTGTACCGTACCAATGGTGGCAGACCTAGCGAACCGCTTAGGGCGCTTAGGACAATCAGAGATAGCATGAGTGGAATCACCACAGTAGAAACACAGCCCATTCAGACGTCTGTGTTCTTGCCGTTCAACTCTGGTCAAAGTCCTATCGCACTGCATAGGCTCAGGTTTAAGCTCAGGTAATACCGCCAAATGGTGCACAGATTTACGCTCGCGCAAGCGTCGACCGATCTGAATGGCCAAAGACATAGACTCATTCAGACCAGCAGGCATAGGAAATCCCACCATGACATCCTTAAGGGCTTCAGAGAGACCTTTTCTGAAAATAGCTGCGAGCACACCTTCATTCCACTGAGTGAGTACGGACCACTTTCTAAATTTCTGACAATATACCTCTATTTCATCCTGACCCTGACACAGAGCCAGCAAATTCTTCTCTGCCTGATCCTCAGAATTAGGCTCATCGTACAGCAATCCGAGCGCCAGGAAAAATGCATCGATATTACTTAATGCAGGATCTCCTGACGCAAGAGAAAATGCCCAGTCCTGAGGGTCGCCACGCAAAAAAGAAATAACGATCCTAACTTGTTGAACTGGGTCACCAGAGGAGCGAGGTTTTAAAGCCAGAAATAGTTTACAATTATTTTTGAAACTCAGAAATTTAGTTCTATCTCCAAAAAACAAATCAGGAATAGGAATTCTCGGTTCTAACATAGAATTCTGAACCACAAAGTCTTGAATACTTTGTACTCTTGCCGTGAGCTGATCCACACATGAAGACAGACCTTTAATGTCCATTGCTACACCTGTGTCCTGAACCACCCAAATGTCTAGGGGAAAAAAAAGGCAAAACACAGTGCAAAGAAAAAAAAATGGTCTCAGAACTTCTTTTTTCCCTCTATTGGGAATCATTAGTACTTTTGGCTTCCAGTACTGTTATGAAAGGTAATTCAGTACCACAATGGACATAGAGGTCAGCGCACCTACAGTGACCTGGCAATAACCCAAAAAACAAGACCGAGCTCTGAGACGTGGGAACTCTGTTGACCGCAATCCCTAATCCTCTCCAACACACTAAAGGCAGCCGTGGATTGCGCCTAACGCTCCCTATGCAACTCGGCACGGCCTGAGAAACTATCTAGCCTGAAGATAGAAAATAAGCCTACCTTGCCTCAGAGAAATACCCCAAAGGAAAAGGCAGCCCCCACATATAATGACTGTGAGTTAAGATGAAAAGACAAACGTAGAGATGAAATAGATTTAGCAAAGTGAGGCCCAACTTTCTGAACAGAGCAAGGATAGGAAAGGTAACTTTGCGGTCAACACAAAATCCTACAAAAACCACGCAAAGGGGGCAAAAAGACCCTCCGTACCGAACTAACGGCACGGAGGTACACCCTCTGCGTCCCAGAGCTTCCAGCAAGCAGTAAAAAACAAATTGACAAGCTGGCCAGAAAAAAAACAGCAAACAAATGGCAAAGAGGAACTTAGCTATGCAGAGCAGCAGGCCACAGGAACGATCCAGGAGGAAACAGGTCCAATACTAGAACATTGACTGGAAGCCAGGATCAAAGCACTAGGTGGAGTTAAATAGAGCAGCACCTAACGACTTCACCACATCACCTGAGGAAGGAAACTCAGAAGCCGCAGTACCACTTTCCTCCACCAACGGAAGCTCACAGAGAGAACCAGCCAAAGTACCACTTGTGACCACAGGAGGGAGCTCTGCCACAGAATTCACAACAGATAATTCCTGGGTCTTTGCCTCTGATGTCCATGCTCCCGATCTTGTTCGTGCCTTTCATATGGCTCATCCTGGTCATCCTGGGGGCTCTGGTGAGGGTTCGGTGACCCCTCCTCAAGGGGGGGTACTGTTGTGAATTCTGTGGCAGAGCTCCCTCCTGTGGTCACAAGTGGTACTTCGGCTGATTCTCTCTATGAGCTTCCGTTGGTGGAGGAGAGTGGTACTGCGGCTTCTGAGTTTTCTTCCTCAGGTGATGTGGTAAAGTCGTTAGGTGTTGCTCTATTTAACTCCACCTAGTGCTTTGATCCTGGCTTCCAGTCAATGTTCTAGTATTGGACCTGTCTCCTCCTGGATCGTTCCTGTGGCCTGCTGCTCTGCATAGCTAAGTTCCGCTTTTGCTATTTTGTTTGCTGTTTTTTCTGTCCAGCATTGCTTATTTGTTTTTTCTTGCTTGCTGGAAGCTCTGGGACGCAGAGGGTGTACCTCCGTGCCGTTAGTTCGGTACGGAAGGTCTTTTTGCCCCCTTTGCGTGGTTGTTTGTAGGGTTTTGTGTTGACCGCAAAGTTACCTTTCCTATCCTCGCTCTGTTCAGAAAGTCGGGCCTCACTTTGCTAAATCTATTTCATCTCTACGTTTGTCTTTTCATCTTAACTCACAGTCATTATATGTGGGGGCTGCCTTTTCCTTTGGTGTATTTCTCTGAGGCAAGGTAGGCTTATTTTCTATCTTCAGGCTAGCTAGTTTCTCAGGCTGTGCCGAGTTGCATAGGGAGCGTTAGGCGCAATCCACTGCTGCTTCTAGTGTTGTTGGAGAGGATTAGGGATTGCGGTCAGCGGAGTTTCCACGTCTCAGAGCTCGTTCTATGTTTTTGGGTTATTGTCAGGTCACTGTATGTGCTCTGACTTCTATGTCCATTGTGGTACTGAATTACCAGATCATAACATTAGTCATAGGGAACGATGAACATTGCAGCGTGCTTTGACCATCACATTACAATAACCTAACATTACTAACCCCCCCCCCCAAAAAAAAAAAATGGGAATTTTCTCAAAGATTTGAAGAAAATTCAAAAATTTTAGTATTTCTTCATTAGAACATTTTACAAGTGGTTATTGCAGGAGATATTGCAACGAATATGGGAAAGCAAATCGTACAATTTACAGGAATGGATCAATTTACAGTTATATGAAAAAGTTTGGGCACCCCTATTAATCTTAAGCTTAATGTTTTATAAAAATAATTTATTTTGCAACAGCTATTTCAGTTTCATATATCTATTAATTTCATGACCCAGCCTATTTTGACCTTAAAACCTTGCCGTTTTTTGCAATTCTGACCAGTGTCCCTTTATGAGGTAATAACTCAGGAACGCTTCAATGGATCCTAGCGGTTCTGAGAATGTTTTTTCGTGACATATTGGGCTTCATGTTAGTGGTAAATTTAGGTCAATAAATTCTGTGTTTATTTGTGATAAAAACAGAAATTTGGCGAAAATTTTGAAAATTTCGCAATTTTCACATTTTGAATTTTTATTCTGTTAAACCAGAGAGTTATGTGACACAAAATAGCTAAAAAATAACATTTCCCACACGTCTACTTTACATCAGCACAATTTTGGAAACAAAATTTTTTTTTGCTAGGAAGTTATAAGGGTTAAATTTTGACCAGCGATTTCTCATTTTTACAGCGAAATTTACAAAACCATTTTTTTTAGGGACCACCTCACATTTGAAGTCAGTTTGAGGGGTCTATATGGCTGAAAATACCCAAAGTGACACCATTCTAAAAACTGCACCCCTCAAGGTGCACAAAACCACATTCAAGAAGTGTATTAACCCTTCAGGTGCTTCACAGCAGCAGAAGCAACATGGAAGGAAAAAATGAACATTTAACTTTTTAGTCACAAAAATGATTTTTCAGCAACAATTTTTTTTATTTTCCCAATGGTAAAAGGAGAAACTGAACAATGAAAGTTGTTGTACAATTTGTCCTGAGTACGCTGATACCTCATATGTGGGGGTAAACCACTGTTTGGGCGCACGGCAGGGCTTGGAAGGGAAGGAGCGCCATTTGACTTTTTGAATGAAAAATTGGCTGCACTCTTTAGCGGACACCATGTCACGTTTAGAGAGCCCCCGTGTGCCTAAAAATTGGAGCTCCCCCACAAGTGACCCCATTTTGGAAACTAGACGCCCCAAGGAACTTATCTAGATGCATAGTGAGCCCTTTAAACCCCCAGGAGCTTCACAAATTGATCCGTAAAAATGAAAAAGTACTTTTTTTTTCAGAAAAAAATTCTTCTAGCCTCAATTTTTTCATTTTCGCATAGACAACAGGATAAAATGGATCGTAAAATTTGTTGGGCAATTTCTCCTGAGTACACCGATACCTCACATGTGGGGGTAAACCACTGTTTGTGCACATGGTAAGGCTCGGAAGGGAAGGAGCGCCATTTGACTTTTTGAATGAAAAATTATCTCCATCGTTAGCGGACACCATGTCGCGTTTGGAGAGACCCTGTGTGCCTAAACATTGGAGCTCCCCCACAAGTGACCCCATTTTGGAAACTGGACCCCCCAAGGAACTTATCTAGATGCCTAGTGAGCACTTTAAACCCTCAGGTGTTTCACAAATTGATCCGTAAAAATGAAAAAGTACTTTTTTTCACAAAAAAATTTTTTCGCCTCAATTTTTTCATTTTCACATGGGCAATAGGATAAAATGGATCCTAAAATTTGTTGAGCAATTTCTCCCGAGTACGCCGATACCTCATATGTGGGGGTAAACCACTGTTTGGGCACACGGCAGGGCTCGGAAGGGAAGGCGCGCCTTTTGACTTTTTGAATGGAAAATTAGCTCCAATTGTTAGCGGACACCATGTCGCGTTTGGAGAGCCCCTGTGTGCCTATGCATTGGAGGTCCCCCACAAGTGACCCCATTTTGGAAACTAGACCCCCCAAGGAACTTATCTAGATGCATACTGAGCACTTTAAACCCCCAGGTGCTTCACAGAAGTTTATAATACAGAGCCATGAAAATAAAAAATAATTTTTCTTTTCTCAAAAATGATTTTTTAGCCTGGAATTTCCTATTTTGCCAATGGTAATAGGAGAAATTGGACCACAAATGTTGTTGTCCAGTTTGTCCTGAGTACGCAGATACCCAATATGTGGGGGCAAACCACTGTTTGGGCGCACGGCAGGGCTCAGAAGGGAAGGCACGCCATTTGGCTTTTTAAATGGAAAATTAGCTCCAATCATTAGCGGACACCATGTCGCGTTTGGGGAGCCCCTGTGTGCCTAAACATTGGAGATATCCCACAAATGACCCCATTTTGGAAACTAGACCCCCAAAGGAACTAATCTAGATGTGTGGTGAGCACTTTGAACCCTCAAGTGCTTCACAGAAGTTTATAACGCAGAGCCATGAAAATAAAAAAAAAAAATTCTTTTCTCAAAAATGATTTTTTAGCCCACAATTTTTTATTTTCCCAAGGGTAACAGGAGAAATTTGACCCCAAAAGTTGTCCAGTTTCTCCTGAGTACGCTGATACCCCATATGTGGGGGTAAACCACTGTTTGGGCACATGCCGGGGCTCGGAAGTGAAGTAGTGACGTTTTGAAATGCAGACTTTGATGGAGTGCTCTGTGGGTGTTACGTTGCGTTTGCAGAGCCCCTGATGTGGCTAAACAGTAGAAACCCCCCAAAAGTGACCCCATTGTGGAAACTAGACCCCGAAAGGAACTTATCTAGATGTGAGGTGAGCACTTTGAACCCCCAAGTGCTTCACAGAAGTTCATAACACAGAGCAGTGAAAATAATAAATACGTTTTCTTTCCTCAAAAATAATTTTTTAGCCCAGAATTTTTTATTTTCCCAAGGGTTACAGGAGAAATTGGACCACAAAAGTTGTTGTCCAGTTTCTCCTGAGTACGCTGATACCCCATGTGTGGGGGTTAACCACTGTTTGGGCACACGTCGGGGCTCAGAAGTGAAGTAGTGACTTTTGAAATGCAGACTTTGATGGAATGGTCTGCGGACGTCACGTTGCGTTTGCAGAGCCCCTGGTGTGCCTAAACAGTAGAAACCCCCCACAAGTGACCCCATTTTGGAAACTAGACCCCCCAAGGAACTTATCTAGATATGTGGTTAGCACTTTGAACCCCCAAGTGCTTCACAGACGTTTACAACGCAGAGCCGAGAAAATAAAAAATCATTTTTCTTTCCTCAAAAATGATGTTTTAGCAAGCAATTTTTTATTTTCTCAAGGGTAACAGGAGAAATTGGACCCCAGTAATTGTTGCGCAGTTTGTCCTGAGTATGCTGGTACCCCATATGTGGGGGTAAACCACTGTTTGGGCACACGTCGGGGCTTGGAAGTGAGGGAGCACCATTTGACTTTTTGAATACAAGATTGGCTGGAATCAATGGTGGCGCCATGTTGCGTTTGGAGACCCCCTGATGTGCCTAAACAGTGGAAACCCCTCAATTCTGATGCCAACACACCCCTAACCCTTATCCCAACTGTAGCCGTAACCCTAATCACAACCCTAACCCCAACACACCCCTAACCACAATTCTAACCCCAACACATCCCTAACCCTAACCACAACCCTAATTCCAACCCTAACCCTAAGGCTATGTGCCAACGTTGCGGATTCGTGTGAGATATTTCCGCACCATTTTTGAAAAATCCGCGGGTAAAAGGCACTGCGTTTTACCTGCGGATTTACCGCGGATTGCCAGTGTTTTTTGTGCGGATTTCACCTGTGGATTCCTATTGAGGAACAGGTGTAAAACGCTGCGGAATCCGCACAAACAATTGACATGCTGCGGAAAATACAACGCAGCGTTTCCGCGTGGTATTTTCCGCACCATGGGCACAGCGGATTTGGTTTTCCATATGTTTACATGGTACTGTAAACGTGATGGAACACTGCTGCGGATCCGCAGCCAAATCCGCACCATTTGCACATAGCCTAATTCTAAAGGTATGTGCACACGCTGCGGAAAACGCTGCGGATCCGCAGCAGTTTCCCATGAGTTTACAGTTCAATGTAAACCTATGGAAAACAAAAATCGCTGTACACATGCTGCGGAAAAACTGCACGGAAACGCAGCGGTTTACATTCCGCAGCATGTCACTTCTTTCTGCGGATTCCGCAGCGGTTTTACAACTGCTCCAATAGAAAATCGCAGTTGTAAAACCGCAGTGAAATGCGCAGAAAAACTGCGGTAAATCCACAGCGGTTTAGCACTGCGGATTTATCAAATCCTCTGTGGAAAAATCTGCAGAGGACCAGAATACGTGTGCACATCCCGAACCCTAACCCTACCCCTAACCCTACCCCTAACCCTACCCCTAACCCTACCCCTAACCCTAACCCTACCCCTAACTCTACCCCTACGGACGGACCCCGGGAGGCTCGGTAAGTATAAGGGGGGGGAGATCAGGGCATGGGGGGGGCGTCGGAGCACGGGGGGGTGGATCGGATCATGGGGGGTGGATCGAAACACGGGGGGTGGATCGGAGCACGGGGGGGATCGCTGTGCGGGGGGGATCGGAGTGCGGGGGGTTTGATTGGAGCACGGGGGGTGTGATTGGAGCACGGGGGGAGCGGACAGGAGGACGGGGGAGCGGAGCACAGGACGGAGGGGAGCGGACCGCAGATCGGAGGGCTGGGGGGGGCGATCGGTGGGGTGGGTGCACATAAGTGTTTCCAGCCATGGCCGATGATATTGCAGCATCAGCCATGGCTGGATTGTAATATTTCACCAGTTTTTTAGGTGAAATATTACAAATCGCTCTGATTGGCAGTTTCACTTTCAACAGCCAATCAGAGCGATTGTAGCCACGAGGGGGTGAAGCCACCCCCCCTGGGCTAAACTACCACTCCCCCTGTCTCTGCAGATCGGGTGAAATGGGAGTTAACCCTTTCACCCGATCTGCAGGGACGCGATCATTCTGTGACACAGCATATGCGTCACAGGTCGGATTGGCACCGACTTTCATGACGCATACGCTGTGTCACAGGTCGGGAAGGGGTTAACTGATGGACACAGTAATGTTTCTGCCTTGAAATGAGGTTTATTGTACTAACAGAAAATTTGCAATCTGCATTCAAACAAAATTTGACAGGTGCATAAGTATGGGCACCCCACCAGAAAAATGACATTAATATTTAGTAGATCCTCCTTTTGCAATAATAACAGCCTCTAGTCGCTTCCTGTAGCTTTTAATGAGTTCCTGGATCCTGGATGAAGGTATTTTTGACCATTCCTCTTTACAAAACAATTCCAGTTCAGTTAAGTTTGATGGTCGCTGAGCATGGACAGCCCTCTTCAAATGATCCAACAGATGTTCAATGATATTCAGGTCTGGGGACTGGGATGGCCATTCCAGAACAGTGTAATTGTTCCTCTGCATGAATGCCTGAGTAGATTTGGAGCGGTGTTTTGGATCATTGTCTTGCTGAAAGATCCATCCCCTGCGTAACTTCAACTTTGTCACGGATTCATGAACATTATTGTCAAGAATCTGCTGATACTGAGAGGAACCCATGCATTCCCTCAACTTTAACAAGATTCCCGGTGCCGGCATTGGCCACACAGCCCCAAAAGCATGATGGAACCTCCACCAAATTTTACTGTGGGTAGCAAGTGTTTTTCTTGGAATGCTGTGTTTTTTGGCCGCCATGCAAAACGCCTTTTTGTATGACCAAACAACTCAATCTTGGTTTCATCAGTCCACAGGACCTTCTTCCAAAAAGAAATTGGCTTCTCCAAATGTGCTTTTGCATACCTCAGCCGACTCTGTTTGTGGCGTGGTGGAAGACCCGGCTTCTTTCACATCACTCTCCCATACATCTTCTCCTTGTGCAAAGTGCGTTGTATAGTTGACCGATGCACAGTGACTAGTGTTGAGCGATACCGTCCGATATTTGAAAGTATCGGTATCGGATGGTATCGGCCGATATCCGAAAAATATCGGATATCGCCGATACCGATATCCGATACCAATACAAGTCAATGGGACACAAATATCGGAAGGTATCCGTAATGGTTCCCAGGGTCTGAAGGAGAGGAAACTCTCCTTCAGGCCCTGGGATCCATATTAATTTGTAAAATAAAGAATAAAAAATATTGATATACTTACCCTCGGACGGGCCCTGGTTGTCACCGCTGCAATCGCCATGCTTTTCTTCCTAAGAATGAGCGCTTTAATGACCTTTGATGACGTCGCGGCTTGTGATTGGTCGCTGAGCGGTCATGTGACCGCTCAGCGACCAATCACAAGCCGCGACGTCATCAAAGGTACTTCACAAGCTCATTCATAGGAAGGAAAACATGGCGATTGCAGCGGTGACAACCAGGGCCCGTCCGAGGGTAAGTATATCAATATTTTTTATTTTTATTCTTTATTTTACACATTAATCTAAATCCCGATACCGATTCCCGATATCACAAAAATATCGGATCTCGGTATCGGAATTCCGATACCGCAAATATCGGCCGATACCCAATACTTGTGGTATCGGAATGCTCAACACTAACAGTGACACCATCTGCAGCAAGTTGATGCTGCAGCTCTCTGGAGGTGGTCTGAGGATTGTCCTTGACTGATTTCACCATTCTTCTTCTCTGCCTTTCTGATGTTTTTCTTGGCCTGCCACTTCTGGCCTTAACAAGAACTGTACCTGTGTTCTTCCATTTCCTTACTATGTTCCTCACAGTGGAAACTGACAGGTTAAATCTCTGAGACAGCTTTTTGTATCCTTCCTCTGAACAACTATGTTGAATAATCTTTGTTTTCAGATCATTAGACAGTTGTTTTGAGGAGCCCACGATGCCACTCTTCAGAGGAGATTCAAACAGGAGAACAACTTGCAAGTGGCCACTTTAAGTAGCTTTTCTCATGATTGCATACACCTGGCTATGAAGTTCAAAACTCAATGAGGTTAGAAAACCAAAGAAAGTCCTTTAGTAAGTCAGTAAAAAGTAAGTAGGAGTATTTAAAACAAGAAAATGATAAGGGTGCCCATACTTATGCACCTGTCAAATTTTGTTTGTATGCAGATTGCACATTTTCTGTTAGTACAATAAACCTAATTTCAAGGCAGAAACATTACTGTGTCCAACAGTTATTAGATATATGAAACTGAAATAGCTGTTGCAAAAAAAACTATTTTAATAAAACATTAAGCTTAAGATTAATAGGGGTGCCCAAACTTTTTTATATAACTGTACAGGATCATAAATTGGTAAAGTTGCAAAGCTCTTGTAAAAAAAAAAGCAACTTCGCAATTTACCTCTTATTACAAATCCTATCTGTACTCAAAAATGGAGGTATTTTTAATTCTAAAATGTACTGCTTTACACTTAGGTCACTGTTCACCACTGCAGTTTATCAGAGGAGGTCGATCTCCTAGGGAAGAAGGGCAGCACTTACAAGCTCTTTTCTTTAGAGCTTGTAAATGCTGCTCTAAAGCTTGTGTGATCAATGGATCATGCTAGCTTCAATATTCTTGCACCTCTAACAGCAGACATAATGCCGTTGGTCTAAATTGCCAATTATCAAGAGTGCACTGCCAGCAGCAATCAAAAAGCTGGGAGGAGCAGAGGAGCAGTGCGCTCCTGAAGATAGAGACTAATTCTTTGAGTGATTCTAGAAAGAAAGCAACTGCCTTTTTAATAACAGTAAAATGTAACCAAGCACTCCTTTATTTTATAGAAAGTCAGTATTACAGCATAAAGATCTAAATACAATATATCCAAAATTATGATTATATTGTTGACAGTTCTCATATTAACATTTGATTTTTTTATATGCAGTACCCTGCCCGGCCATACGGAGTGCTATTTGTAGGAAAATTATCCCAATGCAATTATTACATTTAGGAACATGCATTACTATTTTTGTCTGCCATTTTATTGCAGTTCTTTACATTGTGATTTCTGCCTTTTATTTGTGAAGGACACGATGTCGCATTCAATATTAGATAGCAATAATAATAATAAAAATAATTTTTATTTATATAACGGCAACATATTCTGCAGCGCTTTACCAATCACATGCATGCAGTATTTCTACAGAAAATATCACTAATATCCTGCAATAAATCTATCTCATATAAGCAGTAGGAAAATTCTAAGTCCCTATACACAAGACAACTATTATAGTCACTGAATAGCTTGATGTGGATAAAAATGATAGCTTGGCCCCGCAGTCTTCCTGGGCTTTCCATTATGCTTAAAAAGTTGATGTCTGGAACACCGTCTATGTTCTGCCCATTTGTCAGGGCTGACTAGACCAATAATAACAGAAGGCAGATGGTTTCACAGCTTCTTGGAATAGTAATTTACCCCTGGCAAACAAAAGCAGATCACACAATGTATCAGGAAAGTTCATTCACGGCATATAAAACCACAGATACAATAGCCATGTATTACACTTTATTGTACAAATTTATAGAGATCGAAGCATTTCTTAAAAAGAATGGCAGAGAATCCTCCAATCCAGGTGTGAGACACTTGTTGCATCATTCCCAAGAAGACTCATGGCTGTACTAGCTCAAAAGGGTGCTTCTACTTAAAACTGAGCAAAGGGTCTGAATATGAATATTTCAGTTTTTCTTTTTTAATAAATTTGCAGCGGCTTCACTGGTGTTGTGCATGGTAGAAGGTAGTAGAGTTACTGCAAGCCGCAGGCAGACAGGAGACATCCTGGAGACTGCAGCCAGGTATCAGGGTTACTGGAAACCGCAGGCAGACACCAGGCATCCTGGAGACTACAGCCAGGTATCAGGGTTACTGAAAATCACAGGTAGACAGGTGACATCCTGAAGATCACAGACCCGTACCTCAGAGAATGGAAACCAGAGGCAGCCAGGACATGTCTTGGAGATTGTAGAAAGGAACTGTGCACAGAAAAACCAAAAGGCTTACTAGAAAGTCTTAATACTAAGACACAGGTGTATGTCTTGGGAGACCTTATATAGGCCTAGTGAGTTCAATACATGGGAGCACGCTGGGCAAAGCCTGACATGGATCACAAGAAAGTTTAGCTGACTGGTGTGCAGGGAGCAGAGCCCAAACTTGGGACCGATGTATAACAAATTTTGTATCTATAGTCTGTTGAATCAAGACACAGCTGGATATCGATCCTTAACCACTCGTATGAATTGTGTGATACTGTTTTTGTGTAAAGGATGACAATTACTACATTGTTTGCACTATTATTTTGGCTTTATTAGGCCATATCAGGTCCTGAATATCATGCGTTGTAACTTGCCATTCACAGTTTTTGAATGAGTGGTTCTTCTTCATCAGCACTCTACCAGAACTATACCATGTTCCAAATTATTATACAAATTACATTTTTCCTGAATGGTCGGTGCAAATGACAGTCAGTCTAATAAAAGTCATCACCCGTTATAGTATACATCGAATTTTATTGACTATTTTTTATTTAATATTTTATTTTATTTAATGAATAAAAACTCAAAATGCACTGTTCCAAATTATTAGGCACAGTAGAATTTCTAAACATTTGATATGTTTTAAAGAAATGAAAATGCTCATTTATTGAACTTGCAGCATTAGGAGGTCACATTCACTGGACAAAAAAAGCTATTTAACTCCAAAACATCCTATCAGGCCAAGTTACATGTTAACATAGGACCTCTTCTTTGATATCACCTTCACAATTCTTGCATCTTTTGAACTTGTGAGTTTTTGGAGAGTTTCTGCTTGTATTTTTTCTTTGCATGAAGTCAGAATAGCCTCCCAGAGCTGCTGTTTTGATGTGAACTGCCTCCCACCCTCATACATCTATTGCTTGATGATACTCCAAAGGTTCTCTATAAGGTTGAGGTCAGGGGAAGATGGTGGCCACACCATGAGTTTATCTCCTTTTATGCCCATAGCAGCCAATGACTCAGAGGTATTCTTTGCAGCATGAGATGATGCCTTGTCATGCATGAAGATGATTTTGCTCCTGAAGGCACGTTTCTGCTTTTTAGGCATTGGAAGAAAATTGTCAGTCAGAAACTCTATTTACTTTGCAGAGGTCATTTCACACCTTCAGAACCTTAAAGGGCCCTACCAGCTGTTTCTCCATGATTCCGGCCCAAAACATGACTCCTCCACCTCCTTGCTAATGTCACAGCCTTGTTGGAACATGGTGGCCATCCACCAAATATTCCCTACTCCATCCATCTGGACCATCCAGGGTTGCTCAATACTCATCAGTAAACAGCTTTGCCAACTGCCGTGCCCAGCTATTGCCCCATATCACTGCTCCCGTTTGCTTCCAACTCCTTGAGCAGCATGCCCATGCTCAACTTTCTTCTCATCTCTCATCTAACTCTCTCCTTGACAACCTCCAATCTGGCTACCGCCTCCACCACTCCACCGAAACTGCTCTGACCGAAATGACTAATGACTTACTCACAGCCAAAGCTAACAGACAGTTCTCCATCCTCCTCCTTCTCGACCTGTCCTCTGCTTTTGACAGTTGACCACTGCCTACTGCTACAGATACTTTCTTCACTTGGCATCAAAGGCCTTGCCCTGTCCTGGATTGCCTCATACCTTTCCGACCGCACATTTAGCGTTTCCCACTCCCACGCTACCTCGTCATCCCGCCCTCTCTCTGTTGGAGTCCCTCAAGGCTCTGTCCTAGGACCCCTACTTTTTTCCATCTATACTCTTGGCCTAGGACAACTCATAAAGTCCCATGGCTTCCAGTACCACCTGTATGCGGACGACACTCAGATCTACCTCTCTGGCCCAGATGTCACCTCTCTGCTGTCCAGAATCCAGGAGTGTCTATCAGCCATATCCTCCTTCTTCAACTCTCGCTTCCTAAAACTCAATGTAGACAAAACTGAACTCATCATCTTTCCCCCATTTGCGTATCCCCCTACCTGATCTATCTATTACGGTAAATGGCATCACGCTCTCTCCCGCACCTGAAATCCGCTGCCTCGGGGTAACTCTCGACTTTGCCCTGTCCTTCAAACTGCACATCCAAAACTCTTGCCACCTACTGTCGCCTCCAACTCAAAAATATTGCCAGAATCCATCCCTTCCTCAGCCCACAAGCTACTAAAACTCTTGTGCATGCCCTCATCATCTCCCGCCTCGATTACTGCAACACCCTCCTCTGTGGTCTCCCCGCTAACTCTCTTGCACAGCTCCAGTCTGTCCTCAACTCTGCTGCCCGGCTAATCCACCTCTCTCCTCACTTTCTCCCCTCTGCAAATCCCTCCACTGGCTCCCAATTCCTGAATGAATCCAGTCCAAACTACTGACACTGATCTACAAAGCCATTCACAACTTGTCCCCTCCCTATATCTCTGAACTAATCTCTCACTATCTTCCCTCATGTAATCTTTGATCCTCCCAAGACCTTCTACTCTCCTTCACACTTATTTGTTCCTCACACAACCGCCTTCAAGATTTCTCCTGAATATCCCCCATCCTCTGGAATTCTATGCCTCACCATGCCCGATTATCCACCAGCCTCGGATCCTTCAGACGGAACCTGAAAACCCATCTCTTCAGGAAAGCCTACAGCCTGCAATAACCATTCTGCCACCTCACCAAACACCCAGGCGGCCGCCTCACCAACCACCTGAGTTGCCGCCTCATCAACCACTCGAGTTGGCTCGTCACCACCACCCAAGCTGCCGCTTCACCACCGCCAGAGCTGCCGCGTCACCAACCACCCGAGCTGCCACGACACCACCGCCAGAGCTGCCGCGTCACTACCACCAGAGCTGCCGCGTCACCACCACTAGAACTGCTGCCTCACCACCACCAGAGCTGCCATCTCACCACCACCAGAGCTGCCGCACCCCCGACCTTCTGTCTCTTCCCCGTTATCCCGTTGAATGTAAGTTCGCAAGGACAGGGTCCTCTCCCCTCTGTACTGGTCTGTCATTGTAAATTTGTTTACTGTAAAAGATATCTATAACCCTGTATGTAACCCCTTTTCTCTTGTACAGCACCATGGAATTAATGGTGCTATATAAATAAATAATAATAATAAACAACACTGTTTGAAAATTAGTCTTCATGTATGTCTAGGCCTACTGAAACCGTTTCTGCTTGTGAACACTGTTTAGGGGTGGCCAAATAGTAGGTTTATGCACCACAGCAAGCCTTTGAAAGAACCTACACCTTGAGGTTCAAGGGACTCCAGAGGCACCAGCAGCTTAAAAATAACTGTTTGCTGCTTTGTAGTGGTACTTTGGCAGCTGCTCTCTTAATCCAATGAATTTATCTGGGAGAAACCTTCCTCATTATGCCTTTATCTGCATGAACTCTGTCTGTGCTCTGTTTCAGTCACAAATTTCTTCACAGTATGGTGAACACTCTTAAGTTTTCGTGAAATATCGAATTTTTTCATACCTTGTCCAAGGCATTGCACTATTTACCGCTTTTCAGCAGCAGAGAGATCCTTTTTATTTCCCATATTAGTTGAAACCTGTGGCCTGCTTAATAATGTGGAACATCATTTTAAGGTAGTTTTCCTTTAATTAGAATCACCTGGAAAACTAATCACATGCATTTAAAATTGATTTCAGTGATCCATTGAGCCCTGAGACACAATACCATCCACGAGTTTATTTGAAAGCCAAAACAATTAAATCTTTAAGACACCTAAATCCAATTTGCATAATAATTTGGAACACAGTGTATAAGTGCAGGAATTTCCTTTCCCTTACTTCCCCGCATGCATTGCTCCTTCCTCGCATGCATTGTACAATGGCCTGCATGCACTGAACTTAACCCCTTAGCGACCGCCGATACGCCTTTTAACGGCGGCCGCTAAGGGTACTTAAACCACAGCGCCGTTAATTAACGGCGCTGTGGAAAAAGTCCATAGCGCCCCCAGAGGCCGATTTTCTTCGGGGTCTCGGCTGCCGAGGGTAGCCGAGACCCCAGAGAACATGATTCGGGGGGTTTTTAACCCACCCCGCATTTGCGATCGCCAGTAATTAACCGTTTACCGGCGATCGCAAAAAAAAAAAAAAAAAACGCGATCTCTTTTTAATTTCTCTGTCCTCCGATGTGATCGCACATCGGAGGACAGAGAAAAGGGGTCCCAGGTGTCCCCCCAATACTCACCTAGCTCCTCGTGTCTCCCGGTGGGCGCCGCCATCTTCAAAATGGCGGGCGCATGCGCAGTGCGCCCGCCGGCCGGCACCGGGAGAATCTTTGGGGTCCCGGCTGCCGGGGGTAGCCGAGACCCCAAAGAGCATGATCGGGGTCGGTATTACCGACCCCTGTTTTGCGATCGCCGGTAATTTACTGTTTACCGGCGACCGCAAAAAAAAAAATGTAAAGTGTAATTCTCTGTCCTCTGATGTGATCGCACATCAGAGGACAGAGAAATAGGGGGATTCGGGGACCCTAGCATACTCACCTAGGTCCCTGGATCCTCTTGCTGCTCCTCCTGGCCGCCGGCAGAAGAACATGGCGGACGCATGCCCAGTGCGCCCGCCATCTGTCTCCATCTGCCGGCCGGCAGGAGAACTGTCATGATCCCAATGGCAGGGGATCACAAAAGGACAAGCACAAAAAACAAAGCAAGCTCTAGGGTGATGGAAACTGAGCTGACCGCGATCCTGAACCTAACACACAACTAGCTGTAGCCGGGGAACGTGCCTACGATGATTCCTAGACGTCTCGCGCCAGCCGAAGGACTAACTTCCCCTATTAGAAGAAACACAGACCTCTCTTGCCTCCAGAGAAACACCCCACAGAAATAGCAGCCCCCCACATGTAATGACGGTGAAATGAGAGGAAAGCACATACGTAGTTATGAAAACAGATTCAGCAAAATGAGGCCCGCTAAAGCTAGATAGCAGAGGATACAAAAGTGAACTGCGCGGTCAGCGAAAAACCCTACAAAAAACCATCCTGAAATTACTTGAACTCATGTGCCAACTCATGGAACATGAGGAGTAATATCAGCCCACTAGAGCAACCAGCAAAAAGGAATCACATATCTGCAAGCTGGACTAAGACAAAAATTAAGCAAAACGTGGAACAGGAAAATCAAAAACTTAGCTTGTCCTGAAGATTACAGAAGCGGGAAGCAGAGGTAACAAGACACACTGATTACATTGATAGCCGGCGAGGAAATGACAAGAAAGCCAGGTTAAATAGGAAACTCCCATATCCTGATAGAACAGGTGGACACCAGAGACCGCAGAAAACACAAGTCACCCAGTACCATCTGTAACCACCAGAGGGAGCCCAAAAACAGAATCCACAACAGTACCCCCCCCTTGAGGAGGGGTCACCGAACCCTCACGAGAACCACCAGGGCGACCAGGATGAGCCCTATGAAATGCACGGACCAAATCAGCAGCATGAACATCAGAGGCAACCACCCAAGAATTATCCTCCTGACCATAACCCTTCCACTTGACCAAATATTGGAGTTTCCGTCTGGAAACACGAGAATCCAAGATCTTCTCCATAACATACTCCAATTCTCCCTCCACCAGCACCGGAGCGGAGGTTCAAGCGAAGGAACAACAGGTACCTCATACCTCCGCAACAACGACCGATGGAACACATTATGAATAGCAAACGATGCCGGGAGATCCAAACGAAACGACACAGGGTTAAGAATTTCCAAGATCCTATAGGGACCGATGAACCGAGGCTTGAACTTAGGAGAAGAGACCTTCATAGGAACAAAAAGAGAAGACAACCACACCAAGTCCCCAACATGAAGTCGAGGACCCACGCGGCGACGGCGATTAGCAAACTGCTGAGCCCTCTCCTGGGACAACTTCAAATTGTCCACCACATGACTCCAAATCTGATGCAACCTATCCACCACCATGTCCACTCCAGGACAATCAGAAGGCTCCACCTGACCAGAGGAAAAACGAGGATGAAACCCCGAATTACAAAAGAAAGGAGAAACCAAGGTAGCAGAACTAGCCCGATTATTAAGGGCAAATTCGGCAAGCGGCAAAAAGGTAACCCAGTCGTCTTGATCAGCAGAAATAAAACACCTTAAATAAGTTTCCAAGGTCTGATTAGTTCGTTCCGTCTGGCCATTCGTCTGAGGATGGAATGCAGACGAAAAGGACAAATCAATGCCCATCTTAGCACAGAACGTCTGCCAAAATCTAGACACAAACTGGGATCCCCTGTCAGAAATGATTTTCTCCGGAATCCCATGCAAACGAACCACGTTCTGAAAAAACAGAGGGACCAACTCAGAGGAGGAAGGTAACTTAAGGTACCTTCACACATAACGATATTGTTAACGATATCGTTGCTATTTGTGACGTAGCAACGATATCGTTAATGAAATCGTTATGTGTGACAGCGACCAACGATCAGGCCCCTGCTGGGAGATCGTTGGTCGCTGAATAAAGTCCAGAACTTTATTTCGTCGCTGGACTCCCTGGAGACATCGCTGGATCGGCGTGTGTGACACCGATCCAGCGATGTCTTCACTGGTAACCAGGGTAAACATCGGGTAACTAAGCGCAGGGCCGCGCTTAGTAACCCGATGTTTACCCTGGTTACCATGCTAAAAGTAAAAAAAAACAAACAGTACATACTTACCTACAGCTGTCTGTCCTCCAGCACTGCGCTCTGCACTCCTCCTGTACTGGCTGTGAGCCGGAAAGCAGAGCGGTGACGTCACCGCTCTGCTTTCCGGCTCCCAGACAGTACAGGAGGAGAGCAGAGAAGCAGAGCGCAGCGCTGGAGGACAGACGGCTGTAGGTAAGTATGTACTGTTTGTTTTTTTTTACTTTTAGCATGGTAACCAGGGTAAACATCGGGTTACTAAGTGCGGCCCTGCGCTTAGTTACCCGATGTTTACCCTGGTTACCGGCATCGTTGGTCGCTGGAGAGCGGTCTGTGTGACAGCTCTCCAGCGACCAAACAGCGACGCTGCAGCGATTCGGATCGTTGTCGGTATCGCTGCAGCGTCGCTAAATGTGAAGGGGCCTTTAGGCAAGGGTACCAGATGAACCATCTTAGAAAAGCGGTCACACACAACCCAGATGACGGACATTTTTTGAGAGACAGGGAGATCCGAAATAAAGTCCATGGAAATGTGCGTCCAAGGCCTCTTCGGGATAGGCAAAGGTGACAACAATCCACTGGCCTGAGAACAGCAAGGCTTAGCCCGAGCGCAAACTTCACAAGACTGCACAAAAGAACGCACATCCCTCGACAAGGAAGGCCACCAAAAAGACCTGGCCACCAAGTCTCTAGTACCAAATATTCCAGGATGACCTGCCAACACAGAAGAATGGACCTCGGAGATGACTCTACTGGTCCAATTATCCGGAACAAACAGTCTTTCAGGCGGACAACGATCAGGTTTATCCGCCTGAAACTCCTGCAAAGCACGTCGCAAGTCTGGGGAGACAGCCGACAAAATCACCCCATTCCTAAGGATACCAGTGGGCTCAGAATTTCCAGGGGAGTCAGGCACAAAACTCCTAGAAAGAGCATCCGCCTTCACATTCTTTGAACCTGGCAGGTATGAAACCACAAAATCGAAACGGGAGAAAAACAGTGACCAACGAGCCTGTCTAGGATTCAGACGCTTGGCAGACTCAAGGTAAATCAGATTTTTGTGATCAGTCAAGACCACCACACGATGTCTAGCACCCTCAAGCCAATGACGCCACTCCTCAAATGCCCACTTCATGGCCAAAAGCTCCCGATTACCAACATCATAATTCCGCTCAGTTGGCGAAAACTTTCTAGAAAAGAATGCACATGGCTTCATCACTGAGCAATCGGAGCTTCTCTGCGACAAAACCGCCCCCGCTCCAATCTCGGAAGCATCAACCTCAACCTGAAAAGGAAGCGAAACATCTGGCTGACGCAACACAGGAGCAGAAGAAAACCAGCGCTTATGTTCCTGAAAGGCCTCCACAGCCGCAGGAGACCAATTAGCAACATCAGCACCCTTCTTAGTCAAATCCGTCAAAGGCTTAACAACACTAGAAAAATTAGTTATGAAGCGACGATAAAAATTAGCAAAGCCCAAGAACTTCTGTAGACTCTTAAGAGATGTAGGCTGCGTCCAGTCACAAATAGCCTGAACCTTGACGGGATCCATCTCAATAGTAGAAGGGGAAAAAATATACCCCAAAAAAGAAATCTTCTGGACTCCAAAGAGACACTTTGAACCTTTTACAAACAACGAATTGGCCCGCAGGACCTGAAACACCTTCCTGACCTGCTGAACATGGGACTCCCAGTCATCAGAAAAAACCAAAACATCATCCAAATACACAATCATAAATTTATCCAGATATTCACGGAAAATATCGTGCATAAAGGACTGGAAGACAGAAGGAGCATTAGAAAGTCCAAAAGGCATCACCAAATACTCAAAATGGCCCTCAGGCGTATTAAATGCGGTTTTCCACTCATCACCCTGCTTTATCCGCACAAGATTATACGCACTCCGAAGATCAATCTTAGTGAACCATTTAGCCCCCTTAATGCGAGCGAACAAATCAGTCAACAATGGCAAAGGATACTGATATTTGACTGTAATCTTATTCAAAAGACGGTAATCTATACAAGGCCTCAAGGAACCATCTTTTTTGGCCACAAAAAAAAAACCTGCTCCCAAAGGGGACGAAGATGGACGGATATGTCCCTTTTCCAAGGACTCCTTAACATAATCCCGCATAGCAGTATGCTCTGGCACTGACAGATTGAACAAACGTCCTTTAGGAAATTTACTGCCAGGAATCAAATCTATAGCACAATCGCAATCCCTGTGAGGAGGAAGCGAATTGAGCTTAGGCTCCTCAAAAACATCCCGATAATCAGACAAAAATACAGGAACCTCAGAAGGAGTAGATGAAGCGATAGAAATCGGAGGTGCATCATCATGAACCCCCTGACATCCCCAGCTTAACACAGACACCGTTTTCCAGTCCAAGACTGGGTTATGAGTTTGTAACCATGGCAGACCAAGCACTAAGACATCATGTAAATTATACAGTACCAGGAAGCGAATCACCTCCTGATGAACGGGAGTCATACGCATGGTCACTTGTGTCCAGTACTGATGTTTGTTCATAGCCAAAGGTGTAGAGTCAATTCCTTTCAAAGGAATAGGGACTTCCAGAGGCTCCAGACTAAACCCACAGCGGTTGGCAAATGACCAATCCATAAGACTCAGGGCAGCGCCTGAATCCACATAGGCATCGACGGAAATGGCTGATAATGAACAAATCAGAGACACAGACAGAATGAACTTAGACTGTAAAGTACTAATGGCAACAGACTTATCAACCTTTTTTGTGCGTTTAGAGCATGCTGATATAACATGAGCTGAATCACCACAATAAAAACACAACCCATTTTTCCGCCTATAGTTTTGCCGTTCACTTCTGGACTGAATTCTATCACATTGCATTGTCTCAGGTGCCTGTTCAGAAGACACCGCCAAATGGTGCACAGGTTTGCGCTCCCGTAAACGCCGATCAATCTGAATAGCCATAGTCATAGACTCATTCAGACCTGTAGGCGCAGGGAACCCCACCATAACATCTTTAATGGCCTCAGAAAGGCCATCTCTGAATCTTGCAGCCAGGGCGCACTCATTCCACTGAGTAAGCACCGACCATTTCCGAAATTTCTGACAATATATTTCTGCTTCATCTTGCCCCTGAGAGAGACCAATAAAGCTTTTTCAGCCTGAATCTCTAGGTTAGGTTCCTCATAGAGCAAACCCAATGCCAGAAAAAACGCATCCACATTGAGCAACGCAGGATCCCCTGATGCCAATGCAAATGCCCAATTCTGAGGGTCACCCCGCAGGAAAGATATAACAATTTTGACTTGCTGAGCAGGGTCTCCAGAGGAGCGAGATTTTAAAGAAAGAAACAACTTGCAATTGTTCCTAAAATTCAGAAAACTAGATCTATCTCCAGAAAAAAACTCTGGGATAGGAATTCTAGGTTCAGACATAGGAGCATGTACAACAAAATCTTGTATATTTTGAAACTTAGCAGCAAGATTATTCAGGCTGGAAGCCAAACTCTGGACGTCCATGATAAACAGCTGAGGTCAGGGCCATTCAAGGATTAAGAGGAGGTAAGACGCAGCCAGGCTGCAATTAAGGCTAGGCAGCAAACTCTGAGGGAAAAAAAAAAAAAAACTTCCTCAGACTACTTTTCCTCCTACTTCAGCCAATACGATTACCACTTTTTGTCCGGCTATACTGTCATGATCCCAATGGCAGGGGATCACAAAAGGACAAGCACAAAAAACAAAGCAAGCTCTAGGGTGATGGAAACTGAGCTGACCGCGATCCTGAACCTAACACACAACTAGCTGTAGCCGGGGAACGTGCCTACGATGATTCCTAGACGTCTCGCGCCAGCCGAAGGACTAACTTCCCCTATTAGAAGAAACACAGACCTCTCTTGCCTCCAGAGAAACACCCCACAGAAATAGCAGCCCCCCACATGTAATGACGGTGAAATGAGAGGAAAGCACATACGTAGTTATGAAAACAGATTCAGCAAAATGAGGCCCGCTAAAGCTAGATAGCAGAGGATACAAAAGTGAACTGCACGGTCAGCGAAAAACCCTACAAAAAACCATCCTGAAATTACTTGAACTCATGTGCCAACTCATGGAACATGAGGAGTAATATCAGCCCACTAGAGCAACCAGCAAAAAGGAATCACATATCTGCAAGCTGGACTAAGACAAAAATTAAGCAAAACGTGGAACAGGAAAATCAAAAACTTAGCTTGTCCTGAAGATTACAGAAGCGGGAAGCAGAGGTAACAAGACACACTGATTACATTGATAGCCGGCGAGGAAATGACAAGAAAGCCAGGTTAAATAGGAAACTCCCATATCCTGATAGAACAGGTGGACACCAGAGACCGCAGAAAACACAAGTCACCCAGTACCATCTGTAACCACCAGAGGGAGCCCAAAAACAGAATCCACAACAGAGAACAGCAGTTGGGGCTAAAATTAGGGTTAGGGTTAGGGGTAGGGTTAGGGGTAGGGTTAGGGTTAGGGGTAGGGGTAGGGTTAGGGTTAGGGGTAGGGGTAGGGTTAGGGGTAGGGGTAGGGTTAGGGGTAGGGTTAGGGGTAGGGGTAGGGGTAGGGGTAGGGTTAGGGGTAGGGGTAGGGTTAGGGTTAGGGGTAGGGTTAGGGTTAGGGGTAGGGTTAGGGGTAGGGTTAGGGTTAGGGGTAGGGGTAGGGGTAGGGTTAGGGGTAGGGTTAGGGGTAGGGCTAGGGTTAGGGCTAGGGTTAGGGCTAGGGTTAGGGCTAGGGTTGGGGCTAAATTTAGGGTTAGGGTTGGGGCTAAATTTAGGGTTAGGCTTCTTTCACACTTACGTCGGTACGGGGCCGTCGCAATGCGTCGGCCCGACATACCGACGCACGTTGTGAAAATTGTGCACAACGTGGGCAGCAGCTGTAGTTTTTCAACGCATCCGCTGCCCAATCTATGTCCTGGGGAGAAGTGGGCGGAGTTACGGCCACGCATGCGCGGTCAGAAATGGCGGATGCGACGTACAGAAAAACGTTTCATTGAACGTTTTTTTGTGCCGACGCTCCGCCAAAACACAACTGATCCAGTGCACGACGGACGCGACGTGTGGCCATCCGTCACGATCCGTCGGCAATACAAGTCTATGGGCAAAAAACACATCCTGCGGGCACATTTGCAGGATCCGTTTCTTGTCCAAAACGACGGATTGCGACGGAATGCCAAACGACGCAAGTGTGAAAGTAGCCTTAGGGCTAGGGTTAGGGTTGGGGCTAAAGTTAGGGCTAGGGTTGGGGCTAAAGTTAGGGTTAGAGCTGGGATTAGGGTTAGGGTTTGGATTAGGGTTGGTATTAGGGTTAGGGTTGGCATTAGGGTTACGCTTTGGATTAGGGTTAGGTTTGGGATTAGGGATTAGGGGTGTGTTGGATTTAGGGTTTTGATTAGGGTTATGGTTAGGGTTGACATTAGGGTTGTTTTGGGGTAAGGGTTGTGATTATGGTTAGGGTTAGTGATTAGGATTATGGATCAGGTTGGCATTAGGGTTAGGGGTGTGTTGGGGTTAGGGTTGGAGCTAGAATTTGGGGGTTTCCACTGTTTAGGTACATCAGGGGGTCTCCAAACACGACAGCCAATTTTGGGCTCAAAAAGTCAAATGGTGCTCCCTCCCTTCTGAGCTCTGCCGTGCGCCCAAACAGTGGGTTACCCCCACATATGGGGCATCAGCGTACTCGGGATAAATTGGACAACAACTTCTGGGGTCCAATTTCTCTTGTTACCCTTGTGAAAATAAAAACTTGGGGGCTACAAAATCTTTTTTGTGAAAAAAAAAATATTTTTTATTTTCACGACTCTGCATTCTAAACTTCTGTGAAGCACTTGGGCATTCAAAGTTCTCACCACACATCTAGATAAGTTCCTTGGGGGGTCTAGTTTCCAAAATGGGGTCACTTGTGGGGGGTTACTACAGTTTAGGTACATCAGGGGCTCTGCAATCGCAACATAATGCCCACAGACCATTCTATCAAAGTCTGCATTCCAAAAAGGCGCTCCTTCCCTTCCGAGCTCTGCCGTGCGCCCAAACAGTGGTTTACCCCCACATATGGCACATCAGCGTACTCGGGATAAATTGGACAACAACTATTGCAGTCCAATTTCTCCTGTTACCCTTGTGAAAATAAAAACTTGGGGGCTACAATATCTTTTTTGTGGAAAAAAAAAATATTTTTTATTTTCACGACTCTGCATTCTAAACTTCTGTGAAGCACTTGGGCATTCAAAGTTCTCACCACACATCTAGATAAGTTCCTTGGGGGGTCTAGTTTCCAAAATGGGGTCACTTGTGGGGGTTACTACAGTTTAGGTACATCAGGGGCTCTGCAATCGCAACATAATGCCCACAGACCATTCTATCAAAGTCTGCATTCCAAAAAGGCGCTCCTTCCCTTCCGAGCTCTGCCGTGCGCCCAAACAATGGTTTACCCCCACATATGGCGCATCAGCGTACTCGGGATAAATTGGACAACAACTATTGCAGTCCAATTTCTCCTGTTACCCTTGTGAAAATAAAAACTTGGGGGCTACAATATCTTTTTTGTAGAAAAAATGCAATTTTTATTTTTCACGGCTCTACGTTATAAACTTCTGTGAAGCACTTGGGGGTTCAAAGTGCTCGCCACACATCTAGATAAGTTCCTTAAGGGGTCTAGTTTCCAAAATGGTGTCACTTGTGGGGGGTTTCCACTGTTTAGGCACATCAGGGGCTCTCCAAACGCGACATGGCGTCCAATCTCAATTCCAGCCAATTCTACATTGAAAAAGTAAAACGGCACTCCTTCTCTTCCAAGCTCTGCGGTGCGCCCTAACAGTTGTTTACCCCCACATATTGGGTATCAGCGTACTCAGGAGAAATTGCACAACAACTTTTGTGGTCTAATTTCTCCTGTTACCCTTGTGAAAATAAAAATTTGTGGGCAAAAAGATCATTTTTGTGTAAACAAAAGCGATTTTTTGCTTTCACGGCTCTACGTTATAAACTTCTGTGAAGCACTTGGGGGTTCAAAGTGCTCACCACACATCTAGATAAGTTCCTTAAGGGGTCTAGTTTCCAAAATGGTGTCACTTGTGGGGAGTTTCCACTGTTTAGGCACATCAGGGGCTCTCTAAACGTGACATGGCGTCCGATCTCAATTCCAGCCAATTCTGCATTGAAAAAGTCAAACGGCGCTCCTTCACTTCTAAGTTCTGCGGTGCGCCCTAACAGTGGTTTACCCCCACATATGGGGTATTGGCATATTCAGGAGAAATTGCATAACAAAATTTATGGTTACATTTCTGTTTTTACACTTGTGAAAATAAAAAAAATGGTTCTGAATTAAGATGTTTGCAAAAAAAAGTTAAATGTTCATTTTTTCCTTCCACATTGTTTCAGTTCCTGTGAAGCACGTAAAGGGTTAATAAACTTCTTGAATGTGGTTTTGAGAACCTTGAGGGGTGTAGTTTTTAGAATGGTGTCACACTTCATTATTTTCTATCATATAGACCCCTCAAAATGACTTCAAATGTGATGTGGTCCCTAAAAAAAAATGGTGTTGTAAAAATGAGAAATTGCTGGTCAAATTCTAACCCTTATAACTCCCTAACAAAAAAAAATTTTGTTTCCAAAATTGTGCTGATGTAAAGTAGACATGTGGGAAATGTTATTTATTAACTATTTTTCATGACATATCTCTCTGATTTAAGGGCATAAAAATACAAAGTTTGAAAATTGCAAAATTTTAAAAATGTTCGCCATATTTCCGTTTTTTTCATAAATAATCGCAAGTAATATCGAAGAAATGTTACCACTAACATGAAGTACAATATGTCATGAAAAAACAATCTCAGAATCAGCGGGATCCGTTGAAGAGTTCCAGAGTTATAACCTCATAAAGTGACAGTGGTCAGAATTGCAAAAATTGGCCTGGTCATTAAGTACCAAATTGGCTCTGTCACTAAGGGGTTAAAGCATCTTTGCTATGTCTGTGTGTAGTTTGCTTCCTATAGATAGACAAAGACCCACCCTCAATTCCTGGAAAGAAACAAAGACCCATTCCCACTTCCTGTAGAGAAACAAAAACCCTCCTTCACTTCCTTTCTTCCTTTAGATAGAAAAAGACACCTCCCATTTCCTATAAAGTGACATAGACACCTCCCATTTTCTGTAGAGAAAGGTAGACACCCCCCATTTCCTGTAGAGAAAGAAAGACACACACCCATTTCTTGTACAGAAAGAAAGACACACCTCCATTTCCTGTAGAGAAATAAAGACACACCCACACTTTTTGTAATTCATCTTGGGGTCTCTTTTGCAATGGAGAAGACATTAAACAAAAGGGAAACATCAAGGGGTTGGCACTTTGGAACGAATTTAGTCAATGAGAAAACAATGCAAGACCAATTAAATTGTCCAGCAGTTTGTAGTTTTCTAACATAACTAATAACCAACGATAATGTATATTTCTGTTATTTTGATTTAGAAATCATTATCAATACATTCCATAAATGTAAAATTTTTCCGAAAGCATCCTCTAAATCTTCAAGAACTTCAGAACCTTATATTTTTTTTATGTTGTTATTAGGACTCAGACATTAAAAATACACAAGAAGCCTGTGAGGGTTTTGGAAGCGGAGAGTTATTGCAAAGTCCAATATGAAAGTTTTAAACCCAATTTAATTCACAGGAAAACGCTTATTAGACTTAAAGTGTCCTACTTTCTTTTTTTTCTTCTGTTATTATCCAAATCCTGCACTTTCTCAAGTCCCAATGATTGCACACCAGGGCAAAACTCAGCAACAGAAGTAATTAAAAGATTCAAAGCTCTGCCTGGAACTAATCATGGCTGCTCCGTTATATATATAAAAATACATATAGTGATGCTGATAAAGGAGAAAAGCATCGTCAGTAAAATAAGAAGAACATCATCCTACTGACGTCTTGTAGACCTTGTTTTACAAGATGTGAAGGATAGGTTCACAAATCCTTTCAAGATATGGACAAAGATCATTGTGATTTTGCAAATATATGGAATGTAAAGTTTACTACTACTCCGAAGTACATGAGTCATGTCATGGGGGGTTCTTTGCAGGTCTAATTCTTTATAGTTTTAGTGGCCACTTCCTTCTTTGTAGTTTTAGTGGCCAACACCTTCAGCTGTTTGGTGAAGAATATATGATGATCGGCCAAGCAGAATGAGGACGGAAGAGAATGCTGAAGCCAGCGTGAGGATGCGAGCCATCAGAGGATCGGGCAAAGTGCTGCTGAGCCAGGAGAGATGAGGGGCAAGGTGAGAATATTTATTACATTTTTTACCTCTATCTCGGCACTAAAGAAAAAAGAAAAATCAACCAAATTGAAGGCCAGCAGGCCATTTTTTTTATTTAAGCAAACCAAATTGGTAAAAATTTGGGTTGTGTTAAATTCAACTTTCTTGTGAAATATAGAGTTAATTCACATTTGGCTAAAATAGATTCTGTCATCTCTAACTCTTATGTATTTTTTATTCAGTTTTTTTAGTCATTGCATCAATTCCGACCCAACTGTATAAGAAATGCTAGAGGATTGATCGGGTTATCATTAGTTTGTACCAGGCCGTTAAAGCTAAACCCACCCCTGAGGAATTGGACAACAATGAGCTGTTCTCCATTCCAGATTTCTTACAAAACTTCTTGCATATGTCAAATTCTAACAGTCTATTCAATAGGACTATCAGCTGTGTATCCACCAGACTTCTGCACAACACAATTGATGGTCCCAACCCCATTTATAAGGCAAGAAATGCCACTTATTAAACCTGACAGGGCATACCTGTGAATTGAAAACCATTCCCGGGGGCTACCTCTTGAAGCTCATCAAGAAAATGCCAGAATGTGCAAAGCAGTCATCAAAGCAAAAGGTGGCTACTTTGAAGAACCCAGAATATAAGACATCATTTCAGTAGTTTCACACTTTTTTGTTAAGTATATATTTCCACATGTGTTAATTCATAGTTTTGATGCCTTCAGTGTGAATGAAGCGCCTGCCGTAAAGTACAGCGGTGACGTCACCGCTGTGCTCTGCTTTACGGCTGACCGGCGCTCACCAGTCAGTGCGGGAAGCTGACGGCGAGGGACCTGACCAGACACCGGAATGTAGGTATGTAGTGTTTGTTTTTTTACATTTACAACGGTAACCAGGGTAAACATCGGGTTACTAAGCGCGGCCCTGCGCTTAGTAACCTGATGTTTACCCTGGTTACTAGTGAAGACATCGCTGAATCGACGTCACACACGCCGATTCAGCGATGTCAGCGGGAGATCAAGCAACAAAATAAAGTTCTGGACTTTCCACAGCGACCAACGATCTCCCAGCAGGGGTCTGATCGTTGGTCGCTGTCACACAGAACGATTTAGTTAACGATATCGTTGCTACGTCACAAAAAGCAACGATATCGTTAACAATATCGTTATGTGTGACGGTACCCTTACTGGATTTCAGAAGCACCAAATCTTTCATAAAGTCAATGGGTAAAGAAGTTCATTGTGTGATGTTAATAATATGGCGCGACAGATCTAACATGCCTTATTTAGTAACCTTAAACTTCATGGCCACATATAGACAATGAGCAAAAAATATGAACATATATTATATTTCACATACATCAAATCCCTGCATGGACAAAGCACAGAACCTCAACAGGTCGCTGATAAGAAGTTGTAGGCACTTTATGTCCTACCATATTATAGAGGACCCAACAACAAATATTATTAGTGGCCATTTTCACTTTTGTTTTATTCCCACTGCTGCCCTGAGTATTCAGTTTTTTGTCTTTTTAAATTCCGACATACGGTTCTAGAGATTCGGGCCTTTTTATTTATTGTTAATCTGTATGGTAGTGTGGCTCACAGTATCCTCAGGGGCATGTCTTTAGGCTGCTCTGCATAATTACCCTCTGGAGCACTACCCCCTTAGTAAAGCCTAAAAAAAGTGGTACAAAACAAAAAGGCCCATATCTTTGGAACCATATGGCGGATTTAAAAAATGCAAAAAAAAAGCATATTCAGGGAAGCAGCAGGAATAAAATAAGAGCAAAAAACTGGCCACTTTTGAACTGCTTACAAGTCCTCCTTAAGTTAACTGCTTCATTTTGTTCTTTATTTAACTTGGTTAAAAACTAAATGGGTTTCACACAAACATTTTGTAAGCAGTAGATAACTTACCAGAATCTGACCTCAGTAAATACTGACCACTGTAACCTGTGATTTTTAATTTTGTGTGCAAATTGTGGCGCAGTACCTGGAGAAAGCCACATGCAAACGTCTTTGGATATGCAATTTACTAATAGGAGTTGACACATAGACAGATAAATGAGATGAACCGAAATTAGAATTCAGCTAATTTGCTCAAATATGGATGTGAAATTCAATTCTCATCTAATTTTTTTATGAAAATTAAATTAGCCTGATTGACATAAAAAAAAAAGTTTACTAGGCTCTATGGCCTCCTGACTGCAAAAAATAATAAATGGATGGCCCAGTGTAATGACTGTGGATCGTGGACCCACTGAGCTATAGCTGGACATACCCTAGAGGTGCGTAACTAAGCTGCCACGTAACACTCCAGGGCAGTATCTGGAACAGTAGGTGCTGATCCCAAGGGTCAGAAAAGCTGGTTCAGATTGTGTGTCCCAGGTAGGACAGGATGACTAGTTGTATAGGTTCAGCCTTTGAAGCTTCTGGATAGACAGGATGGCCATTAGTAAGGGTTCAGACTGTGTGGCTTATGGATTGAAGACAGGATGGCCACTGGTACTTGATCAGACTGTGCGGCTTCTGGGTGGAAGTGAGGGTGGCCACTGGTACTTGTACAAACTGTGATTCCTCGAGTTAGCAGACAGGTCAGGAATGCAAGTGGGATACAGGTTAGACAAGCCAGGATTGGACAAAGCGGACAAGGGGACCAAACAGCAGCCAGGCAAGTATAAACTAACTTTGTACAAATGTTTCTCACGCACCTTCCAACAGGTGGAAGTGCCTTAAGTAGAAACACACAAAAGCAAAGAGCAAAAATAACACAGATAAAAAGTAACACATTTTATTATGAAAAAATATTAATACACTGAAAAATAACAACATAATGACATAATGACCAAGTAGACAGTTTTGGAACAAAGGTGTAAAGCAACATGACCCAGAGGATTTAGGTGGATGGGAAGACCAATAGAATAGCAGTGAATTTTATAATGTGTCAGTGCTCAAATAGTTAATGCCCAGCCAAAATACATATCCATAGTGCTATAGCCATTCATTATCTCAGATAAACCTATGTATGATAGCAATGCTGAATGAGTAACTATAGTTAAGAGGTATCAATGAGGAATAGTGGAGATACATATATAAATGGCATAGGTATAGAAAGTGTGCATCACTTTAAGAGAATACAAATCAGCAAATAAAGTGCTATGTAATAGAGGCTTTACCCATAATCTCCACTTAGGATCCAGTGCTATCAGCCCCAAAGACCAAGCAGGGTCAGGATCAGACAAAGCGGACAAGGGAACCTAACAGCAGGCAGGCAAATATTAACTAACTTTGTACAAATGTTGCTCACGCACCTCCCAACAGGTGGAAGTGCCTTATGTAGTAAGTGTCTCCCAACTATTGGCTGAGGACACTTTAGGAGAGTGTGCGCTGTCTTCTTAATAGACAGGAAGTGTTAGGGCTAGCGGAACGCACCGAGTAAATAGAGATGTTTATTAATATTGGTGCGTTCGCTGCCCGGGGTCCACCGTGCAGGAGTACCTGCTGCTAGCAAACGGCGGAGCTATATGGCGGTATAGACTAACTCAGTTAATTCACTGAGTAGCCGTGAAAGGAAAGCACTGTGCCCTGTTAGACTCAACAGAGGCACAGGCTAACTGCCCAAACAGAGAGCAGTCAGTGGTCACACAAACACACAAAACTCCTCGCCGGAGGAGCCAGCATTCTAGGGGCTTATTTCAGCCGGGTCCCTGAATACACTCAGACTCAATCTCCTCGCCGGAGGAGCCAGCATTCTAGGGGCTTATTTCAGCCGGGTCCCTGACCACACATACATGTGACCACACTGGCGCAAAGCACATAACATAAGACAATACTAGCGCATGGCCGTGCGGTCATGCGCAGTTTATATAATTGCAGCACAGGAAGCTGCTACTGAAGTTTTTGCCCTTTCAGGACCTTCCAGAAGGACCAATGGAAAGTGCTGCAGTACCTGAGCATGTTTTGCCCTTTCAGGACCTTCCAGAAGGACCAATGGAATGTACTGCAGCACCTTAGCATGTGACCGAACATGTGGCCCTCGACCTCCAATGGGAGACCCTGCCCTGGGCATGCTCAGTGTGAGTAAACAAGGACTTAGTCCCAGAGAGGCTCGCTCGTCGTAGATCAGTGCAGGGTACCATAGGAAAGCCAGAAAAGGCAGTAGTGACCCTATGCACCGAATCAGCCCCAGCGAGACGCTGGGAGCGACGTCTCCGCTGAGCAGAGCCCACTGTGGCCGATACTGAATGGGAGACCGCAGCAGACACGGATCGAGATTCCCCCTGTGCAGCAGAGGAAACTCGACTCCTAACATTACCCCCCCCCCCCCAGGGCCCCCCCTCCTTGAGCCTCACTACGCTCAAAAGCTGCGATAAGCAGCGGAGCCCGAATGTGCTCCACAGGCTCCCAGGTTCTATCCTCTGGGCCGTGACCCTTCCAGTCCACCAGATAAAATTTCTTGCCACGTACCACCTTGCACCCCACAATAGCATTCACCTCAAACTCATCCGTGGATGAACCCGATGTCCCAGCAGATGACTCGGAAAACCGGGACAAATGAACGGGCTTTAAGAGGGAAACGTGGAAAGTATCGGTGATACCAAGGCGTGGAGGAATAGCCAAATGGTAGACCACAGGGTTGACCTGTTCCAGAACCTTAAACGGGCCAATGTAGCGAGGAGCAAACTTAGTGGACTCAACTCGCAGCCTGCACTAAGTCGCCAGGAGCAAAGACCGGAGCGGGGCGCCGGTGTGTATCAGCCGAAACCCTCATTCTCTCCTTGGAGGCCCGAATGGCATCCTGTGTGCGGTCCCAGATGTCACGTGCCTCCACCGCCCAGTCTGCCACCCTAGAATCGGTGGATGACACGGGCATGGGCACAGGGACACGCGGATGCTGGCCGTAATTAAGGAGAGAAGGAGTTTGACCAATGGAATCGGCTACGGCGTTGTTCAGGGCAAATTCCGCCCAAGGTAGCAAAGATGCCCAGTCATCCTGCCTAGCAGAGACGAAATGTCGCAAATATGTCACCAGAGTCTGGTTGGTTCTCTCCACCAACCCATTCGTCTCGGGATGGAATGCAGAGGAGAGGTTTAACTCTATGGTGAGTAAACGGCAGAGCTCTCTCCAAAACCGAGATGCGAACTGGGGACCCCGATCGCTGACAATCTTATCAGGCATACCATGCAAACGGAAAACGTGTTTAATGAACAACACCGCCAAGGCCCGTGCTGAGGGTAACCGAGGAAGCGGCACCAAATGCACCATCTTGGAGAAATGGTCGGTGACAACCCAAAAAATGGAGCAGCCACGCGACTTGGGTAGACCCACCACAAAGTCCATCTTGACCATCTCCCAGGGCCTGTCTGCCACCGGTAGAGGGTAAAGCAACCCAGCAGGCCGTTGCCGAGGAGACCGATTCTGGGCGCAAGAAACGCACGCCTGAATATAGTCCTTGACATCTCGGGCCATATGCGGCCACCAGTATGTTCTCGCCAGAAGCTCAGATGTCCTCTTGGTCCCAAAATGCCCACCCACTCTGGAGGAGTGAGCCCAAGAGAGAACCTCCGGTCGCAAGTTAGCTGGTACGAAAGTCTTGCCCGGGGGCACAGACTCTAGCGAAACCGGAGCTACAGTTCTCAGGCTCTTAGAAGGGACAATAAGCCGAGGCTCCTCCTCCTCCAATGACACCACGGAGCGGGAGAGAGCGTCAGCACGAACGTTCTTCTCCCCGGAGAGGAAATGGAGAGTAAAATGGAACTGGGAGAAGAACAGGGACCATCTAGCCTGGCGAGAATTCAGACGCTGGGCCGTTTGCAGATACACCAAGTTCTTGTGGTCAGTGAAGACTTGGAAGGGAAAGCGAGCTCCCTCCAAGAGAGGTCTCCACTCCGAAAAAGCCAACTTCATGGCCAGCAACTCCCTGTCCCCGATGGAATAATTCCTCTCCGCTGGTGTGAAGGTCTTGGAGAAGAAGAAGCAAGGATGCTTCCGACCTTGAGCATCCTTTTGGAAAAGGACTGCTCCAGCACCAACGGATGAGGCATCCACCTCCAAGATAAATGGCTTATCAACATCGGGGCGATGTAGGATGGGAGCGCTAGCGAAGTGTGACTTGATCGAGAGAAAGGCTTTGGAGACCTCCTCTGACCACAACTTGGGATTTGCTCCCTTCTTGGTGAGGGCAACCAAGGGAGCTACCAAAGTTGAGAAGTGTGGAATGAACTGGCGATAGTAATTAATGAACCCCATAAAGCGCTGCACCGCTTTAAGAGAATGGGGTTCCTGCCAGTCCATTACAGCCTGTAGCTTGGCAGGATCCATAGCCAAACCCTGGGCAGAGATGATATAACCAAGGAAAGGCAAGGACTCCTGCTCAAACACACACTTCTCCAACTTGGCGTAGAGGGAGTTTGCCCGTAAGAGGTCGAAGACTTTGCGAACATCTCTTCGATGGGAGTCAATATCTGGAGAGAAGATGAGAATATCATCTAGATAGACTACGACCGAGGTGGTGAGCATATCCCGGAAGATGTCATTCACAAAGTCTTGGAAAACGGCTGGGGCATTACAGAGCCCGAAGGGCATTACCAGATATTCATAGTGCTGCCCATCCCTGGTGTTAAAAGCCGTCTTCCATTCATCCCCCTCACGGATGCGAATCAGGTTGTAAGCACCCCGCAGATCTAACTTTGTAAATACCCTCGCTCCCCGTAGCCTATCAAACAGCTCAGATATCAGGGGTAGTGGGTACTTGTTCTTAACGGTGATGGCGTTAAGACCCCTGTAGTCTATGCATGGACGTAAGTCTCCAGTCTTCTTCTGTACGAAGAAGAACCCTGCCCCTGCCGGTGACACTGACTTCCTAATGAATCCTCTTGCCAGATTCTCCTGGATGTACTGGGACATTGCCTCCGTCTCCGGGAGAGATAACGGATAGACTCGACCCCGGGGAGGCTCAGCACCAGGCAAGAGGTCAATAGGACAGTCATAGGGGCGGTGAGGCGGAAGGGTCTCCGCAGTTCTTTTGGAGACCATGTCTGCATAGGGCCAATAGTGCTTGGGGAGAGAGGAAAGATCTGCGGGTACCTGTGTAGTAGCAACCTGAACGCACTCCCTCAGACATCTACCCTCGCAAGATTTACTCCATCCCAAAATTCTCCCAGAGGACCACTCAATATGAGGAGAATGGTAGCGAAGCCATGGTATCCCCAACAGGACCTCATCAATTCCCTCAGGAATGACTAATAGGGAGATTATCTCCTGATGTGATGGAGACACAGATAGCGTGAAAGGAATGGTTTGGTGGGTAATCTGTGAAGGTAGTGTTGACCCATTTACCACTCGAACGGTTACCAGCTTGGCGAGCATCACCAAGGGTATTGCGTGATGCTGGGCAAAAGCGGAAGACATAAAGTTACCCTCTGCCCCAGAATACACGCATAGCTCGACCATAAGAGTGGATGGGCCTATGGTAATTGTCCCCTTGAAGGACAACTTTGAGGCAAACGTCGCCGTGTCTAGTGTACCTCCTCCAACTGCCACTAGACGCTGACGTTTCCCCGACCGCTGAGGACCCTTGGAGGCAAGGTGTCCTGACTGCTGGCAAACATGACGGACCTTATGTGCACGGGCAGACTGAGACTTGGATCCCGCTCGTGTCACCTCTAAGGCCTCATGTGACTCGGATGCCTGGACTGGAGATTCCAAAGGTTTGGCGAAGGTGGGAGCCAGCCGAAACCTCTGCCTACACTGGGCTCGCTCCAACCTCCGCTCGTTAAAACGGAGGTCAATACGAGTAGAGACAGTTATTAACTCCTCCAGTGTGGCAGGAATCTCCCTAGTGGCCAGAGCGTCCTTAATGTGGTCAGCCAGGCCCCTCCAAAATATGGGGATAAGGGCTTTATCCGACCACTCCAGCTCGGAAGCTAAAGTACGGAAGCGGACGGAAAAATGGCTGACCAAGGACTCACCCTGAGTTAATGCCAGTAGTTGGAGCGCTGTGTCATGGGTGACTTAAGGTCCTAAAAAGACCTTTTTCAGAGTGCTCAGGAACAACGGAGCACTCTGCACCACATGATCACCACGCTCCCACAGCGGCGTAGCCCACTCCAACGCCCTGTCCGACAAAAGAGACACAATAAATCCCACCTTAGCCCGCTCTGTAGGAAAACGTGCAGCCATGAGCTCGAGGTGAATAGAGCACTGACTCACGAATCCCCTACAAGTTTTGCTATTTCCAGAAAATTTTTCTGGCAGCGGTAGGCGAGATAACGTCGGAACAGGGGTGGCAGTGGACAAGGTTGCTGCAGCCACGCTAGCAGCCTGCACAGCAACTGCGGTAACATCCACAGCTGAGGTTGAGCTCTCGAGAGCCGCCAACCTACCCTCCAGCTGCTGGATATACCGCAAAGATTGCTGAATGTCCACCATTTACTAGCCAGACCCTGGCGCTAGTATTCTGTTAGGGCTAGCGGAACGCACCGAGTAAATAGAGATGGTTATTGATATTGGTGCGTTCGCAGCCCGGGGTCCACCGTGCAGGAGTACCTGCTGCTAGCAAACGGCGGAGCTATGTGTTGCATATGGTTGGGGCTGATCAGCTACTTTTGGCTGTTCTTTTCTCTTCCCTAGCCCATTGGGCATAGTTCCTGCCTCTACTCTCTTTTGGGGTTGTCCTTTATGCATAAGATAGATTTCGGTGTATTCTACCGGTACATTTGATTCCTCTGTTTTGGCATGGCTGTTATTATCTTTTCAGTCGTCCTTACGTTTCCTTCCCATACTAGTCTGTGTGTAGTATATACATGTATTTTGCTGTATATTTATTCAATAAAGATGGTGCTTATAATGACATTATTTATGCTGCAGATGTGTTTACAATACAATTGTATGGGTTGGATTTGGTTGGTGGCTGTTTCTTGGCGTGTTTGTTTATTAAAATTGCATGCCTGTGAGGTTGTCCCCCGGGGGTTGATTGCTGTGTGTGCATGTTTCTTGTCCATTTTGGGCATTCGGTACGCCTTTCTATTTTTCAGTTTCTTGATTATTTTTTATTTATTTATTTTTTTATATTATTATTTTTTATTTTTTTTTATTTTTTTTATTTATTTTTTTTTTGTTATTTTTTATTTATTTATTATTATTTTCTCTTTATTATTATTTTTTCTTTTTTCTTAGTTTCTCTTGGGTTTGTTATTTATTTTTATTATTATTTATTTTTTCTTAGGTTAGCGTTCCGCTGTTTACATCTATAACTAGGGCCTCTGGTACACAATTGCACCTCCATCTAGCTCCTTCTTCTGTATGTATATGTATGTGTATGCATTTGTATGCATATTTATACATGCATATATGGATATTTTGCCTTGGGACTGATCACCCCTTGGCTGGGCACACTTTTGTAGGCTCCCCGGTTCCTGTTTAGGATCTCTACCATCCTTATTATAACATATATTTTCTTAATACCTCTATCCCGTGTCTGTGCATATACATATATTTTTATAACTATGGGCTTTCCTGTTGCCAGGATTCTTTGTTCCAGCTGTTGCTTCACAGCTGGGCTTTTGGTGCTTTTGCGCCTGTGTTTTTGGCTCTCCTTCAGCTTGCTGTGTGGGTGTGGCTTTCATCGCTCACTCTGACAGCGGCCGCCTTCTCTTCCCTGCCCGGCTGGACGTGGGACTGGCTCCTTATCTCAGCTAGCTCCGGCTGCATTTTGGCTGGCACTTTCATTTCAGGACTTTCTGCACATTTGCAGCTTCTTTGCTCAGTCACAGGTGGGCCGTTTGTTCTATTTATTGGGATGGTATTTATACAGGGTTTGGGACACATGTTGGTACTTCCCCTGACGAAGCCCTCTCTTGAAGGGCGATACGCGTGGGGCTGCTCTGGTCCCTGTCCTGCTTGCTTGCCTGGCTACCCACGGACTCCGCTCTGGTCACCATTTGGGTAACCCCTTCTTCTAGTGCTCTGAGGTTTTTCCTGGCGGTTCCAGTGCTCTTTTTTTTTTTTTCTCCCACTATTATTTTGGGATCCTGTTGCCTTACTGGCTTAGGGTAGATATTTTTGTCCCATGAGCCGTTCGGGCTAAATGCACTATTTGGGTGTTTACTGGCCACTTAGGATTTTGTATACATCCGCCTGGGTTGGTTAGTTTGTCCTGTGAGCTGGCCACGTATGGTCTGCATCTAGTCCTAGGGTACAGGCAGGCTTATAGCATTGGTTATCAGTATGCTTATTATGGGTTATATATATTATTGTACTCTGTATTTACTGAGTGTTATGGACAGGGCCTTGCCTTTCTGTTTTTAAGTATGTTTTATTATGTTGTGTCAATAAAATCTTGTGTTTTTTCCTACATTATGTTTTCATTTTTTTATACGTGGTGTGCATAACTGGAGTGATACTTTTCTTTCTGCTGGTTACTGTTAGACTCCACAGAGGCACAGGCTAACTGCCCAAACAGAGAGCAGTCAGTGGTCACACAAACACACAAAACTCCTCGCCGGAGGAGCCAGCATTCTAGGGGCTTATTTCAGCCGGGTCCCTGAATACACATACATGTGACCACACTGGCGCAAAGCACATAACATAAGACAATACTAGCCCATGGCCGTGCGGTCATGCGCAGTTTATATAATTGCAGCACAGGAAGCTGCTACTGAAGTTTTTGCCCTTTCAGGACCTTCCAGAAGGACCAATGGAAAGTGCTGCAGTACCTGAGCATGTTTTGCCCTTTCAGGACCTTCCAGAAGGACCAATGGAATGTACTGCAGCACCTGAGCATGTGACCGAACATGTGGCCCTCGACCTCCAATGGGAGACCCTGCCCTGGGCATGCTCAGTGTGAGTAAACAAGGACTTAGTCCCAGAGAGGCTCGCTCGCCGCAGATCAGTGCAGGGTACCATAGGAAAGCCAGAAAAGGCAGTAGTGACCCTATGCACCGAATCAGCCCCAGCGAGACGCTGGGAGCAACGTCTCCGCTGAGCAGAGCCCACTGCGGCCGATACCGCATGGGAGACCGCAGCAGACACGGATCGAGATTCCCCCTGTGCAGCAGAGTAAACTCGACTCCTAACAGGAAGCATGTGCGCCCTACCCATGCTGCCAGGAGACCTATCAGGCATGCACAGACCCTGGGGAGTGGGAGGGTAGGCAGGAGATGTTGACAGGCAATTGGAGTGGTTAGTAAGTCTGTGTCTTTGCAAGGGAGACGGAGCGGAGGAACCGGCGCTACACCCAGAAAGGGGCTAAAAAGCAATTAAAAGAAAAAAAATCATAATCTAGCCCTTAAAGGGAATCTGTCACCTGGTTTTTGCTAAATCATCTGAGAGCAGCATGATGTAGGAAAGACAACCCCCGAATCCAACGATTTATCACTTAGTTTACTGGGTGCAGCTGCTGTGACACGATCACAAATTTTAAAAATTGAAAATGAATTTGACTCTTTTAAAATCGGTTTCCTAATCATTAAAAGCTAGTGCTAAAATAAGTAGAATATTTTTCCAAGTAGGGTATTACAAGAAGGCTACTAAAGTCCTTTGATCACAGCAGCCTCTTCGCAGTTTGAAAGCACCTCTGCTGTGTGAAGAAGGAAAGGGTGGAAAAAAAAGTGTAATATAAGAAAGTAAGCTTTCAGAAATAGTGAGCAGTAGGTAGGGTGACACGGCGGGGGATTGGTGAGTATATCTTTTTATTCATTGATCACGCTGAGCCCTTTTTTGAATAAATGTTAGGCCTATGAATGAAAAATGGGTTGAAATCTGCTGTTCCTAATTGCCATGTGCTACAATGCAGCACACCTGGAATAAATATAACCGTAAACATGATGTTAGACCCTGACCTCTACAAAAGTTACCGTAACCATATGAGTTGACAGTGCACACAAAAGGTCACCTAGGACTATATATAGAAGTTGCTGTAGTGTTTTTTTATCTGACCGAATCAGCATATTAAATAGGAGGCAGCGAGCAGAGACACGAACCTTGATGATGCCATTTATTTTTTATGTCACATTGACAATATTAACAATGCAAAAAGCAAAAATCAAGGTGAGAGAAAACTAAAAACTCTCATCCCGCTCGTCGTACATATGAATAATTAAACATTAACCTTTCTTAGTGAATACAATTCAATTCTCCGCTACCTAGACAGATTGAGCGACAACGGTCTGACCTGTGAGCAAAACCTGCAGTAAGATGTCTGTCTTCACAGAGACATTTAAATATTGGAATTAATGATACAGAATTGGGGAGGGGGAATATATTTTGATTTGTAGCAAAAAAAACAAACAACAAAACTATTAAATATTAATATTTAATAATATTTAAAATCCAAATCAAAATATATAAAAACATATACTAAAACAGTATGAAATTATTCGTACGGTCAGCGATCACTAACCCTGCAAGGACCAAGCCCTTTTTTTTTTACTTTAAGAACCATAGGAATAATTTTTGTTTTTCCTCTCCACGTTACGTCAGCCATACATTTTTGGGAAATGCATAAAATAGCTTCAAAGAGGTGTTCAATCAGCTTTGCACAGGATAGGTGAAAATTGTGTGATCACTGGGGGTCCCACTGCTTGGAACCTAACCAGTCCTTGTGATTGGTGGGTGTCGCTATCAATCCCATAGACAATCCCATAGACTTGGAAGGGAGTATGCAACAGTCACTTCATTTAAAATGGTGAGATGTTGTAAAATTTTAGTAGCAAGTAATTAAAATATAGTTGTTATGCACCTGCCCTGAATCCACGCCTTTGGTGTCTCTCCCTGGTCAGCTAGACTCTGTTGTGCTCCACATCGGGTTGTGCAGATGGCCCACAGCATACTCATGTGAGCATCAGCCAGGGCCTATGTAAGGGTCACTGAGACACACCCTTGTGTCTTGGTATTGCATAAGACTTCTGTGTTGCTACACCTTGGCTTGCTGCTCAGCGTCTCCTGCACTCTGTCTACCTGCCTGCAGTTTCCTGATGTCCTTCACCTGCCTGCGGTTATCTGTACACCTCCTGCCCACCTTTGGTTTCCTGCACTCCAATTGTCTGCCGTTTCCTGATATCCTCCACCTGTCCTTGGCTTCCTGCACTCCGCCTGCTTGAGGTTTCTGGACGTCCTCTGACTGCCAGAATTTTCCTGCATTCCACCTGCCTGCCTGCAGTTTCCAGCACTCCACCTGCCTGCAGTTTTATGACATCCTCTGCCTGCCTGTGGTTTCCTGACGTCCTCCACCTGCCTGCAGTTTCCTTCACTCCACCTGCCTGCAGCTTCCTGATGTCCTGTGCCTGCCTGTGGCTTCCTGCACTCTACCTACCTGCCTGCAGTTTCCTGATGTCCTCCGCCTGCCTGTGGTTTCCTGATATCCTCCACCTGCCTGCAGTTTCCTTCACTCCACCTGCCTGCAGCTTCCTGATGTCCTGTGCCTGCCTGTGGCTTCCTGCACTCTACCTACCTGCCTGCAGTTTCCTGATGTCCTCCGCCTGCCTGTGGTTTCCTGATATCCTCCACCGGCCTGCAGTTTCCTTCTCTCTGCCTGCCTGCAGCTTCCTGACGTCCTCCGCCTGCCTGCGGCCTCCTGCATTCTGCCTACGTGCTGCAATGTCCCTTGGCTGCCCATGTCTCGTGTGCCCCTCCAATATGCTGTGCTGATACCCATGCCCCGAGTGCCCACCCATATCTTGGGCATGGAGGATCACCTCACCTGGTGAGTAACAATAGGTTCGGTTTAAAACACAATACTACCATTTACATATAGATATAAATATAAATGGGTGCTTCTGTCATAAGAGAATTATATATATAGTTGCCAATGGTGCCGATTTTACTAAAAAGACAACCTCTGCCAAAAAGTAGGTGGGATTAGATGTTTGGGGGAAAGTCTGGGCCTGAATATCCCAATCTTTCCCATTAGTACCATAAAAAAGAATGCCCTTTGTAGCTAATACCAGCACAGCTCCCTTTATCTTTTTTATTCTGAAATTAATGTAGTTAGGGAAAAAATGATTTTTTTTTCTGTTAAGTTTCATTAAAAATTACACATCATTTGTCTGAGATAAAGACAACAGAATTACAAATTCTTCTAGACCTTCAGAATGATCTCACTGACAAATTCTCAGTTAACTCATTCTGCAGCCAACAATAGACAGTGCAACATAAAAGTTATAGAAGGCAAAATTTGAATGGCACCCAATTGTAAAAATGATTGTTAGCCCGAAATACATGAATTTGAGTAGAAAAAAGAAAACATTGATTTTGGAAAAACCAGCAGTACAATCTGTATCTCATAGGAGGATTTTTAATGTAATAAAATAAAGTTGACACAATTAGATTTCGAAAGTCCACATTCAGAGTTAAATTTAGGATTTTTTCTATGTATTGATGGAAACTGCAGAAATGTTGCTTTTGCTTTGCATAAGATCGGAAGCATCAAATCGCAACTAAACATTATGTTAAGAAAGTTTGGAAAAGTTAATCATCATTTTATGGAGATTTAAGCATTAAAATGTAGATAAAGTGAAGATGCTCAGATATTCCCTAGAACAAACTCATGCCTTTCTCTTCCTTGAGTTCTACAGGACATTCTGTTATCACTCAGGTATTTCCACTTCATCAGATTTGAAAGTGAATTACTTTTTTTTATATTCCTACCTTGTGGCTCTCAGGATGTATATAAAATCCTGAAGTTGTGAAATTGAAGAAGAAGCGCTGATTGATTCAACAGCAAATCAATGATTTGACATTTGTAATCTGCTGATTGCAGACCGAGGAAGTGTTTGTATCTGGGCAGCGTGGAGAAACGTGTGAATGCGGAAAAAATGATTAAAAAAGGATGTGCAAATGAATGGAAAGAGCAATAATAAAAAATAGAATAATAACCTAAAGAGATGTAATAATAATAGTAGTAATAATCATTTTAAAAATTGCACATATGTTGTATATTTATTTACTGATGCTCTGGGAATGACCATGGAGAAAAAAAATGGCCCAAGAGGCCCAGACTTAACAGTTACACAATGATAGGAGGTTCACTGCATGGTCAACCTTAAGGTACCATCACACTCAGCGACGCTGCAGCGATATAGACAACGAGCCGATCGCTGGAGCGTCGCTGTTCAGGTCGCTGTAGAGACGTCAAACACAATAACTCCAGAACGATGCAGGAGCGATCCAGTGACGTAACGGTGACTCACTTATCGTTCCCGCTGGTTGTTAGCTCCATGTAAAACATTGCTGGCATCGTTGCTTTTGCTGTCAAACATGACGATACACGCCGACCTGACGACCAAATAAAGTTCTGGACTTCTAGCTCTGACCAGCGATGTCACAGCGGGATCCTGATTGCTGCTGCGTGTCAAACACAACGAGATCGCTATCCAGGACGCTGCAACGTCACGGATCGTTGCCGTTCTCGTTGTAAAGTTGCTGAGTGTGACGGTATTTTTAGGCTTTATATGTCTACTTTTCATCAACATGCTCCACCCCAGGGTTGGACAAATCGTATATAACCAATTAAGGTGTACAGGGGATGAAAGGACAGGTGTTGTACGAATGTACTATTTAGGTTCTGAAGCAAAAAATGCTGCTCTTTTATCTCTGATATTAAAGGGAAGAGAGGAGAGATCTCCAGCACTGAGACTATGTTTTAGATCCTGTCACGATCCAAAAAGGTAGGTCCAGTGGACAGCACAACAAACACCAACAACGAAATGGGAAAAGGGGGAAGAAAGCCTAAATAGTAGGGAATGGGGGGTTATAGGATGTTTCGCCTCCAGCAGTTCGCCCCCAGCAGTTCACCCCCAGCAGTTTGCCCCTGGGTACATTTCGCCCCCGCACATTTCGTCCCCAGCCTTTGGCCCCCAGGATGTTTTGCCCCCGCCCATTTCGCCCCCGGCAGTTCGCCCCCAGATGTATGTACCCTTGTGGTTCAGGAATTCCCATCCGTCATCAATGTTTTGCCCCGCATTTCGCCCCCGGATATTTTTACCCTTGTGGTTCATGAATTCCTGTCCGTCATCAATGTTTCGCCTCCAGCAGTTCACCCCCGGATATTTGTACCCTTGTGGTTTATGAATTCGCCTTCGTCATCAATGTTTCGCCCGCGGCAGTTCGCCCCAGGATGTTTATACCTTTGTGCTTCATGAATTCCTGTCCATCATCAATGTTTCACCCCCGGCAGTTCGCCCCCGGATATTTGTACCCTTGTGGTTCATGAATTCCCCTCCATCATCAATGTTTCACCTCCAGCAGTTCGCCCCCGGATACTAGTACCCTTGTGGTTTATGAATTCCCATCTGTCATCAATGTTTCGCCCCCAGCAGTTCACCCCCGGATGTTTGTACCCTTGTGGCTCATGAATTCCCGTCTGTCATCAATGTTTTGCCCCCAGCAGTTCACCCCCGGATGTTTGTACCCTTGTGGCTCATGAATTCCCGTCTGTCATCAATGTTTTGCCCCCAGCAGTTCACCCCCGGATGTTTGTACCCTTGTGGCTCATGAATTCCCGTCTGTCATCAATGTTTTGCCCCCAGCAGTTCACCCCCGGATGTTTGTACCCTGTTTTGCACCCAGAATTTTGTGTTTCGGTGTTTCGTCAGTTTGTCCTTGTGGTTCATGAATTCCCATCCGTCATCAATCCACATGCCACAAAAGTACTGTACAGAGTGCTGCACTTTTGTGACATGTTTAATCAACTGTTTCCATCTGTAAACCTCACAACTGATTGCATTATAGTGTCATAGCATTTTGCCCACAATTTTAACAAGACATTTTCCAAAACTTTTCTAAGCCTGTGTGCACACATTTAGGATTTTTCGCGTTTTTTCATGTTTTTTCGCTATAAAAATGCTTTAAAAAAGCATACATATGCATCCCATCGTTTATAATGCATTCTGCAATTTTTGTACATATGTCGCGTTTTTTCCGTGAAAAAAACGCATCGTGGTAAAAAACATAGCTTTTTCACGTTTTTTCTGCTATATAATGCATTGGGAAAGCTCCGGAAAAAAGTGGTAAAAACGCGAGAAAAATGTGAAAAAACGCATGCACATTTCTTGCAGAAAATGTCCGGTTTTCTTCAGCAAATTTCTGCAAGAAATCCTGACGTGTGCACATAGCCTTATAATGCATGCTGCAATTTTTGTGCATATGTTGCGTTTTTTTCCATGAAAAAAACGCATTGCGGTAAAAAACGCAACATGTTCATTAATTTTGCGGATTTTTTGCAGATTTCCCACTATATTATTGCATTGTTAACCTGCGGAAAAAGACGCAAAAAATCTACGGAAAAAAACGTGAGAAAAACGCAAAAAAAAGCGCATGCGGATTTCCTGCAGAAAATGTCCGGTTTTATTCAGCAAATTTCTGCAAGGAATCCTGACGTGTGCACATAGCCTAAAATGTTTTTGTGTTACAAAAACATAACACGAAAAAAATAAACGGATTGTAGTGTAGTGTGAATGAGGCCTGATTTAGGTGTGGAATGTAAACCACTCTAAGGCTGGTTTCACATTTGCGTTTTTTTGGGTGCGTTTTTGTGGTAAAAAACGCAAAAAAACGCATGGTGAAAAAACGCATGTAAACGCGTGCAAACGCTGCGTTTTTTGACGCATGCGTTTTTGCATGTGGTGAAAAGAACGCGGTGTTTTGACGTGTTTACATGCGTTTTTTCATGCGTTTGCGTTTTTTAAACGCATGCTGAGAAATGTGTGACAGCTGCCAATCATAAAAATAAAGTAAAAAACCCACTATAAACAGAAATAGTTAGGGGTAGGATTAGGGTTAGGGTTAGGGGTAGGGTTAGGGTTAGGATCCCTTAGGGTTAGGGGTAGGGTTAGGGGTAAGGTTAGGGTTAGGATCCCTTAGGGTTAGGGGTAGGGTTAGGGTTAGGGGTAGGGTTAGGGTTAGGATCCCTTAGGGTTAGGGGTAGGGTTAGGGGTAGGGTTAGGGTTAGGATCCCTTTATCACCTTTATGTTGGGGGGTGGCATATTAGTGTGTTTTCTGGTTTTTTAATATAAAAACGCATGCGTTTTTAACGCAAAAAAACGCATGCACAAAAAAACGCATGCATCCCCATTGACTCCAATGTATTTTTTGACCCAAAAAAAACGCATGAAAACGCATGCGTTTTTTTTGGTCCAAAAAACGCCTCTCAAAAATACTACAAGTTACATTTCTGAAAATGAACGCAAGCAGTAAAAAAACGCATGCGTTGCAAAACGCGACCAAACGCGTACAAACAAAAACGCATGCGTTTTCAATGTTAAATATAGGGGGAAAAAACGCATGCGTTTTTTGGAAAAAAAAAAACGCTGCAGACAAAAACGCAAGTGTGAAACCACCCTAAAATCAAAACATTTTGTGAACTTTTACCTGACCCAGCACTGACCTGCTTATTTGCAAGTTTTGTTGCAATTGTAACAATTTTCATGTCAGGTGTCCTGCAAGTTCCATTAGACTAGCTCTAATTCCATCTTTACATCAGAATATAGCAGTGTCTAAAATGTCTACAAAGAGGTAGGTGTACTAGCACAAAAAATCAGTCAGCTTCCACAGCAATTCACTTTCTACAAGTATGAATTCAGTTCTATTCAAACGTGGGAAGAAGTTGGTCTACGAGAATCACATTTACTTATTTTCCAAACGAACGGCTGACGATGTCCATTCCATCTGGGTTTGTGAAAAACGGTCGACTTGCAAGGGACGTGTTTGGACCAATGAAGCATCTGGCGAAGTGGTGAAAGTAACCAATCCATACAACCACGCAGCACAAGCAGCAAGACCTGAAGCAATCCGACTTGTCAATGAGGCCGTCAGCAGGGCAAGGACAACACAGGAGACACCACAACAGCATGACTCTGATAAGCATTTAACATTTCCATTATGCAGAATTATTGCACAATTTATGTTACACAAATGTGAAAAATTATGTGAAACTTTGAGGATAGTATAATGTAAGATGAGTCTTACTGATTCCAACTACTGTATGCTTCACTTGTTTAGTTGCAGTATAATTCTCTGCTCAGCTTCAAAGTAGAAGTCCTAACTTTAACCCCTTAAGGCCCAAGGGTGGCTTGCACGTTAATGACCGGGCCAATTTTTACATTTCTGACCACTGTCCCTTTATAAGCAACGCTTCAACGGATCTTGGCGATTCTGAGATTGTTTTCTCGTGACATATTGTACTTCATGATAGCGGTAAAATTTCTTTGATATAACTTGCGTTTATTTGTGTAAAAAATGGAAATTTGGCGAAAATTTGGAAATTTTTGGAAGTTTGAATTTTTGTGCCCTTAAAACAGAGAAATATGTCACACAATACAGTTAATAAATAACATTTCCCACATGTCTACTTTACATCAGAACAATTTTTGAAACAAATTTTTTTTGTTAGGGAGTTATAAGGGTTAAAAGTTGACCAGCGATTTCTCATTTTTACAACAAAATGTACAAAACCATTTTTTTTAGGGACCACCTCACATTTGAAGTCACATTTAGGGGTCTATATGGCAGAAAATACCCAAAAGTGACACCATTCTAAAAACTGCACCCCTCAAGATGATCAAAACCACATTCAAGAAGTTTATTAACCCTTCAGATGCTTGCAGGGGCAATGTGGAAGGAAAAAATGAAAAATTCACTTTTTAGTCACGAAAACAATTTTTTAGCAACAATTATTTTATTTTAGGCCTACTAAGTCTGTCTGCGGTCACTCCTTCCAATTGTCCTCCACTGACCACAGCATTGCTGCCTGTGTACCCCTGTAACCTAATAAAACCTGCATCGAGCCAACTTTTTTAATTTAAGGCCTAGTAAGTCTGTCTGCGCACCCTCCTACCAATTGTCCTCCGCTGACCACACCAATGCTGCCCGTGTACCCCTGTAACCTTTTTTAAACCTGCATCGAGCCAACTTTGTGGTGTAAGGCCTACTAACAGTGTATGTCTGCGCCACTCAATACAGCTGTCCTCCTCTTAAAAAAGCTAAGCTGAAATTGTCAGGTTTTCAGCCTATCGGAATTTGAAAACTGCATTGGGGCCACAAGTTTGGTTGGGTTCTACAAACGGTGTCTGCAGCTCCGAGGTGTTCTCCAGGTTTCCTGTCCTAAGCTTCGATCTTCAGGCTCTCATTATGTAGTTCTTAATATAACACTGCATTTGGCCTACAAGTATGGTTGGGGCCTACTAACGGTGTCTGCCGCTCCTTGCTGTTCTGTTCTTGTTTCCTGTCCTGAGCTTTGATCTTCAGGCTCTCATTAAGTAGTTGTTAATATAACACTGCAGTTGGCCTACTAGTTTGGTTGGGTTCTACAAACGGTGTCTGCCGTTCCAAGGTGTTCTCCTGGTTTCCTGTCCTGAGCTTCGATCTTCAGGCTCTCATTAAGTAGTTGTTCATATAACACTGCAGTTGGCCTACTAGTTTGGTTGTGGCCTACTAATGGTGTCTGCCGCTCCAAGGTGTTCTCCTGGTTTCCTGTCCTGAGCTTCGATCTTCAGGCTCTCATTAAGTAGTTGTTCATATAACACTGCAGTTGGCCTACTAGTTTGGTTGTGGCCTACTAATGGTGTCTGCCGCTCCTTGATGTTCTCCTAGTTTCCTGTCCTGAGCTTCGATCTTCAGGCTCTCATTAAGTAGTTGTTAATATAACACTGCATTTGGCCTACTAGTTTGGTTGGGGCCTACTAACGGTGTCTGCCGCTTTTTGCTGTTCTCCTCCACTGAACAAAGCAGTGCCGCCTGTTTACTACTGTTACCAATTTTGAACTGCATTTAGACTACTTACTGATTTGGGCCTACTCACAGTGTCAGCCTCTCATTACAGTTGTCATCCACTGAACAAAGCAATGCCGCCTGGTTAGTCCTGTTACCAATTTTGAAATGCATTTAGCCCACTTTATTATTTGGGCTTATATCTGTGTTTCCTCCTCATCCTGCCCATTGCCCAGCCAGTGCTAGATGACTCTGCTGGTACATTGACCCAGACCGCTACATTCCCCTTGCACGCTACACAGCCAGATTCTGACCCTGCTGAAAGTGAGGTTCCCCTTCCCGCATACTATACCACCTTACACGGGGACAAAGAGGAAGGTGCAGATTAAAGTGCAGGTTCCTTCATCAGGTGGGGGAGAATACTCGTTGGCGACGTCACTGGCACAGGGCCCCTCATAGTACGCAAAAGTGTCACTGCTGGTGGGAGGCGCCCCCGCCGTGCAAACACACCGCCGTACTTTGAGGGGCCCTGTGCCAGTGCCAATGCGAACGAGTGGGCCCCCCCTGCTTGCTCAGGATCACAGCACTTTAAAGTTGAAATACTTACCTCTCCCTGCTCCACTGCCGTGACGTGGTCCACGTTTCCTGGGCCCGCTAAATACTTGAACCAGCCATACCCCCCACAACTTTAGCCAAATGACCCCCAATGTCCAAGGCCTAACTATTATTATAAGGTAAATTAAGATTGACAAGCTTCAGTACCAAGAATGGATGTTTTTTCCATTAAAATGGGCACTGTAGGTGTTTTCCTGGCCTCCACTCACTGCCGACTATGCTTCCCCATTGACTTGCATTGGGTTTCCTGTTTCGGTCGATCCCCGACTTTTCGCGATAATCGGCCGATTTCACTCGACTCGACCTTTGAGATAGTTGGGTTTCGCGAAACTCGACCCTAAAAAAGTAAAAGTTGCTCAACCCTAGTAAGGAGGCTTATTCGCCGTGCAATGCTCCTCTGGGAAATATAATATGCAAATTGCCTCTTCTGAGAAAAAGAGGACTTAAACTCTATAGCGCCACCTGTTGGAAGTAGCAATCCTACAAGTCACAGTCAACTCTTTAACGAGTCGTTCAATACGACTTACGATAAAAGCCAAATTAGTATCTCAATTTGCAGACACTGTGTTTCGGGCTGTTGGCTCATGCTTCGCATTGACGAGGGTCAACAGCCCGAAACACCGTGTCTGCGAATTGAGATACTAATTTGGCTTTTATCCTAAGTCATATTGCACGACTCGTTAAAGAGTTGATTGTGACTTGTAGAATCGCTACTTCCAACAGGTGGCGATATAGAGTTTAAGTCCTCTTTTTCTCAGAAGAGGCAATTTGCATATTATATTTCCCAGAGGAGCATTGCACGGCCAATAAGCCTCCTTACCTTGACAAGCCAGAGATGGTATGTCACTCTCCATAAGGAGAAACGATACCCCTTAGACCCCAGTCCAGAGCCTCTCACCTAGCCAAATTGGTTCTCATGCTTCGCACTGACGAGGGCCAACAGCCCGAAACACCATGTCTGCGAATTGAGATACTAATTTGGCTTTTAGCCTAAGTGATATTGCACGACTCGTTAAAGAGTTGATTGTGACTTGTAGGATCGCTACTTCCAACAGGTGGCGCTATAGAGTTTAAGTCCTCTTTTTCTCAGAAGAGCATTGCACAGCCAATAAGCCTCCTTACCTTGACAAGCCAGAGATGGTATGTCACTCTCCATAAGGAGAAACGATACCCCTTAGACCCCAGTCCAGAGCCTCTCACCTAGCCAAATTAGTTCTCATGCTTCGCACTGACGAGGGCCAACAGCCCGAAACACCGTGTCTGCAAATTGAGATACTAATTTGGCTTTTATCCTAAGTCATATTGCACGACTCATTAAAGAGTTGATTGTGACTTGTAGAATCGCTACTTCCAACACGTGGCGCTATAGAGTTTAAGTCCTCTTTTTCTCAGAAGAGGCAATTTGCATATTTTATATTCTGATGAGCAAACTCCAAACATTGCCTGTTTGGGATTGGTGTGGTTGAACCCGAGCAGGCAAAGTTCTATGTGAACCCTGAACTTTCTAGACTGGGTTTGCTCATCACTAGATACAGTATGGTATGTAATGGATGACAAAATGAAGCCAATAAGTGTAACACCATTAGTGCATGACAGTAAAATGATGGTCACTTGTCTTAGATCCGGAGTGTCAAACTCATATTCACCAAGGGCCACACCAATTTAATGGTTGTCACTAAAGGGCCATTTGTTACTGAAAGACCGAATGCACACAACCGAGTCCCGTCCAGAACATGCATTTCTCTGCCCAGAGCAGTGCATGCCCCTATATAAGGCATGTCACGGTGGATCAGCTCTTTACCAGGCACTGTCACATCTTCCCTGGATCTCACTGATATCATGGAGAGCTATGGCTGCAGCTTCCAGTCACTTGTCATTGTCATTGGTGCTGAAAGTTGCTGAAAAACAGCTGGTTCAATGCAGAATACAACTGAACCCTATTCTTGGCCTAATCTGAGGATGGGCATCAATAGAAAAAGGGGATCCTGAAGTGAGAATGCCACTTTTATCTGCTGCTCCATTCTTTGGTATACTGGCAGAGTGTTCTGTGAGGGCTGATCCCAAAACCTCCCTTCTGAAGACCCGATAAAGAGGTTCTGTAGAAGCTGGTTAACCACCACTTTAGTTCAGCAAAGCCAATATCTCAGTTCTGCAGAGATGGTTGGTGGGATTAACCCTGTGGTCAGGCAACAATCCCCCTGCTTCCATACATAGCCTGCATTAAAGGGTACTCTCATGCCAAACAGCAAAATAAGGCAGCATGCTTTCAGCAATCATGTTGCGGTAAGAATGCTGCCGATCTTCCCCTCCTGGTACTTACCTAGAGGTCTTCTCATTTTTGCCTGATCTTCTCCTGGCTGTGTGTGCTGGCGATCGCCATGCTGGATCCGTAGGCCACCACGAGTCCTCTCCTTCTTCCCAGCTTCCTCTTCTGCCTGATCTCATCGTTGCACTGTGCATGTGCAGCAGTGTCTTGGTGACTGGAGAGGCATCCTGCCCCCTGGATTGACAGATGAATGGGGCAGGAGTGACGTCATGTCAGTGAGCGACCTGGAGATTGGCATTCCTCATGCTTCATGGATCAGTGATCCAGGCAAGATGAAAATACAGCCAGAAGCAGGAGAAGATATCACGGGGAACCTCTAGACTGCACTTCATGACCCAAGGAGCTGCAGCTGTGACAGGTAAGTATGTCAGTTTTTTTTTGTTCTAGGGTGATAATACTCCTTTAAGGCCAGCCAGAAGAGACACTGAGTGAACTGCTGAAAAGGCAGCCACAGGAATCCTCAGCAATTGGGGGTCCTGTACATTTTACCCCCAGGTATGTTCAGCCCTAGATGCTTTGTTCCCTGCATGTTGACCCCAAAAGTTGAGGGTGAAACATCAGGGGTCGAAATGTTAGGGGCAAAACATCAGATGGCGACACATCCAGGGACAAAATGCTGTAGGAGAAACATTCGGGGGAAAACATCTGGGGGCGAACTGCTGGGGGTGAAACATTGATGACAGACAGGAATTCATGAACCGCAAGGGTACAAACATCCGGGGGTGAACTGCTGGGGGAGAAACATCCGGGGGCAAACTGCCGGGGGTGAAGTGGGCGAACTGCTGGGGGCAACTGCTGGGGGCAAAATGTGCGGGCGTTAAATGTGCGTGGGCGAAACATCCTGGGGGCCAAATGCTGGGGATGAAATGTTTGGGGGCGAAATGTACAAACATCCGGGGGCGAACTGCTGGGGGTGAACTGCCGGGGGCGAAACATCCTGGGGGCCAAATGCTGGGGATGAAATGTGCGGGGTCAAAATGTACCCAAGGGTGAACTGCTGGGGGTGAACTAATGGGGGCAAAATGTGCAGGGGTGAAATGTGCGTGGGTGAAGCATCCTGGGGGCCAAATGCTAGGACAAAATGTTCGGGGGCGAAATGTACCCAGGGTTGAACAGCTGGGGGTAACTGCTGGGGGCGAAATGTGTGGGGGTGAAATGTATCCAGGGGTGAACTGCTGGGGGCGAACTGCTGGGGGTGAAACATCCAAATCCCGGAATGGGGGATGGGGCACCTCAAAACACAGCCTGTGCCTATCACTAAGTTCCCCTAATGCCTTATGCGGGTCCTTTCCCCCGCCGCCGTCACATGCCTGGTTCCTAGCTGTTAGCTCACTAAATGCTGGCTAGTGCACTGACCGGCAAGAACGCTAGCCTCACCACTGCAGATGGTACAAACACAGGGAATAGCACAAGCGCGAGACAGACAAGGGGAATAAACAAGCAACTGAGCTCCAGATTCTGCTGCTAAGCTCCACACCACAGAGAATATGGATACAGGACCCCAAACTCCACAGAAGTAGATGATTTAGTGCTGACACCAGAGAGATGCAACTGCAAGGCTGGTCTATATAGAAAACCCTATTACCAACAGTCAACTGATGCGTCATGTGGCTATTTAAAGGATGGTGAGAGTCGTCACCACCCGCATCAGCTGACCAGCAACACAGTAGCTACCTCCAAGGAAACTGACATCAACCCTTGCTGGCACAAAAGCAAAAATCAATGTTTAAATTAAATGTTTAAATGTTTAAATTAAAGTAGAGCCAGAGCTGTCACAAATTCAAAAATTAATCGTGACAGATCTTTTGAAATTTAAGTAACTCTTTAATTTTTTTTAATGCCCTATTTGCAGTTTCCAAAAAGCCATCTAGGGGACACAGCTGACATTTGGAAGAAGGTGCTCAGGTCAGATGAGAAAAGTAGAACTTTTTGAGATAAATATGAAATGTTATGTGTTATGTGCTTGTGTGGCTGAAAACTAACTCTGCACAATAACCTAAACAACAGCATCCCCACCATCAATCATGGTGGTGGCAGCATCATGCTGTGGGGAGTATTTTCTACAGTAGAGGCAGGAAAGCTGGGTCACAGCTTATGGGAAGATGGATAAAGCTAAATACAGGGCAATCCTGGGGGAAAACCTGTTAGAAGCTGCAAAAGACTTGAGACTGGGGTGCAGGTTCGGATTCCAGAAGGAAAACGGCCCTAAACATCCTACTGAAGCCACAAATGATGATTTATATCAAAGCATATTAATGTGTATGAACAACCCAATCACATTCCAGACCTGAACTAAATTGAGAATCTGTGACAAGACTAGAAAATTGCTGTTCACAGATGTCCCCATCCAATCTCGAGATTGCGAGAAAGAAAGTGAGAGAGAGTGTGCAAAGAAGAAGGGGCAAAAATGTCACCTCTAGATATGCAAAACTGGTGGAGACAGACCCCAAAAGACTTGCTGTAGTAATTGCAGTGAAAAAGGGTCCTACGAAGTATTGACTCAGGGGGCTGAACACAATTTACAATGTACTTTACTTTGTGTTGGTATATCACAAAATCCAAACAAAATACATTTACATTTGTGGGTGTAACATGACAAAATGTGGAAATGTTCACAGAGTATGAATACTTTTTTAAGGCACTGTATATACCAGTACAGTATAAGAAAAAAGAAGGCTGATATTGTTTTTTTCCATAAAGTTCCATAAAGTTTCTAAAAAAAAAATTTTGGGGTCTGACAATACAACCTTTGGAAATAAGGCAAAGCTACTGTACAGGATAGTTGATAAATATACAATTAATAGAGGTCCATTATATTTGACCCCTACCGAACAGGAGAACAAGGGTCCCGAAGTCCCATGTGCGAACAGAGCGGTATTGAGCATGTCTGACCACCCTCTCTATAGGAGCATTGGTCATACTTGTTTACGCAAGGGGACTTTTGGTCCAATATTCTCGGGATGGGTGAGGGTCTCTGCAGCGGGATCTCTAGCGATCGCATTGTACTTTCATAACAGCTAAAGAGCTAAGTATTCTTATAAAATAGCATATTTAATATTGTTTATGTTGTCTCTTTTGACACATATAGCACAAATAAATATCAGAGCTGTCGACTGCAGGCGCCATGACACTATTAAATATAAATCTAGAACATTCCCGGAGTGCAACAGAATAATAATGCTTGATTAAGGGTAAAAATACCATTGTTAATACAGTATACATGACAATAAATATTTATTTGGGAATTTAACAGCAGGTTGGTATATGGAGAAGCCTCCTGTTATAGCAGTGTGGGCAGGTAAAGAAGCTTATTTATTTATTTTACTCAGTTATATAGCACCATTTATTCTGCAGCACTTTACATACATTACCGGCATTGTACCAATTGGGTCTCACAATCTACATTCCCTATCAGTAGTTCTTTGGAGTGTAGGAAGAAACCAAAGGAAACCAACCCAAACACAGGGAGAACATATAAACTCCTTGCAGGACCCCAGTGCTCCAAGGCTGCAGTGCTAACCATTGAGGCACCATGTTGCACCACTCTCTATTATTTAAAGGTAATCTGTCACCAGGTTTTTGCCACTAAATATGAGGGCTGAATAATGTAGGGGCAGAGACTCCGATTCCAGTGGTGTCACTTACTGTGCTGCTTGTTGTGGATTTTATTATATTATGGTTTTCTTAGTCGAAGATTATCACTAGAGGACTAGTATACCTGCTGCCAGGTAGACCTCCATATTCATGAGCTCTGTAAAACCACTGATTGGCAGCTTTCTGCTTATGAGCAGTGCACATAGAAAACTGCCAATCAGTGGTGTGGGCGGGTAATACAAAGCTCAACATTCAGAGAACTGCTATATCTGCAGCAGATAACTGTGATTTTATCAAAACTGCAGCAACCAGCCCAGTAAAGGGCACATCCCAGCAATCAGGGCCTCTGCCCCTACATCATTCTCCTCTCAGATGGGTCAGTAAAAAACCTGGTGATAGAGTTCCTTTAAAGGTAACCTGTCACCCCCAAAATCGAAGGTGAGCTAAGCCCACCAGCATCAGGGGCTTATCTACAGCATTCTATAATTCTGTAGATAAGCCCCCGATGTATCCTGAAAGATGAGAAAAAGAGGTTAGATTATACTCACCCTGGGGTGGTCCTGGTCCGGTTCTGGTCCGATGGCCGTCACGGTCCGGTCCGGGGCCTCCCATCTTCTTACGATGACGTCCTCTTCTTGAATTCACGCTGCGGCTCCGGCGCAGGCGTACTTTGTCTGCCCTGTTGAGGGCAGTGCAAAGTACTGCAGTGCGCAGGTGCTGGGCCTCTCTGACCTTTCCGACGCCTGCGCACTGCAGTACTTTGCTCTGCCCTCAACAGGACAGACAAAGTACACATGCGCCGTTGCCGTAGCGTCAAGACAAGTAGAGGACATCATCGTAAGAAGATGGGAGGCCCTGGACCGCGATGCCCATCGGACCAGAACCGGACTGGGACAGCCCACCCAGGTGAGCATAATCTAACCTCTCTTTCTCATCTTTCAGGATATATCGGGGGCTATTCTACTGCATTACAGAATGCTGTAGATAAGCCCCTGATGCTGGTGGGCTTAGCTTACCTTCGATTTTGGGGGTGACAGGTTCCCTTTAAATAACCAATAGTCTAAAGTGTGATAGAAATTTAGAATGGAGAGGGTATATGTGTAGTGGTTGCCATAAAGATGGCATAACAGTTGCAGTGGCCATTGCAGCCCTTGAATGGGATTGTTAAAAGTGTAGCTATAACATTGACAGTTTTGGAGACATTTTTGAATTTCAAAATATACAAAGCTCTGATATACAGCTCTTGCAAAAATTAAGAGACCACCACATCAAAACCCTGTCATGGGCAGCCCAATCTCCAGACCTGAACCCCCTTGAAAACCTCTGGAATGTAATCAAGAGGAAGATGGATAGTCACAAGCCATCAAACAAAGAAAAGCTGCTTACATTTTTGCACCAGGAGCAGTGTGAAAGACTGGTGGAAAGCATGCCAAGACGCATGAAAGCTGTGATTAAAAATTATGTTTATTCCACAAAATATCGATTTCTGAACTCTTCCCAAGATAAAACATTAGTATTGTTGTTTCTAAATGATTATGAACTTGTCTTCTTTGCATTATTTGAGGTCTGAAATCACTGTTTGTTTTTTTTAATTTTGATCATTTCTCCTTTTCAGAAAAAAAAATACAAAATTTATTGCTTGGAAATTCGGAGGCATGTCAGAAGTTTGTAGAATAAAGGAACAATTCACATTTTACTCACAAATATACTTATAAAGAGAAAAATCAGACAAACTGAACATTTTGCAGTGGTCTCTTAATTTTTGCCAGAGCTGTAAATAAATAGGGTTCAGACCGGTGCACATACTGTATATTGCCAATATATGTTGTTTGCAAGATAACCTGGGAGGTCTACAGCCAATGCCAGCATACCACAAAACCACTATGGGGCCCATTTTATGAAAGGGGGAGATGGTGCCAAACAGTCTCATCCAATGTCTGGCATTTGTCCACTTCTCCCGACTTCTGCAATATTTGTATAGAAGAAGTAGGGAGGAGATGCTCAGGTTCTGGCTATTTTACACAGCAGAAACCTGCCAGTGACTGCTGGCTCTGATCACAGCAGTTAAATCCCCAAGATGCTGGGGTGAAAAGCGTGGTTGGACAGAAGGGCGCTCCTTTCATATCTCAATTGGGCCTCCAACTGAGATAGAGAAATTGACGGGTTGCTGTCAAAGCAGCCGAGAACCCATTGAGGGCCGCAATCCAAAACTTTTTTATGAGGCCCAAGGATTTTTATATACACCCCTGGACAAACCCCTTACTTTACCTTCTGACTTTAGCTTAGATTGACATAGAGCAAGACTAGGTCAGACATTAATTTACATGGTAGCTACTACAGTCATGGCCAAAAGTTTTGAGAATGACACCAAAATTATATTTTCACATGATCTGCTGCCCTCTGGTCTTTATTAGTGTTTGTCTGATGTTTATATCACATACAGAAATATAACTGCAATCATATTATGAGTACCAATAGGTTATATTGACAGTTAGAATGAGTTAATGCAGCAAGTCAATATTTGCAGTGTTGACCCTTCTTCTTCAAGACCTCTGCAATTCTCCCTGGCATGCTCTCAATCAACATCTGGACCAAATCCTGACTGATAGCAGTCCATTCTTGCATAATCAATGCTTGCATTTTGCCAGAATTTGTTAGTTTTTGTTTGTCCACCCGTCTCTTGATGATTGACAACAAGTTCTCAATGGGATTAAGATCTGGGGAGTTTCCAGGCCATGGACCCAAAATCTCTATGTTTTGTTCCATGAGCCATTTAGTTATCACCTTTGCTTTATGGCATGGTGCTCCATCATGCTGGAAAAGGCATTGTTGGGCGCCAAACTGCTCTTGGACGGTTGGGAGAAGTTGCTCTTGGAGGACATTCTGGTACCATTCTTTATTCATGGCTGTGTTTTTAGGCAAGACTGTAAGTGAGCTGATTCCCTTGGCTGAGAAGCAACCCCACACATGAATGGTTTCAGGATGCTTTACAGTTGGCATGAGACAAGACTGGTGGTATCGCTCACCTCTTCTTCTCCGAATAAGCTATTTTCCAGATGTCCCAAACAATCAAAAAGGGGATTCATCAGAGAAAATGACTTTGCCCCAGTCCTCAGCAGTCCTCTCCCTGTACCTTTTGCAGAATATCAGTCCGTCCCTCATGTTTTTTGTGGAGAGAAGTGGCTTCTTTGCTGCCCTCCTTGAAACCAGGCCTTGCTCAAAGAGTCTCCGCCTCACAGTGCGTGCAGAAGCACTCACACCAGCCTGCTGCCGTTCCTGAGCAAGCTCGGCACTGCTGGTAGTCCGATCCCGCAGCTGAAACAGTTTTAAGATACGGTCCTGGCGCTTGCTGGTCTTTCTTGGGCGCCCTGGAGCCTTTTTGACAACAATGGAAGCTCTCTCCTTGAAGTTCTTGATGATGCGATAGATTGTTGACTGAGGTGCAATCTTTGTAGCTGCGATACTCTTCCCTGTTAGGCCATTTTTGTGCAGTGCAATGATGGCTGCACGTGTTTCTTTAGAGATAACCATGGTTAACTGAAGAGAAACAATGATACCAAGCACCAGCCTCCTTTTAAAGTGTCCAGTGATGTCATTCTTACTTAATCATGACTAATTGATCGCCAGCCCTGTCCTCATCAACACCCACACCTGTGCTAATGGATCAATCACTAAAACGATGTTAGCTGCTCCTTTTAAGGCAGCACTGCAATGATGTTGAAATGTGTTTTGGGGGTTAAAGTTCATTTTCTGGGCGAATATTGACTTTGCAAGTACAGTAATTGTTGTTAAGCTGATCACTCTGACATTCAGGAGTATATGCAAATTGCCATTAGAAAAATGAAGCAGTAGACTTTGGAAAAATTAATATTTGTCTCATTCTCAAAATTTTTGTCCATGACTGTAGAGTTACTATCCAGCCAACTGCATGTAATTTACATAAATTTTACAGTAAGTCTCTAGACTCAAGAGAATCCATCCCTCCAAAGCCCCAAAAGCAATGCATTCATCTAAAAAACCTTGATTTGCACTTTTGAGAGGCTGTTACCTCCAAACAGCAGTTTGTTAATAATTAGCTGCATTGGCGAAAAACCCTTATAAAGTCAATATCATAGTCAAGGATTCATAAAGGGCCATTCATTTCAGCATACCTCTGTCTCATGAGTGAAATAGTTGATCCTATTAATATGTTTTACTCTGCCGATCTTGACTCTGTCCTGCCAGAACACTTAAAGTGGGACATGAATGTTTGATTGTTGCAGGTGCCACAGTCACAAGTCCAATAAATGGAGATAGGTCACTTCTCTTCCCCCAGAGATATGTGATGGGCCCATTCTTGAGATTCATATAGATGGCCACCTAAAGTGGTCAGCGAACTGGGACATAAATGCCTTATAGTTGGAGGTCCAGCGGTCAGAACTGACTAACTGGAGAACACCACTTGTCTTCCCTCAAGAATGTGAGATGGGACCCATTCTTAGGATATAGTACTATTAGAGGTTTATGGCATATCCAGTGTATATAATGGCACATTAGTATATTACATGCTTATATCTTACATATCCATGGAGTCTAATTGAGGCATTTACATCCCCAGTAAATGGTCTAGGGAAAATGAGCAAAGAAGAGGAAAAAAATGCAAAAATATTGTCGTAAACTATATTGTTCAGCAGGTTCCATAAAAGGTCAATGCAGCATAACGCAAAGGGATTTTCTAAATTTTGCAATGAGAGCAATCTCTGTCCTCCAGAATTGATGACTGAGCTGGGAACATGGGAATAAGAACTGCACTGCAAAGGATTTCTTTAATGTAAAATGTGATCTCTTTCTGAGTCAAACACGACCAAGGAAGATTTGTGAGTTTAAAGAGCAAAAAAAAATGAAAGACACAATGCCGGCATTGTATATGAATGGGTGGATCGATAATCTTACTAAGGGTTGCACTACATGTATTGATTCAGGAGCTTCACTATTTTCTTAGAGTCACAACCCTAGTAACGATCTTTTTTATTTTTCTGCTAAGATACCAAGAGCAATAAGTAAGCGACCTACAAAAGGCTTCCGGAGATTAAAAGAACACATAGACGCCAGTAAATACTTTAAATGGGCACTTCAGCCAGAGTTTTATGACTTTTCATAGGATGAACCATTTTAGCTTGGTGGCTATCCCACCTCTAGAGTACCATTTGTTTGAAAAAGTTCCTTACCCATGTTTGTAATGAGTCACTTTCCTCCCTCTTCTGCCTCCTAATCTCACCATCTACTCTGAGTTTTGAATCATTTTTTCAGTCTTGTTCAAGTCAAGACAAATTGCCAGCACAGTATCAGGTTACACTTCCTATTATGCTTTGCTTTTCACTCTTCCTCCCCTTCCATTCTCCAGGGTGAGAAAACAAGCATAAAGAGACACAGAAAGATTGTGCTGAGAATTCTAACAATTCTTTTGCCTTACCTCCCAGAGTTGGATTCACATGTACACAGCTCTGTACTGGCATATCATTTTTTCCTTGATGTTGCTCATTCTCTCTGTGTGCTAAGTAAAGAACGACAAGCAGGAATCCCATTTATATGTGACATCACAGCAGCTAGTCACTTTCCACCAGCTCAGAGTCAATTGCAATTTAATGGCTTTTATCGGAGCCAGGCACCATGCGATGCTCGATAAGATCACTGAACGTCTGTTTGCACCCAAACTCAGTGCCATCTTTCACCCATCCAACAGTGTCAGGATGGGTCCTATCACAGTTTCCCCATCTAGCCATTTCTTACAGAGTTGAACCAGCCCACTTTATATGGAACTGCTCACTGCCTCCATGGGTCCTTGTTAACGCTGGGCCACGACCTCTCATAAAAGTTATTTCCAATTACCTATGACTGCAATCATCCTACATTTCGCCCAACATTCAGTGCCACAAGTACAGTTCCAGATCGTGTGGTGGTCAAAACAGTTTTAACCTACCGTATATACTCGAGTATAAGCCGAGATTTTCAGCCCAAATTTTTGGGCTGAAAGTGCCCCCCTCGGCTTATACTCGAGTCACGGTAGTGGTGGGGTCGGCGGGTGAGGGGGAGAGGGCGCTGAGGTATACTTACCTAGTCCTGGCGATCCTCGCGCTGTCCCTGCCTTCCTCCCCGTCTTCTGTGCTGCAGCGTCTTCCCCTCTTCAGCGGTCACGTGGGACCGCTCATTAGAGATATGAATAAGCGGCTCCACCTCCCATAGGGGCGGAGCCGCCTATTCATTTCTCTAATCAGCGGTGCCGGTGACCGCTGACAGGAAGATGCTGCAGCACAGAAGACGGGGAGGAAGGCAGGGACAGCGCGAGGATCGCTGGGACTAGGTAAGTATGTTATATTCACCTGTCCGCGTTCCAGCCGCCGGGCGTCGCTCCATCTTCCCGGCGCCTCCATCTTCCCGGCGTCTGCGCTCTGACTGTTCAGGCAGAGGGCGCGATGACGCATATAGTGTGCGCGGCGCCCTCTGCCTGATCAGTCAGAGCAGAGACGCCGGGAAGATGGAGGCGCCGGGACCGGACGCCGGGAGCTGCAATCAAGGGAGGTGAGTATGTGGGTTTTTTTTTTTATTGCAGCAGCAGCAGCGGCAGCACAGATTTATGTGCAGCATCTATGGGGGCAGTATGAACGGCACACAGCACTATATGGGGGCAGTATGAACGGCACACAGCACTATATGGGGGCAGTATGAACGGCACACAGCACTATATGGGGGCAGTATGAACGGCACACAGCACTATATGGAGGCAGTATGAACGGCACACAGCACTATATGGGGGCAGTATGAACGGCACACAGCACTATATGGGGGCAGTATGAACGGCACACAGCACTATATGGGGGCAGTATGAACGGCACACAGCACTATATGGGGGCAGTATGAACGGCACACAGCACTATATGGGGGCAGTATGAACGGCACACAGCACTATATGGGGGCAGTATGAACGGCACACAGCACTATATGGGGGCAGTATGAACGGCACACAGCACTATATGGGGGCAGTATGAACGGCACACAGCACTATATGGGGGCAGTATGAACGGCACACAGCACTATATGGGGGCAGTATGAACGGCACACAGCACTATATGGGGGCAGTATGAACGGCACACAGCACTATATGGGGGAAGTATGAACGGCACACAGCACTATATGAGGCATCTGTGCAGCATCTATGGGGGCAGTATGAACGGCACACAGCACTATATGGGGGCAGTATGAACGGCACACAGCACAATATGGGGCATCTGTGCAGCATCTATGGGGGCAGTATGAACGGCACACAGCACTATATGGGGGCAGTATGAACGGCACACAGCACTATATGGGGCATCTGTGCAGCATCTATGGGGGCAGTATGAACGGCACACAGCACTATATGGGGCATCTGTGCAGCATCTATGGGGCAGTATGAACGGCACACAGCACTATATGGGGCATCTGTGCAGCATCTATGGGGCAATATGAACGGTGCAGAGCACTATATGGCACAGCTATGGGGAAATAATGATCTATTTTTATTTTTGAAATTCACCGGTAAATGCTACATTTCCACCCTAGGCTTATACTCGAGTCAATAAGTTTTCCCAGTTTTTTGTGGCAAAATTAGGGGGTCGGCTTATACTCGGGTCGGCTTATACTCGAGTATATACGGTAAGTCTTTATTAGCCAACGGCACTGTCTCTTAGCAAACTGCTTACCAGTAACTTGGAATTTTATTTCCATGCCACACCAAACCAAGTTCAGCTTGCCTTACTTAAAGGGAATATATGAGCAGGTTTCTGCTACCTCATCTGAGAGCAGACTAATGTAGGGGCAGAGACCCTGATTACAGGGATGTGTCACTTAGTTTACTGGGTGAAGCAGTTGTGATAAAATCCGAGCATTCTCTGTAGTAAATTTATCAGTACTCAGAATAGTGAGCCCTATATAATTGTGAATATGCAGAAAGCTGCAAATCTGTGGTGGTTGCGGGGTTACACAGAGTAGGAGGACAACATGGCACAAGACACTTAGTTCTGTACTGATAATCTCCTGCTGATAAAACACTGATTTTATTAAAACAGCAGCACACAGCCTAATAAAAGACACATTGCTGGAATCAGGGCCTCTGCCCCTATATTATTCTGCTTGCAGATAACATAGCAAAAACCTGCTGACAGATTCAATTGAAGCTATTCATTTTGCACAGTAAGGGGATGTAGTCTCCAATGATCTGGCTACCTACCAGACACCAGTTGGGCTAGCCTTTCGTTCTAGTTTGTGCCCAGTCCAATAGTTTCATAGGTTTTCCTAAAACAAACAGTCTACAGCATATAATCCACAGGTAAATAAAGTGAACCTGTCAAGTGAAAAATGCTATTAACCTGCAGATATGGGGTAAATCTACAGGTTAAAAGCATTGTGAGCCTGCCCAGCACCCACACTTAGAGCCCCACTGCAGGGAGAAAATTAACTTTATTTCTCCCGGCAGCATTCAGGTCTTAGTCATGGGCATGACGCCAGCGTGGGTTCATTTTCTGCTCTGTCTATAAGTACTGTACATTTCCTCCTGACAGCAGGGCTCTGAGTGCGAGCGCTGGGCAGGTTCAGAGTGCTATTAACCTGCAGATTAACCTTGTAAGGGGGTGTGCAGGTGCCTGGTTTGGGCCCTGCATTCCTGTACATGCCTACCTTATGAAACCGGGTACGTTTTGTATTTACTGTGTGCTCTGTGTAATATATGATAGCTGACACTGTATAATATAATAATGGCTGACACTGTTCTGATATTTGTGTGTTAGGGACAAAAATAGGGACAGTCAGTAGCAGTGGTAGGTCAGCATCAGTAAGGGTTATGGCAGTTGTTCTGCCCATCTTAATGTGCAGAGTTAATTATCATGTTATTCAAGTTGTGGCCACTGGAGGTCATCAGTTGCCTTCTTTTCATGTTGTTTACCAACCTTTCCCTCCTAAGAGCAATGTCTTATGGGTTAGTTCCGCCCACATTCTTCTTGTGAAGACAAGCTTCAGTAGCCATTTTTCCTCAGATCTGCAGAGAGGCACACGTGCTCCTGTCTCGCTTACTTTCTTACCCCTGTCCTAACAGATCTTGGTACGTTTATAAAGGTTTAATGCATCTTATGTTTGTGTTAGTATTTAAGCAGCTCCTATAGTCAGATATAGTTAGGCAGATGTGCTTGGCAGCTTGCAGTTAGGTTCAGGTGTACTCTGCATGTAGATAGATGCATTCTTGTATAGAATAGGGCAGTGCTGTTAGAATTACTGTGTAATGCACTCTGTATAATTCTTGCTGTTATGTCCCAGTTATTTATGTGATTGCACCCTGTATGTGCATATACTGAAATGCTGTTATTCTTTACAGTTTTTCACCAGTCATCCACTATGATCAGTCATCCACTATGATTATTCACTGAACATCCACTTTGTACATCAACATCATTCACTATTCGATCATCTACTATGAATACTGTCCACCATTGTTGTTCAACGTTATAGTTTTGGTTATCATCACCCTAATAAATAAGACTTAAGCATCAACACAGTCTGTTTACTGGGATGTGGATGAAGGTTTAGCCGTATGTTGGAATCCACACAGCATCCTACGTGGAGGAAGACAGAACAGTGAAAAACGAGACCGCCAGTCGCAGGCGGTGATTGTAAAGTAAGAACAGATTAGCTGCCTTCAGTGAAACTGATAGCCGGTCGCAGGCTGTAGTTGTTCAGACTGTACGGAACCGCTAACACCCACACTGCTCCGCATTCGGGTATCACAGCAGCTGCCATAAAGCCGCGGGACTATACTGCAGCCTGCCAAGAGGAGCTACATCATTCCCGCCACGCGGAAGCTCACCGCACCTAGACTCAGTTTCCCGCCAAAACACTCAGCAGTACGTAGCTAAGCGCCCAATGTCTAGAAACAGCACATCCTCACTCAAGATGAGGTCACGAGCAAGCTCTAACAGGTCATCATTAGCAGAGCTGGCTGCTGTCGCTCGTGCTGAAGCTGAAGCAGCCAAAGCGAGGTCCTCCTTTGCCGAGAAAGAAATGCATCTAAAGCTGAGACAAGCAGAGCATGAGGCAGAAAAGGTACGTTTGCAGGCAGAACAAACTGCACGCCTGCAAGCCGAAACCGCATGTTTGCGGGCAGAGCAAGAAGCAGAAGTTGCACGCCTGCAAGTGTCTCTAGAAAGACTTATGGTAGACAAAGAGGCAGCAGCTGCAATAGCTAAGGCAGAGTACTTGGAAGCCATGAAGGATCCTGATTATGAGAGACGCAGCAACGTTCTTGGAACAGATCTAGAGCAGCAAGATCCAGCTCAGCGCGTCGCAGAGTACGTTCATCGACACTCCAGCATGGACAACACCCTCGACAGACTACAACGATCAGCCTACACCGATTATCATCGATCCAACCCCGAACTTCACTACTACAAACAAGAAGACGTCCAACACAGAGGAGTCGACCACAGCTACCGTTCCACTGAGAAGAAGGTACAGCTCCCACCTCACCTTAAAGAGACATCTTCTTCACCAGAAAGGTACTATGCAGACTGTCTGAAGCCAAGAGCGTCTCACAGGTATGGTGATGCACCACACACTAGACATGGCTATAACATACTGGCTCGTACCAACACTGATCAAGCCACCATAGACTTGGCAAAGTTCTTTGCCCGCCGAGAACTGGTAACAAAAGGACTTGTAAAGTTTACTGACAAAGCCGAAAACTACAGGTCGTGGCGAGCTTCGTTCCAGAACGCCATTCAGGGACTGGACCTTTCTAGTAGTGAGGAGTTAGATCTCCTGGTAAAGTGGCTTGGAACTGAATCGGTCGAGCATGCTAAAAGACTAAGAGACATTAACATAGAATACCCACACATAGGTTTACGTAAAGTGTGGGAAAGACTTGACGAATGCTATGGGTCCGTAGAAGTAATAGAGAATGCTTTATTCAAAAGAATTGATGATTTCCCTAAGATAGGGCCCAAGGGTTATCAAAGACTTAGAGAATTGAATGATTTATTGATAGAGTTACAGGTCGCCCAGAAGGAAGGTCACTTGGCTGGATTGGCATTCTTAGACACTGCTAGGGGTGTCAATCCAATAGTACAAAAACTTCCTTACAATCTTCAAGAAAGGTGGATTATACATGGTTCACGGTATAAACAAATTCATAACGTACCATTCCCTCCTTTTACTGAATTTGTTGAGTTTGTCACCCAGCAAGCCAAGATCAGAAATGACCCTAATTTTGATTTCACTCTGTCATGTTCCACTACCCCTGGTGTCAAACCCAGTAAGACACCCGTGGCAGTCCATAAAACTGATATTGACTCCACAGGTTCTCCACACAAGACAACTAAGCCCCCTACGGAAGAGAGCAAACCTCAGGATGTCAGTAAGCAGTGTCCTCTACACAGGAAACCACATCCTCTACTAAAGTGCAGAGCCTTCATGGAGAAGACTTTAGAGGATCGCAAAGGTTTCCTCAAGGAAAACAACATCTGCTTCAAATGCTGTGCTACGACCTCTCACTTCGCCAGGAACTGTGGAGCTAGCGTGAAATGTGCAGAATGCAGCAGCATGGATCACAATACAGCCTTGCATCCTGGACCACCTCCAGGAGTGTTGTCACAAGCAGAGGAGCACGATGAGAAACAGAAGAACACCGACGAAGACACCCCTGCGGTCACCTCTCAATGTACGGAGATCTGTAAGGGACTCAAGGGAGGAAGATCCTGCTCAAAAATCTGCCTTGTCCGAGTTTATCCAACAGGCCACAGAGACAAAGCGCTCAAGATATATGCAATCCTAGATGACCAAAGTAATAGGTCTTTAGCCAGGTCCATCTTCTTTGACAACTTCAGCATTGTAGGCCCCAGTTCTCCCTACTCCCTTAGGACATGTTCAGGTACCGTCGAGACGGCGGGGAGGAAAGCAACCGGATACAAAGTGGAGTCCATGGATGGCCAGACCTGTCTGTCATTACCGACCATCCTGGAGTGCAACCAGATTCCTGACAACTGGTCTGAGATACCTTCACCAGAGGTGGCAACGTATCATCCCCACCTGAAGCGTATAGCCCACCTGATACCTAAGTTGGAACCAGAAGCGCCAATAGCTTTACTTCTGGGAAGAGATATACTACGAGTCCACAAGACTAGAGAATATATCAACGGCTCACTGAATGCTCCATACGCGCAGAGGCAAGACCTTGGATGGGTCATTGTAGGAGATGTCTGTCTAGGAGGAGCACACAAGCCGGTCTCAGTCAACAGTATGCTTACCAGCACACTAGAAAATGGACGTCCATCTCTCTTCCAGCCGTGTCACAATAGTCTGCTGGTAAAGGAACTACCGAGCAGCACTCCCCTACCTTGCCCATTCTCAGTTCCTATCAACGAAGACCACGCCTGTGAAGGTGAACAAGACCACATAGGATGTACAGTCTTCCACAGGACGAAGGAAGACAACAAGGTAGCGATGTCTATAGAAGACAACATATTCCTGGACATCATGGACGAACAAATAGTCAAGGATACGGCGAATAGTTGGGTCGCACCTCTACCATTTCGACCTCAGAGGAGACGCCTACCCAACAACAAGGAATTGGTCTACAGCAGATTCATCTCCCTAAGACACAAGCTTCAGAAGTCACCTGAGACAAAGGAACATTTCTTTACCTTCATGGGAAAGATATTCCAGAACAACCACGCAGAGATTGCACCTGCACTTCGACACGGAGAGGAGTGTTGGTACCTGCCCATCTTCGGAGTGTACCATCCTAAGAAGCCAGGTCAAATTAGAGTGGTATTCGACTCAAGTGCCAAATGCGAAGATGTGTCATTGAATGATGTCTTACTGTCGGGCCCAGACCTCAACAACAGACTTCTGGAAGTATTACTCTGTTTCCGTAGAGATTCAGTGGCATTTATGGCCGACATACAACAGATGTTCCACTGTTTTCTCGTCAAAGAGGAACACAGAAACTACCTGAGGTTCTTCTGGTACCGTGACAACGACCCGGACGAAGACATCGCAGAGTATCGGATGCGGGTACACATCTTTGGGAACAGTCCTTCCCCAGCGGTCGCAATCTACGGCCTCCGACATTCTGCCAAAAAGGGTGAAGAAGAGTATGGCTCGGACGTCAGGTCCTTTGTGGAAAAGGATTTTTACGTGGATGACTGTTTGAAGTCCACACCGACAAGTGAGGCCGCAATCAGTCTACTAAAGAGGACTCGTGACATGCTCGCTCAGTCTAACCTAAGGTTACACAAGATTTCTTCCAACAGCCGAGAGTTGATGGAAGCCTTTCCCTCTGAAGACTATTCCAGCGATCTAAAGGATTTAGACCTCAGCATCGACCCCCTTCCTATGCAGCGGAGCCTTGGATTGCTGTGGGACCTGAAGACAGATACCTTCACCTTTCAGATCAGCAAGGATGAGAAACCCTTCACGCGCAGAGGAGTTCTTTCCTTCGTGAATAGTTTATACGACCCCTTGGGGTTTGTAGCTCCAGTAACCATCCAAGGAAAGCTGATGCTCAGGGACTTCACCCAAGACACTACTGATTGGGATGATCCACTTCCAGCGGGAAAGGCTGACCTGTGGGCAGAGTGGAGGAAGTCTCTTGAAGCCCTGACCAACCTTCGTGTGAAACGACCGTATGCTCCTGTGCCATCCACAGAGGTCAAAACGCAAACACTTTGTATTTTCTGTGATGCATCAGTCAAAGCGATTGCAGCAGTAGCGTACCTTAAATCCACAGACGTAAGCGGACAATGCCATATCGGGTTCGTTATGAGCCGGACATAATTGGCGCCACTTCGTGAACACACGATACCCAGACTGGAACTCTGTGCTGCTGTCCTCGCAGTTGAGTTGGCCGAGCTGGTCTCGGATGCGATGGGCCTGAAGATCGGGGATGCAGAGTTCTACACCGATAGCAAGGTGGTACTGGGGTACATCTGTAACGAGACACGACGCTTCTACGTCTACGTCAGCAACTGAGTACTTCGGGTAAGAAGATCCACCGACCCTAATCAGTGGCACTATGTACCTACTCATCACAATCCTGCGGACCACGCGACTAGATCCGTTGCACCCAGTCATCTGAAGGACACTTCATGGTTCATAGGTCCTACCTCTTTGTACCGTTCGATGTCCCACATCAGCAGGCCTGAAACTTTCGAACTAGTGGGTCCAGACACAGACAAAGAGATCCGACCTCAAGTGTCTGCTCTAGCCACAGAGATTTCAAGCTGCCACCTCGAATCTCACCGGTTCAGCAGTTTCTCCATATGGAAGTCACTTGTTCGAGCTATAGCTTGTCTATTTCATGTAACCCAGTCCTACAAGTCAGCACTACCTGATAGCCAGAGACGTTGTAAAGGTTGGCATCACTGCAGGCTTGCGTTTACTGCTCCCGACCTGGAAAGAGCCAAGGTTATAATACTTTGTGCCGTACAAAGAGAAACCTATGGCAGAGAAATAGACAACCTCAACAAGGGACAACCCATTCCTGAGGTCAGTGGGCTGAGGAAGCTCGATCCGATTGTCGATCAAGAAGGGCTGCTGAGAGTCGGTGGTCGTCTTCAAGAAGCTGAGGTAGAAGTTTCAGGGAAGCACCCGGTGATAATTCCTGGATGTCATCACGTAACAACCCTGCTGATTCAACACCATCATGTCTTGGTGAGACACCAAGGCCGTTTGTTCACTGAAGGAAACCTAAGGGCAGCTGGACTATGGATAGTTGGAGCTAAGAGAAGAGTGAGCAAACTCATCTTCGACTATGTTACGTGTCGCAAACTCCGGGGCACATTCCAAAATCCAAAGATGGCCAATCTTCCACCCGACAGACTCAGTTCTGAACCTCCCTTCACCAACGTTGGACTAGATGTATTCGGTCCTTGGTCTGTGGCTACACGATGGACTAGAAAAATACTTACGGAAGCAAAGTGTTGGGCGGTTCTATTCACGTGTCTGTCCGTCAGAGCCGTTCATATCGAAGTAATCGAATCGATGGACACATCAAGTTTTATAAACGCACTTCGACGCTTCATCGCAATCAGAGGACCTGTGAAGCATATTCGTTCTGACCGAGGTACGAATTTCGTCGGAGCGGCAAGAGAACTCCAAATCCCTTCCAAGCTGGACATCAATAATGTGGAAAGGTATCTAGGTGAGCAAGGATGTACCTGGACCTTCAATCCACCACACTCTTTGCACATGGGAGGTGCGTGGGAAAGGATGATAGGGATAGCACGCAGAATATTAGACTCTATCTTCTTGCAAGCTAACACCAGACTTACACAAGAGAGTTTATCCACGTTCTTGGCAGAGGTCTCAGCCATCATGAATGCCAGGCCACTGACAGCACTTTCTAGTGATTCTGGAGATCCATCCATCCTTACTCCTGCAATGTTACTCACACAGAAAACCTGTGTCCCGAAAGCTCCACTCGGAGAATTCAATGACAAAGACCTCTACAGACGACAATGGAGGCAAGTACAAAGCGTGTCCAACGTCTTCTGGAATAGATGGAGGAAACAGTATCTCTCCACTCTGCAAAGCAGGACAAAGTGGCAGAAAGACCGCCCAAACATTCAATCTGGCGATGTTGTACTCGTCAAAGACAGTCAGTCACATCGGAACGAGTGGCCACTCGGCCTAGTCATTAAGACCCTGCCCAGTAAAGATGGGAAAGTGCGGAAAGTAGAGGTCAGAGTGTGCAAGCTTGGAGAAATCAAACTGTTCCTCAGACCCGTTACCGAGCTTGTGTTATTATTTGCCCCAAAAGAACCTAATTGTGGCATCTGTTGACGCCAAGCGGGGAGTGTTCTGCCCATCTTAATGTGCAGAGAGTTAATTATCATGTTATTCAAGTTGTGGCCACTGGAGGTCATCAGTTGCCTACTTTTCATGTTGTTTACCAACCTTTCCCTCCTAAGAGCAATGTCTTATGGGTTAGTTCCGCCCACATTCTTCTTGTGAAGACAAGCTTCAGTAGCCATTTTTCCTCAGATCTGCAGAGAGGCACACGTGCTCCTGTCTCGCTTACTTTCTTACCCCTGTCCTAACAGATCTTGGTACGTTTATAAAGGTTTAATGCATCTTATGTTTGTGTTAGTATTTAAGCAGCTCCTATAGTCAGATATAGTTAGGCAGATGTGCTTGGCAGCTTGCAGTTAGGTTAATGTGTACTCTGCATTTAGATAGATGCATTCTTGTATAGAATAGGGCAGTGCTGTTAGAATTACTGTGTAATGCACTCTGTATAATTCTTGCTGTTATGTCCCAGTTATTTATGTGATTGCACCCTGTATGTGCATATGCTGAAATGCTGTTATTCTTTACAGTTTTTCACCAGTCATCCACTATGATCAGTCATCCACTATGATTATTCACTGAACATCCACTTTGTACATCAACATCATTCACTATTCGATCATCTACTATGAATACTGTCCACTAGTGTTGAGCGATACCTTCCGATATCGGAAAGTATCGGTATCGGTTGGGATCGGCCGATATTCAAAAAATATCGGATATCGCCGATACCGATACCCGATCCCAATGCAAGTCAATGGGACCAAAATATCGGAATTAAAATAAACCCTTTCTTTCCTTGTAGGTTCATTCTACATCAAGGAAAACAACTAAGAATAATGTAGGATGTATTGTGGGAGGTGGCGGAGACATTAAAGGCAATGAGGTTTAGCCCAATCAAATAGAATAGCATGTTTTTTTTTTTTTTAAGACGTTCGGAGTGAAAAAGATATTGAGTATGTAAATTTTTTTTTATTTTGTCAGATATTGATGTTTCACTATTCCACGCCCTTCCCCTTCTTTTTTTTTTCTTTTTTTTTTTACTTTTCCCACACTTTCATCTTCATCATCATCAGCATCGTTGACATCAACTTCTTCTTCACCTTATTCATCTTCTTCTTCATCTTCTACCTATTTTTTTTTATTACATTCTTCATATTCATTTTATTCAACTATTATTATTCTTCCTATTCTACATATTCTTTTTATTCCACTGTTATTATTCTTCCTATTCTACTTCTTCATCATATTCTCATTTGTGACAGGCATTCCCGTAGTTGTTATCTATAAAAGTTGGAAGATTACACCTTCCGTTCTGCCAGTCACAAAAGTTACATTTGTCCGCGTTCAGTTTGGCCTGCAGCATCAGGCTTTATCCAGGGGCACCACGAGGAGGAACGGACTCACCCCCATACACTGCTTAGTCTTCTTCTGCATATAATTTAGATCAGGGGTCCCCAACTCCAGTCCTCAAGGCCCACCAACATGTCATGTTTTCAGGATTTCCTTAGTCTTGCCCAGGTAATAATTGCATCACCTGTGCAGTGCAAAGGAAATCCTGAAAACATGACCTGTTGGTGGGCCTTGAGGACTGGAGTTGGGGACCCCTGATTTAGATAATATCTTTTGCTCTGATATTAAGTCTTATGCTTAATGTTCTTCTGCTCTTTGTTCTGCAGCCTCTTGTTCTTCTGCTTCTCGGTCTAACATGTCGTCGTCTCTAGGGTCGTCGTCTCCAGTGTCGTCATCTCCGCCGTCGTCGTCTCAGCCGTCGTCGTCTCCGCCATCGTCGTCGTCGTCATCGGGGTGGTCTTCCGGGTCGTCGTCGTCGTCATCGGGGTGGTCTTCCGGGTCGTCGACTTTAGGGTCTTCAACTTGGAAATGTAGCAGAAGGTACAAGAAGGCTGAGAAAATGCCAAGAACCAGCTGATGGAACTGGAACTCGGATGGCTACCCGAAGGTTCAAGAGCCTATGGAACTACCGAGGACCAGCTGACGTTACTGGAACCCGGTTACTAAGCAGGAGGTACCCGTGCTAAAAAGCACTACCAAGGACCGCCTGATGTTGGCGGAACTCGGATACCCAGAAGGAGTCACCTAAGCCAAAGGCTCTGCCCGGAACCAGCTGACGGTACTGGAACCAGGATGGGGAGCAGAAGGTACAAGAGCAAAAGACACTGCCGAGAACCAGCTGACGGTACTGGAACCCGGATGGGTAGCCGAAGGTCCAAGAGCCAATGGAACTACCGAGGACCAGCTGACGTTACTGGAACCCGGTTACTAAGCAGGAGGTACCCGTGCCCGAAAGCAATACCAAGGACCACCTGACGTTGGTGGAACTTGGATACCCAGAAGGAGGCACCTAAGCCAAAGGCTCTGCCCGGAACCAGCTGACGGTACTGGAACCAGGATGGGGAGCAGAAGGTACAAGAGCAAAAGACACTGCCGAGAACCAGCTGACGGTGCTGGAACCAGGTGGTGGACCTGAATGTCCACAGGAGAGGAGAGAACAGCTAGGCCGCGAGGCAGCCGCAGTTACCGAACCCCAACAGTCCTACAGGGGGAGCTGGGCCTACTGGCACTACAGAACCAGCCTTGACTACCAGTTCACGCAGCCCACATAGGAAGCTCCTAAACTGGAGGCACCCTGGAGTTGGCTAACCCGACCGCACCACGACGGGGCAAGCATAGGCGTCTCAGTGAGCTTGACACAACCCGGAAACAGCTGGCGGTGCTGAAACCAGGCTTGGCACGAGGGAGTACCTGTGTCAAGAACACTGCCGAGAACCAGCTGGCGGTGCTGGAACCCAGATGCGTTGCCCCAGTGTGCAAGAGCCAATGGCACGACCGAGGACCAGCTGGCGGTGCTGGAACCCGGTTACTAAGCTGTAGGTGCCCGCGCTTAAAAGCACTACCAAGGACCGCCTGACGTTGGCGGAACTCGGATACCCAGGAGGAGGCACCTAAGCCAAAGGCTCGGCCTGGAACCAGCTGACGGTGCTGGAACCAGGTGGTGGACCTGAAGGTCCACAGGAGAGGAGAGAACAGCTAGGCCGCGAGGCAGCCGCAGTTACCGAACCCCAACAGTCCTACAGGGGGAGCTGGGCCTACTGGCACTACAGAACCAGCCTTGACTGCCAGTTCACGCAGCCCACATACGAAGCTCCTAAACTGGAGGCACCCTGGAGTTGGCTAACCCGACCGCACCACGATGGGGCAAGCATAGGCGTCTCAGTGAGCTTGACACAACCCGGAAACAGCTGGCGGTGCTGAAACCAGGCTTGGCACGAGGGAGTACCTGTGTCAAGAACACTGCCGAGAACCAGCTGGCGGTGCTGGAACCCAGATTGGTTGCCCCATTGTGCAAGAGCCAATGGCACGACCGAGGACCAGCTGACGGTGCTGGAACACGGTTACTAAGCTGTAGGTGCCCACGCTTAAAAGCACTACCAAGGACCGCCTGACGTTGGCGGAACTCGGATACCCAGGAGGAGGCACCTAAGCCAAAGGCTCGGCCCGGAACCAGCTGACGGTGCTGGAACCAGGTGGTGGACCCCAAGGCCCACAGGAGAGGAGAGAACAGCTAGGCCGCGAGGCAGCCGCAGTTACCGAACCCCAACAGTCCTACAGGGGGAGCTGGGCCTACTGGCACTACAGAACCAGCCTTGACTACCAGTTCACGCAGCCCACATAGGAAGCTCCTAAACTGGAGGCACCCTGGAGTTGGCTAACCCGACCGCACCACGACGGGGCAAGCATAGGCGTCTCAGTGAGCTTGACACAACCCGGAAACAGCTGACGGTGCTGAAACCAGGCTTGGCACGAGGGAGTACCTGTGACAAGAACACTGCCGAGAACCAGCTGGCGGTGCTGGAACCCAGATGCGTTGCCTATTAAAGATTGTCTTCCTAGAGCCCCAACTAGCGGTGTTGGAGCTAAGGGTAAGCAGGGGGAGCAGAGTGTAGGCCGAAGCCTGCACTGGAGGCAGCTTTGTGTCTGCGTTGCGTTTGCAGGACACTTTGCCGGCTACACAGTGGGGGAACAGCTGGCGTTGCTGAACCCCACTAACACAATGGCGTGTGTTTTTCTCTGTGCAGCTAGCACTTGCGGTCAAAAACTAGCGATGTTAGAGCCCGTGTTGAAGCAGGAGGAGGAGGAGAGGAGCAGAGTGTAGGCCGAAGCCTAGTTGAACCAATTTCAAAGGAAACCTTTAACCCCCCCTCAGGTGTTACAAAGTACAAGAGACACACCTTGTGCAGTATTAATGCTGCACAAGTGAAAGGTTGCTCTATTAATTTGTCTACTTGCACACGCTGAATGAAAGACGTACACAATTTAGCCCATTCTACAGTCAAACTGTAGTGGATGCGTGACTTGGCTTTTTAAGGAGACGCAGCACAGGTGTCCCAAATAACGCCTTGGTGCTTGGCGCAGCTTCCTGAGCGTTGTTATTTGCTGTACAGGAGTCTGCGCTCTTGTGTTATCCCTTGGCAATGCCCTGTTAGAGCTGCCCGTCTTATGACCTCATTTCATGTTGGCCGGTGCGGTTAACGATGGCCATAAATCCCAGACCCACAGTGCCTTTTCATAAAGTCACACTGTGGTGCTGTGATTCGTGGCCTTGAGCAGTAAATATTTTGGCCGCTCACACACGTCCTTACACCTGCTTCAGACTGGGCGGCCTCTGCTGATCCCTTCTCGCATGCCGCGGCCATGAGGCTGCACAGTCTGAAGAAGGCGGAAGGAGATGAGTTAAGACAGGGGGAGATATGCACTGCTCGTGCCCATCAATCACACCCTCGCAGTCAAAATAAGACAACGAGGAGCATTGTTTCAGGCAGGGCGGACGCACAGGCGCAACAAGCCAACCAATGATGTCAGAAGACGGGAAGCGCTACCAAGGGGGGTGCTGCGTATCATTAGAAAGGAAAGTCACACCTCAGGGACAGTGGAATGGTCTCAATGAGACACATTTTGTACGTTTTGAGTTCCACGTGGGCAAGGAGAAAAAGTCAGCCACCTTGTACAAATGCAGCAGTACTGCTGTACAAGGTGGCTGTTATACATAGAAACACCTGGGGGTGGGGGGCAGGCTCCCTTCAATTTCAGTTCATGTGCCTGCGTGGCGTTTGCAGGACACGTTGCCAGCTACACAGCAGGGGAACAGCTGGCGGTGCTGAACCCCACTAACACATTGGCTGGTGTTTTTCTCTGTGCAGCTAGCATGTCCGGGCAGAAACTGGCGTTGTTTGAGCCCAGGGTCAGCAGGAGGAGGAGAGGAGCAAAGTGTAGGCCGAAGCCTGCACTGGTGGCAGCTTTTGTTCAGTTGTGCCAGCGTGGCTTGTGCTGGAAACGATGCCGACTACACAGCAGGGGAACAGCTGGCGGTGCTGAACCCCACTAACACATTGGCTGGTGTTTTTCTCTGTGCAGCTAGCATGTCCGGGCAGAAACTGGCGTTGTTTGAGCCCAGGGTCAGCAGGAGGAGGAGAGGAGCAAAGTGTAGGCCGAAGCCTGCACTGGTGGCAGCTTTTGTTCTGTTGTGCCAGCGTGGCTTGTGCTGGACACGTTGCCGACTACACAGCAGGGGAACAGCTGGCGTTGCTGAACCCCACTAACACATTGACTGGTGTTTTTCTCTGTGCAGCTAGCAGTTCCGGGCAAAAACTAGCGGTGTTTGAGCCCAGGGTCAGCAGGAGGAGTAGAGGAGCAGAGTGTAGGCCGAAGCCTAGTTGAACCAATTTCAAAGGTTACCTTTAACCCCCCCCCCTCAGGTGTTGCAAGGTACAAGAGCCACACCTTGAACAGCATTAATGATGCACAAGTCAAAGGTTGCTCTATTTAATTTTGCTCCTTGCACACGCTGAATTAAACACGTACACTATTTAGCCCATTATACTGTCAAACAGTAGTGGAGGCGTGACTAGTCTACTAGTCTTTTTAAGGAGACGCAGCACAGGTGTACAAATTTACACCTAGGTGCTGTGCGCACATTCCTTACCGTTGTTATTTGCAGTACAGGAAACTGCGCTCTTGTGTTATCCCTTGGCAATACCCTTTTAGTGCAGGCCGTCTCATGACCTCATTTCATGTTGGCCGGTGCGGTTAACGATGGCCATAAATCCCAGACCCACAGTGGCTTTTCCTAAAGTCACACTGCGGTGCTGGGATTCGTGGCCTTGTGCAGTAAATATGTTCGCCGCTCACACATGTCCTTACACCTGCTTCAGACTGGGCGGCCTCAGCTGATCCCTTATCGCATGCCGCGGCCATGAGGCCGCACAGTCAGAAGAAGGCGGAAGGAGGGGAGTGAAGACAGGGGAACATATGCACTGCTCGTGCCCATCAATCACACACTCGCAGTCAAAATATATGAGACAACCCCGGGGGGCGTTGTGTCGGGCAGGGGGGACGCACAGGCACAGCCAGCCAACCAATGATGTCAGGAGATGGGCAGCGCTAACAATGGGGGTGCTGCGTGTCATTAAAAAGGAAAGTCACACCTCAGGGACATTGTAATGAGACACATTTTGTACTTGTTGAGTTCCACATGTGCAAGGAGAAAAAGTCAGCCACCTTGTACAAATGCAGCAGTACTGCTGTACAAGGTGGCTGTTATACATAGAAACACCTGGGGGGTGGGGGGCAGGCTCCCTTCAATTTCAGTTCATGTGCCTGCGTGGCGTTTGCAGGACACGTTGCCAGCTACACAGCAGGGGAACAGCTGGCGGTGCTGAACCCCACTAACACATTGGCTGGTGTTTTTCTCTGTGCAGCTAGCATGTCCGGGCAGAAACTGGCGTTGTTTGAGCCCAGGGTCAGCAGGAGGAGGAGAGGAGCAAAGTGTAGGCCGAAGCCTGCACTGGTGGCAGCTTTTGGTCAGTTGTGCCAGCGTGGCTTGTGCTGGACACGATGCCGACTACACAGCAGGGGAACAGCTGGCGGTGCTGAACCCCACTAACACATTGGCTGGTGTTTTTCTCTGTGCAGCTAGCATGTCCGGGCAGAAACTGGCGTTGTTTGAGCCCAGGGTCAGCAGGAGGAGGAGAGGAGCAAAGGGTAGGCCGAAGCCTGCACTGGTGGCAGCTTTTGGTCAGTTGTGCCAGCGTGGCTTGTGCTGGACACGATGCCGACTACACAGCAGGGGAACAGCTGGCGGTGCTGAACCCCACTAACACATTGGCTGGTGTTTTTCTCTGTGCAGCTAGCATGTCCGGGCAGAAACTGGCGTTGTTTGAGCCCAGGGTCAGCAGGAGGAGGAGAGGAGCAAAGGGTAGGCCGAAGCCTGCACTGGTGACAGCTTTTGGTCAGTTGTGCCAGCGTGGCTTGTGCTGGACACGATGCCGACTACACAGCAGGGGAACAGCTGGCGGTGCTGAACCCCACTAACACATTGGCTGGTGTTTTTCTCTGTGCAGCTAGCATGTCCGGGCAGAAACTGGCGTTGTTTGAGCCCAGGGTCAGCAGGAGGAGTAGAGGAGCAGAGTGTAGGCCGAAGCCTAGTTGAACCAATTTCAAAGGTTACCTTTAACCCCCCCCTCAGGTGTTGCAAGGTACAAGAGCCACACCTTGAACAGCATTAATGATGCACAAGTCAAAGGTTGCTCTATTTAATTTTGCTCCTTGCACACGCTGAATAAAACACGTACACTATTTAGCCCATTATACTGTCAAACAGTAGTGGAGGCGTGACTACTAGTCTTTTTAAGGAGATGCAGCACAGGTGTCAAAATTTACACCTAGCTGCTGTGCGCAGATTCCTGAGCGTTGTTATTTGCTGTACAGGAGTCTGCGCTATTGGGATCCCTTGGCCATGCGCTGTGAGCGCTTCCTGTCTTCTGACCTCATTTAATGTCGGCCGTTACGGTTAGCGATGGACATGAATCCCAGACCCACAGTGTGTTTTAAAAAAATCACACTGCGTGGCTGGGATTCGTGGCCTTGTTCAGTAAATATGTTTGACGCTCACACATGTCCTTACACCTGCTTCAGACTGGGCGGCCTCATCTGATCCCTTATCGCCTGCCGCGGCCATGAGGACACCCAGTCTGAAGAAGGCGGAAGGAGATGAGTGAACACAGGCAAACATATGCACTGCACATGCCCATCAATCACACCCTCGCTGTTCAAAAAAATAAGACACCGAGGGGCGTTGTTTCGAGCAGGGCAGACGCACAGGCGCAGTCAGCTAACCAATGATGTCAAAAGACGGGCAGCGCTAACAAGGGTGGTGCTGCGTATCATTAGAAAGAAAAGTCACACCTCAGGGACAGTGGAATGGTCTCAATGAGACACATTTTGTACGTGTTGAGTTCCACGTGGGCAAGGAGAAAAAGTCAGCCACCTTGTACAAATGCAGCAGTACTGCTGTACTAGGTGGCTGTTATACATAGAAACACCTGGGGGGGTGGGGCCAGGTTCCCTTTAATTTCAGTTCATGTGCCTGCGTGGCGTTTGCAGGTCACGTTGCCGGCTACACAGCAGGGGAACAGCTGGCGTTGCTGAACCCCACTAACACATTGGCTGGTGTTTTTCTCTGTGCAGCTAGCACTTCCGGGCAAAAACTAGCGGTGTTTGAGCCCAGGGTCAGCAGGAGGAGGAGAGGAGCAGAGTGTAGGCCGAAGCCTAGTTGAACCAATTTCAAAGGTTACCTTTAACCCCCCTCAGGTGTTGCAAGGTACAAGAGCCACACCTTGTGCAGCATTAATGCTGCACAAGTAAAAGGTTGCTCTATTTGTTTTGCTCCTTGCACACGCTGACTAAAACACGTACACTATTTAGCCCATTATACTGTCAAACAGTTGTGGAGGCGTGACTTGTCTTTTTAAGGAGACGCAGCACAGGTGTCAAAATTTGCACCTAGGTACTGGGCGCAGATTCCTGAGCGTTGTTATTTGCTGTACAGGAGTCTGCGCTATTGTGATCCCTTGGCCATGCGCTGTGAGCGCTTCCTGTCTTCTGACCTCATTTCATTTCGGCCGTTGCGGTTAGCGATGGACATGAATACCAGACCCACAGTGTGTTTTCAAAAAATCACACTGCGTGGCTGGGATTCGTGGCCTTGTGCAGTAAATAGGTTTGCCTCTTACACATGTCCTTACACCTGCTCCAGACTGGGCGGCCTCAGCTGATCCCTTATCGCCTACCACGGCCAGGAGGCCGCACAGTCTGAAGAAGGCGGAAGGAGATGAGTTAAGACAGGCGAACATATGCACTGCTCGTGCCCATAAACCACACCCTCGCTGACAAAATAAATATGACAACGAGGGGCGTTGTTTCTAGCAGGGCGGATGCACAGGCGCAGCCAGCTAACCATGATGACAAAAGACGGGAAACGCTACCAAGGGGGGTGCTGCGTATCATTAGAAAGGAAAGTCACACCTCAGGGACAGTGGAATGGTCTCAATGAGACACATTTTGTACGTGTTGAGTTCCACGTGGGCAAGGAGAAAAAGTCAGCCACCTTGTACAAATGCAGCAGTACTGCTGTACTAGGTGGCTGTTATACATAGAAACACCTGGGGGGGTGGGGCCAGGTTCCCTTTAATTTCAGTTCATGTGCCTGCGTGGCGTTTGCATTTCACGTTGCCGGCTACACAGCAGGGGAACAGCTGGCGTTGCTGAACCCCACTAACACATTGGCTGGTGTTTTTCTCTGTGCAGCTAGCACTTCCGGGCAAAAACTAGCGGTGTTTGAGCCCAGGGTCAGCAGGAGGAGGAGAGGAGCAGAGTGTAGGCCGAATCCTGCACTGGTGGCAGCTTTTGTTCTGTTGTGGCAGCGTGGCTTGTGCTGGACACGTTGCCGACTACACAGCAGGGGAACAGCTGGCGGTGCTGAACCCCACTGACACATCACCTAGTGTTTTTTCTGTGTAGACAACACTTCCAGGTGGCAACTGACAGTGTTGAAACCCAGGGAATCAAAGAGGAGCAGAGTGTAGGCCGAAGCCTGCAGTGGAGCAAGTTGAAAGGGAACCTTTAACCCCCCCCCCCCCCAGGCATTTGTTGCTGAAAGAGCCATCTTGTACAGCAGTAATACTGCACATGGAAAATGGTGGCTCCGAAAATTATGCTCCTTGCAAACGCTGAAGTACACACTCATATAATGTGTCCCCTCACACCGTCAAACCATCCCGGAAGTGGGACTTTCCTTTGTAATGTGACACAGCACAGCCGTCATTCCAACCCCCTTGGTGCCGGGCGCCACCTCCTCAACGTTGTTTGGTTCTGTCACGGAGCCCGTGCTGTAATGTTATCCCTTGGCCATGCACAGTTAGCGGTGCCCGTCTTCTGACATCATGTAGGTGTCAGGCTGGCAGTGCCTGTGCGTCCAAGCTGCCCGAGATCCAACCTTGCAGTGTCATCTAATGTAGTCCCACTGCGGGCCAGGGATCCATGGGCATGCGCAGTGCATATCATCGCCTCTCACTCACCTCCTTCCTGCTTCTTCAGACTGTGCGGCGTCACGGCCGTGGCATGCTATTAGGGATCAGCTGACGCCGCCTAGTCTGAAGAAGCGTGAAGAAGGGGAGTGAGAGGCTAGTATATGCACTGCGCATGGCCATGGATACCAGGCCCACTGTGGGATCACAATAGACGACACTGCGAGGTGTGATTTCGGGCAGCGTGGACGCACAGGCGCAGCCAGGACGACAACAAATGATGTCAGAGGACGGGCAGCGCAAACTGTGCATGGCCAAGGGATAACATAACAGCGCAGGGTCCATGACGGAATCAAACAACGCTAAGGAGGCAGCGCACGGTGCCAAGGGGGTAGCAATGACGGCTGTGCTGCGTCACATTACAAAGGAAAGTCCCACCTCCGGGACGGTTGGACGGTGTGAGGGGACACATTACATGAGTGTGTAGTTCAGCGTTTGCAAGGAGCATAATTTCAAGAGCGACCTTTCCCTTGTGCAGTATTAGTGCTGCACATGGTGGCTCTTTCAGTAACAAACGCCTAGGGGGGGGGGGGGGGACAGGTCCCCTTACATTTTAGTTGTGCCAGCGTGGTGGTCGCATGACACGTTGCCGGATACACAGCTGGGGATCAGCTGACGTTACTGAACCCCAATAACAGAGGAGCGACTGTTGACTGTGCACACAGCACTTCCAGGCACCAACTGGCGGTGTTAGAGCCCAGGGACAGCAGGAGGAGCAGATTGGAGGTATTGCCGCACACACAGCTGGGGATCAGCTGATGTTACTGAACCCCAATAACAGAGGAGCGACTGTTGACTGTGCACACAGCACTTCCAGGCACCAACTGGCGGTGTTAGAGCCCAGGGACAGCAGGAGGAGCAGATTGGAGGTATTGCCGCACACACAGCTGGGGATCAGCTGACGTTACTGAACCCCAATAACAGAGGAGCGACTGTTGACTGTGCACACAGCACTTCCAGGCACCAACTGGCGGTGTTAGAGCCCAGGGACAGCAGGAGGAGCAGACTGGAGGTATTGCCGCACACACAGCTGGGGATCAGCTGACGTTACTGAACCCCAATAACAGAGGAGCGACTGTTGACTGTGCACACAGCACTTCCAGGCACCAACTGGCGGTGTTAGAGCCCAGGGACAGCAGGAGGAGCAGAGGAACAGAGTGTAGGCCGAAGCCTGATTGGAGCAAGTTGAAAGGAAACCTTTAACCCCCCCCAAGACGTTTGTAGCTGAAAGAGCCATCTTGTGCAGCACTAAGGATGCAAAAGGAAAAGGTTGCTCTTTTAATTATGCTCCTTGCAAACACCGAAGTAAACACTAAAAATGTGTCCCTTTATACCGTAAAACCGTTCCGGAGGTGCGAATTTCCTTCGTAATGGGACACAGCACAGCTGTCATTCCTATCCCCTTGATGCCGTGCGCTGCCTCCTCAGCGTTGTTTTAAGCTGTCACGGAGCCTGCGCTGTTCTGTTAGCCCTTGGCCATGCCCAATTAGCGCTGCCTGTCTTCTGACATAATTTGGTGTCAGGCTGTCAGTGCCTGTGCGTCCACGCTGCTCCAGATCCCACCTCGCAGTCTCGTCTAACGTAATCCCACTGCGGGCCTTGGAACCATGGGCATGCACAGTGCATAACCTCGACTCTCACTCCCCTCCTTCCCTCTTCTTCAGACTGTGCGGTGTCACGGCCGTGGCATGCTAGGGATCAGCTGACGGCGCACAGTCTAAAGAAGGCGGAGGGAAATGAGTGAGAGCCCGAGGGGAAGATATGCACTGCGCATGCCCATGGATCCCAGGCCCGCAGTGTGACTCAATCAGAAGACACTGCGAGGCGGGATCTCGGGCAGTGCGGCCGCACAGGCGCAGCCAGCCTGACACCAAATTATGTCAGAAGACAGGCAGCGCAAATAGGGCATGCCCAAGGGATAACAGAACAGCGCAGGCTCCGTGACAGCTTAAAACAACGCTGAGAAGGCAGCGCATGGCACCAAGGGGGTAGGAATGACGGCTGTGCTGCGTCACATTACGAAGGAAAGTCCCAGCTCCGGGACGGTATAACGGTATCAGTGAACACATTTTATAAGTGTTAAGCTCTGCGTGTGCAAAGAGCTAAAAAAAAAGAGCTACCTTTTCCTTGTGCAGCATTACTGCTGCACAAGATGGCTCTTTCAGTAACAAACGACGGGGGGGGGGGACAGGTTCCCTTACATTTAGGTTGTTGTGCCAGCGTGGCGGTCGCAGGACACATTGCCGGCTACACAGCTGGGGATCAGCTGACGTTACTGAAACCCAATAACACTGGGTCGTATGTTTTTACTGTGCAGCCTGCACTTCTGAGCCGCAACTGGCGGTGTTGGAGCCCAGGAATAGCAGTTCAGGTGGTAGAAAGATGAACACAGCAGGAGACCTGGATGACACCCAATTACTTAATCAGGCAGAGGAGTGGCAAATTCCTGCGAGATCCAGGCCTGGTTCATTTTCAGGAAAGTAAGCCGGTCAACGTTATCGGAGGATAGTCGCATGCGACGGTCTGTTAGTACACCACCTGCGGCACTAAAGACACGTTCCGATAAGACACTAGCCGCAGGGCAAGCCAGCACCTCCAATGCATACTGGCTTAGCTCTGGCCATGTATCCAGCTTAGAGACCCAAAACTTGAACGGGGAAGAGCCGTCTGGGAGTACAGTAAGAGGGCAAGCCATGTAGTCTGTCACCATCTGACGGAACCGTTGCCTCCTGCTGACTGGAGCCGCCGGTGATGGTGTAGACATTTGGGGCGGGCACACAAAAGTGTGCCAGAGTTGTGCCATACTGGGCTTGCCTTGGGCAGAGGCACTGCTTCTGCTCCCTCTTTGGGCAGAGCCTCCTCCACTGCCTCGACGCACTGAGCTGCTTTGTAAAGCACTAGCAGCACTCCTCTCAGTTGGACAGGAGAAGATGATGGAATTCACCAGTGTGTCGTGGTACTCCCGCAATTTACGCTCCCGGGTCAACGCAGGGATGAGGTTTTGGACGTTGTCCCGGTAGCGAGGATCGAGGAGGGTGAACACCCAATAATCAGGCAAGTTGAGAATGTGGTCGATGCGGCGGTCGTTTCTCAGGCACTGCAGCATGAAATCCACCATGTGCTGCAGAGTGCCAACTGGCCCAGAAACGCTGTCCCCTGCTTGAGACATGATCTCTGCCCGCTCGTCATCACCCCACCCTCGCTGTACACACTGACCACTGGACAATTGTGTCGCTCCCTCCTCTGGACGGAGCTCTTCCTCCTCCATTGACTCCTCCTCATCCTCCTCACAAATTGGCCCCTGCGTACCCCTTTGTGAGGAACCACGTGGCGCTGACTCTCCAGAAGCTGATGGAAAAGGTGACTCCTCATCCTCCACCTCTTCCACCACATCATCCCTTAACCCTTGCAAAGTTTGCTGAAGCAGGCAGATAAGGGGGACAGTCATGCTGACTAGTGCATCATCTGCACTTGCCATCCGCGTGGAATAATCAAAAGGACGCAAAACCTGGCAGACGTCCTTCATAGTGGCCCACTCTGTGGTTGTGAAGTCTGATCGGTGCTGACTGCGACTTCTTTGCGCCTGATGCAGCTGGTACTCCATAACTGCTTGCTGCTGCTCACACAACCGCTCCAACATATGTAACGTGGAATTCCACCAGGTAGGTAGGTCACATATGATGCGGTGTTCCGGAAGGCGGAATCGGCGCTGCAGAGCAGCAATGCGGGATCTGGCCAAGCTGGAACGCCGCAAGTGAGCACACTCTAGGCGGACCTTGTGCAGCAGGGCATCAAGATCCGGATAGTCCCTCAGAAAACTCTGCACAACCAAATTGAGCACATGTGCCAGACATGGGATGTGAGTGAGGTTGCCAAGGGCCAAAGCTGACACCAGATTTCGGCCATTGTCACACACTACCATGCCTGGCTGGAGATTCGCTGGCAGTAACCACACATCGCTCTCCTGCTTGATGGCATTCCAGAGCTCCTGCGCTGTGTGGCTTCGATGCCCCAATGAAACTAGTTTCAAGACGGCCTGCTGACGTTTGGCCACGGCTGTGCTCATGTCGGTCATAGGTAAACGTTCACGGGTCCATGTGGAGGTGGACTGTGACGGATCCTGCAGAGAGGAATCAGAGGAACTGGTGTAAGAGGAGGAGTCGATGCGTACAGACTGGATTCCTGCAATCCTTGGAGTGGGCAGGACACGTCCTGCGCCACTCGCACGATCTGTACCTGGCTCAACAACATTAACCCAATGGGCAGTGAGGGAAACATATCGCCCCTGTCCATGCTGACTGGTCCACGCATCGGTGGTGAGGTGGACCTTGCTACTGACGGCGTTCAGTAGCGCATGTTTTATGTTTGCCTCAACATGCCTGTGCAGGGCAGGGACAGCCTGCCTGCTGAAGTAAAAGCGGCTGGGCACCTTGTACTGTGGGACTGCCAATGCCATCAAGTCACGGAAGCTGTCAGTCTCCACCAGCCTGAACGAGAGCATTTCCAGGGACAACAGTTTGGCAATGCCTGCATTCAGAGCCTGAGCTCGGGGGTGGTTGGCCGAGAATGCCCGCCTTTTCTCCCATGCCTGGACTACCGATGGCTGTAGAGTAGACTGGGAGTGTGAGGATGACTGGGAAGGTGGTGCTGTGGGTGGAATTACACTAGGTCTCTGGACAACAGTGGAGGAAGAGGCAACACGAGATGAAGAGGTGGTAGCTGCCGCTGTTGGTTGGCCTACGTCTTCACTGTGTTTCTGTAACTCCACCGCGTGCCTGTTCCGCACATGTTTCCACATATTTGTGGTATTGAGGTTGCTGACACTTTTACCTCTTTTTACTTTCTGATGGCACAGCTTGCATTTGACAAAACAAATGTCATCTGCAACTGTGTCAAAAAAGGACCAGGCACTGCAAGTCTTGGGAGCGCCCTTTTTGGCTTTGGAAAGAGACAGGCTCCTAACGGGTGCCAAAGTGGAGGCTACAGGCTCCGCAGTCTTCCCCCTCCCTCTCCCTCTTTGGCCCGTAAGGGGAAGCTCTTCCTCAGAGCTGCTCCCACCACCTTCCTGTTCCTCACGCCACGATGGGTCAAGGACCTCATCATCTCCACTACCCTCTGCCACCAACTGCTCCTCCTGGGTAGTCTCGGCAGCACAGTACGCATCAGAAAGCGGCACCTGAGTTTCATCATCAGATGCGTACTGCGCTGTGGTCACCGGAGGCACTGGCCCACCTGCCTCTTCAGAGTCAGAGAGATAAAGCTTTTGGGCATCACTGCACACTGCCTCTTCTTCCATTTCTCCAATGCTGCTTGGCTGGCCCCCTGTTTCCAAGCCAAGAGATTCAGAGAACAGAAGTAGAGACGGCTCCTGTCCTGGGCTCTCTGACTGCCTGGCCAATTTGGCAGGTGGTGAAGAGACAGATGGCTGCTCTCCAGTGCTCTGTGCCTGAGAGGATGTGGCACTAACTGAAGTCGATGCCGAGGCGTTAGCTGCCATCCACCCGACAACGGCTTCAATTTGGTCTTCACGTAGCAGCGGTGCACGGCGCTCTCCGACAAAGCTGTGCATGAAGGACTGTTCCCTGCTGAAACTGAGTGACGACGAGTCACCGGCGCCCGCAGCAGGCACAGAATCACCACGTCCTCTCCCTGCTCCTCTCCCTGCTCCGCGCCCACGCCCACGTGCCTTACTCCCTGCCCTCTTCATCTTGGTTGACAGATAAAGATAAGCAGAAAAGTACTAAGGCCTTAGTGTGCTTATTCCTGAAATGCTCCTCCTAACAGGTGTAAGAAACACTAATGTTGTAAATTGTGGACTAAACTTTATTATTTTTCAAATGTGGCCTACACAAGTGTTAAGTTGTGTTTGGTGAACTTAACTTTTTTTTGGGTGCAGATCGGGCTACAGAGCTAGTTTAAATCACACGGAGACCGTGTAGACAGCCGTAAACGGCGCTGCAAGGCCAAAAAACCCTCCTCTCGGTTATCCTATATAGTGTTTTTCCACTATTTAGCTGGATACGAGTGGAAAGACACTAATAGGAATTTTTTTTTTCAAATTTTAAACAGGCTGCACTATTTGAAAAAAAGGAAATTGTTTTTCAAGGTATGAGGCAGTAACGCACCCTGAGCTGAATCCAACCGGCTATGGCTGCACACAGACTACAGGGCGAGCTGCGCTCACACAGAGACCGTGCAGACAGCTGTAAACGGCGCTGCAAGGCCAACAAACCCTCCTCTAGGTTATCCTATATAGTGTTTTTCCACTATTTAGCTGGATACGAGTGGAAAGACACTAATAGGAATTTTTTTTTTCAAATTTTAAACAGGCTGCACTATTTGAAAAAAAGTAAAATTTTTCTCAAGGTATGAGGCAGTAACGAACCCTGAGCTGAATCCAACCGGCTATGGCTGCACACAGACTACAGGGCGAGCTGGGCTCACACGGAGACCGTGCAGACAGCCGTAAACGGCGCTGCAAGGCCAAAAAAACCTCCTCTAGGTTATCCTATATAGTGTTTTTCCACTATTTAGCTGGATACGAGTGGAAAGACACTAATAGGAATTTTTTTTTTCAAATTTTAAACTGGCTGCACTATTTGAAAAAAAAAGGAAATTGTTTTTCAAGGTATGAGGCAGTAACGCACCCTGAGCTGAATCCAACCGGCTATGGCTGCACACAGACTACAGGGCGAGCTGCGCTCACACAGAGACCGTGCAGACAGCCGTAAACGGCGCTGCAAGGCCAAAAAACCCTCCTCTAGGTTATCCTATATAGTGTTTTTCCACTATTTAGCTGGATACGAGTGGAAAGACACTAATAGGAATTTTTGTTTTTCAAATTTTAAACAGGCTGCACTATTTGAAAAAAAGTAAAATTTTTCTCTAGGTATGAGCCAGTAACGAACCCTGAGCTGAATCCAACCGGCTATGGCTGCACACAGACGACAGGGCGAGCTGGGCTCACACGGAGACCGTGCAGACAGCCGTAAACGGCGCTGCAAGGCCAAAAAACCCTCCTCTAGGTTATCCTATATAGTGTTTTTCCACTATTTAGCTGGATACGAGTGGAAAGACACTAATAGGAATCTTTTTTTTTCAAATTTTAAACAGGCTGCACTATTTGAAAAAAAGTAAAATTTTTCTCAAGGTATGAGCCAGTAACGAACCCTGAGCTGAATCCAACCGGCTATGGCTGCACACAGACTACAGGGCGAGCTGGGCTCACACGGAGACCGTGCAGACAGCCGTAAACGGCGCTGCAAGGCCCAAAAACCCCCCTCTAGGTTATCCTATGTAGTGTTTTTCCACAATAGAGCTGGAGACTGGTGGAAAAACACTAATAGGAAATTTGAGAAAAAATGTGCAGCAGGCTGCACTAAGTGCAAAAAAGGACAACTGTGTGAGGCAGTGTGAACCCCCCCTGAGCTGAATACAACCGGGTATATGGCTGCACACAGACTACAGAGTGAGCTGCACACACACACACACACAGAGACCTTGCAGAACGCTGTTAAAACAGCGCTGCAAGGCAAGAGCAAGGTGAACAGTGAAGAACACACAGCGTTTTGCTAAATTAGCCTTTGGAAAGGAAAATAAAGCAATTAGCTAGCTCGACTGGCCCTCAGTTAGAACACAGCGTCCTGTCCCTAACTGAAATCACAGCAGAGTGAGCGCAAAATGGCGGCAGCGTTTTTTATAGTGCAGAGTGACATCATTTCAGCAGCCAATCCAAGCCTTGCCAGTACTTACATGCCCACCATGCTAAACAGGATGTGCCCACACTTCCAATCATTCCTCATTGGCTGCTGCGTTCAGTTTGAATTCTGGGAACTTCCGATTCCGGTATCCGATACGCGGGAAGTATCGGAATTCGGTATCGGAATTCCGATACCGCAAATATCGGCCGATACCCGATACTTGCGGTATCGGAATGCTCAACACTACTGTCCACCATTGTTGTTCAACGTTATAGTTTTGGTTATCATCACCCTAATAAATAAGACTTAAGCATCAACACAGTCTGTTTACTGGGATGTGGATGAAGGTTTAGCCATATGTTGGAATCCACACAGCATCCTACGTGGAGGAAGACAGAACAGCAGTGTAGTTGCGGGTTAGACACTTGAGGGCACAATAGAGTTAGATATTAGATTGAGATAAGAACTGGTTTCAGCCAGAGTTTTGACAGTTGAAAAAGGGGGTGGAGCCAGTGTAGCGATGGTTAGAGTGTCTCCCTGAGGTAATTTCAGTTAGTAGAGTGGACCAGAGCTGTCAGCTTGTGAATGGAACGAGTCTGTGAGAGGAATTGTTCTAGAAGAAGAGAAGATTAGAAGGGTGACACGTCTGTCTTCATGACTGGTGTGATCTGGGCAGCTGAAGTGGTCAGCAGTTAGGCCTTTGGGAACTCCCGTGACGTCCGGGACCTACGATCCGACAAGATTAGAAGCGTAATTCTGTAAATCTGCTGAACGAAGGGGAAAGTGGACGGGAGCATCGGGAATCAAGTAGACTATCCAGAAAACTGCGGGAATGGAGATCACGGTACCAGGTGAAGTGTTATTAAGGAAGACCAGGGACAGCTTAGAAGGTGGAACATGTGACCTGTGAAGACTGTTGGACAGGGTCTGTAATGAAGCTGAAGGAATTAAGTAAAGTTCTGTTGGAAATGAATCTGGACTTTGAGAGTAATTGCGTGTTGCTGAGACAAATCGGGACTTTGCAGTCTGAGGAGAATGCTGACCCACAGGTGGGTGAAATACATTGCAAATGAAGCGATGGCCAGAGGGCCACCACGGTGCAGGAAGACTACTGTACACAAGATGAGGTGCAAACAACAAAGGGTAGATTTATTGGGAGGCATGGAATGAAGGGAATGAGGAAGATGCAAACAGGGGTATATACTGGCAAAAGACAATTTACAGAGTAATAAACTTTATCGTTTCCATAAAATAGCACGGTGCTCCAACTATTACAGACTCAAAATATGTCTAACAAGCAAATGTAAACAATAAACGAGTGATGATGCTACTCTACGTATAACCGCCCTGGCCTTTACTAAGCAGGCCACATGGCTCCCGTGTACTGACTATTGAAGCCTACACTAGGCCCTAACAGGTGCACCAAACAGGAACAAACTCACGGTGATGTTGGAGAATCAGGTCCAGTCCCAGGGGGGGGGGCCCCAGCAGTCCAATACGGTGGTGCGCACGGCTTTCTGTCAGCTCTGTGAAACGTGGTCTTCTCCTTGCTTCTAGATCCTTGGGATGCTCCTGGAAACTGTAAATCCCTTTCTCTGTATCTTCGTGGCTCTCTTACAGCTATATCAGGACACAGTTTTTCTCTCTTTCAGCTATCAGCACAAAAAGTCCTCTCTCCAGCAGCCTCAGCTCACACACGCTGCTCCAGCTCCACACCTGCACTCTGCGCAGACTAGTTCATTACAACGATTATCGCAGGGGAGAAGCAGAACATTTCATTATGCCAGACAAGGCGGTGCAGCCTCTTACAGTGACAGCGTGTTCCTAATTGTCCATAACAGCACCACCCTCTTACAGTGTGATGGAACAGCAGCAGCCCCTCGCCACGGCTACCACCCTGGCCCCGTTACAACCCTATATCTGTAGTTTAATAGCATTTTAGGACATGGCAAGTTCCCTTTAACTTTTTTAGAGCTGCAGTCACAAAGACATTCTAATTACCTCACCGACTTTTCCTTTGTAACCGCACTCCCGCCTTATTGTGCGATAGCGCTCTTGCACATTTGCACCTCTAAATCTAGGCTTTTCTTTCAGTGACCCATCACCTTTAATCTATTTAGGCTACAGACACTGGATCCGGGGAAAGTAAGGAAAACACAGTTTGTTCTGTTTTATATCACTGAGTGCCTGGAACTAAAGTGGATGAAACTGGATTTTCCCTTTAAACATACAGATATAGCCAACTTTAACTTATCAGCTATATCACATGACATTAAATCATCAAGTTGAAGTGTGCTACATCTGTGGTTATTTATAATAGCATAAATTAAAGGAATATACCAGAAAATAACTGAAATACTGTGCTTTGCTTTGAGTGAGTCGATCATGACATTTAAAGTGCACCATAGATAGTCGTGGACCTCTGTATCAGGCCAGTTGTGCACTCAACTGCACCTCATCCAATTTAAAAGAATGGTTACCCACACCTTTATTTTCAAGATTGCAGGGGTTCCCAGATGTCAGACCTTCACCAATCATGCAATGCTGGCATATCCTAGTGAAAGACCCTCACTTTACAACTTCAGACAGTAACCTAATCCACGTCTTATAATGCAATTTATGAGTCTCAGACTCAAGGATCTTGCACTTCTTGGTCCTCTTACTTTTTGATTCCTATGTCGAGTATTGGATTCATTCCAGTTTTCTTTATACCTTAACATTGAGTCTTACCTAACAAAATCCAATTATACAAGTAGGCATGAAGATGCCCTGACACAGATAATAACTGCACATGACAAGTTCATTTCAATTAGATTTTGGTTGAAGGGCTCAATTAAAAAAGACTGGATCATGAACATAGCCACTACCAAGCTAATTTCTTGATGTCAGGGTAGGGTGAATGCCTGCTGGCTAACTGGCACTTTCTGGGAAGTTATTGCGATTGGAAAGGTTGCTCATAGTTAAAATCATTATTCTATGGCATGCAGCCTGCGTACGGGATCTGCGCTGTTCAATGACACAATGTCCTGGTAGCTCATCATTTTCTATTGGGTGTTGTTTAGTGATAGATATTTAGCAGAGTTGGGAAAAATTTAGATTTGCGTAAATTCGCTCAAGTTACGGGGGAAATTCAATTTGCAGTGAATACATTTGGTGTGAATCGAAAATGCCTGAAAGGAAAAAGGAATAAACTCCTATACTAGCCTCTCCTCGGCCCTCCCCATACCTGTCGTGCTGCTGCCATTCTCTGCCCAGCCTCCCAATCAGCTCTTTTTCCTGTTTCTTCTTCATCTAGGTCTTTTAGTGGGAACCACTGGAAGACATGCTGCTCCACTTGTGGCCACAAGGAATGTGATATATGTCATTGATGTGCGTCACCCAACATGACAGCATGGTGCTTTTGACGCTGAGTCACTTCTCACCAATATATCAAGTAGTCAAAAAGCAAATCCAAGGTCCAGCAACAAATTTTAGAATACCAGAACACAGAGCAGAGAGCAAACACACCACAGAGCAAGGGTACAACTGGCAATGTTCTGATCAATGCCAGCCAGCTGAATAGCCAGGTAATAACACTGTACCAGTAACTCCTGGAGAAAATCCACAGGCCCGGTCAGATTGACATTTAAAATACAAAAAGCCCAGCACAGCCCTGCCTCAGATTGGATGACTGGGCTGCCACTCACAATGCTGACATCCCAGCATGCCCTTGATCCTATAGGTTGGCAGAGATGTCAATCACAACGTCCTTAGGACACCATGAGTAGTGGAATCATGACAGTGCCTAATCAATTACTCTGGCTCCCAGAGGGAGAAGAAAGAAGAGGAGTTAATCAGAGAACAGGATGGGGAAAGAGTTTATTTTTAACCCCTTTCAAACCCTCAAAATGTATCAAATCCAACAATCGATACCATTTGCTGGGTTCACGCAAAAAAGAATGATTCAAAATAAAAAATACCCATAATCAGCCCTTGGACTGTCTTACGGGTGAGCAGGTAAATTCCCCGGTGGGCCCCACTCCCAATATAAATGGTAATTAGCACAAATATTGACCCACTATGCACAAAGAAGGCAGCAACTAATCATTCATTTAACAAACTAGCATGTTTATTATTACATAGAAGCATAGGGAATTTGTGAATGAGGTGTCACCACTATGTTGTCAAGAATCCCGGGACCAGGGGCTCCTTCCCTGTCTCTAATGCTAGGGGCGCCCTAGCTCGCCCAGTTCCCCAGATTACTTTTTTTATGGTGGAGACGCTGGGCCACGTACCTTGCCTTAGGTCCTGAATCCATCCTCAGTCTGTACTCTTCCCCCACCCAGGGAAGAGGGGAATAGTAGTGTACCACAATACACCAACCAGACTAACAAGGTAATACGAACAGGGATAGAAAAAAATATCAAACATACTGTACAAATATACTCACACCAGGGAGTGGAGGATGGGGTTAAACAAAGGTAGAAGAAGAAAGGGAATTATGGCACACTCTAAACCTAGTAAGAGTCTCAAATAAATCCATAAAAATGCCTTCTCCAATAATAACCACCAACAATCTCCAGCCATGCAGCATAAGCTAACTCCAACAATGAGTGCTAGCCAGGGACAAGATTATATAGGAGATGGGAGTGGCTACCAGTGAACAGCTGAGCCTTTACTCAGGAAAGCTTCCAGGAGCTCTCAACTGAGCAGAAAAACCAATTCACTGCTAAAATAAACTTACACTATTTAATATGAAGGTGAAATGCTACTAATCAGTGCAGGGGTAGGAAAAATCAGACGCTGTGGTCTTTTGGCTCCTCTCTGTCGCAGTAAACCAGTGATGTGAGGTTAATGTAATATTTGTGCAATGTAATAGTGTGATAATGTGTGCAAAACTGTAAAGCGCTGCGGAATATGTTAGCGCTATATAAAAATAAAGATTATTATATTTGCCTGTAGCCACTGGTGGACACAGATAGAAGAGGATCCCTGTGCAGGAACTGTGTATGGGCCCTTTGCAGTCCAAAAAATCATCATAATGCACATTCTACCTGGTCTAAAGGTAGAAATAGGCCCCCTTATCTCTTGGCCCCTTACGTGACTGCACAGGTTGCACCAATGATATGTCCGTTCCTGCCTGTAGCTGAACAGTGGACCCCCAGAATCAATGTTACTGGTGGGCTCTGGGCACTCCAGTGCAACTCACCTTTTGAATTCCCCACCACTCCAGTCCCCTCTGGCTCTGATGGTTTCTGGCAGTCTTTGTTTGATTGCCCTGCATCAACAATATAATGCATGTGCATTTGACTGCTGCAGCGAATCAATGGTCTCATTGATCCCTCGCCATGCTAGCTTCAGCATTGAGGCTAGTAATTGTCTGCAGTAGCCACATGTTCATCATCAGTGCAAGAAAGTAAGCAGAGAACAGCGGGGATCATAGTGCAGTCGTGCTGGTTATTTTTTTACATTACCAATAGCCTAGTTTTTTTAAAATCCTATTTATCCCCAATTGGTTTATCTTAAGAAGGCAAGATTTTTTCTTGCATTAAACTTTATTTGGAGAATTTGGACCTCGGTGTTAGAAAAACAGGAAAGTCTTGCATAGAGCAGTCCAACCTCCTCCATCACGCTCCCCTTCCTATAATCATCCTTTTGACGTCAGTTTCTACTTTGTGTTTTTCTCTTGATTTATTTGCTATTGTTTTATTTTTTTTTTACCTAATTGGGATGTATGTAGGAAAAGTGGTGGTGGGGGACTGCTTGTTTTCACTCCTCTGCCCAGGTTTGGCTGTAAAGTCGTGGCGCTTGCAGGAAAACTGTGAGATTCTATTCTGGTTGGTATGATTACACTACACGCTGTTGTGTGATTTCTATTTCTGGACTCCAGCTCAGCTTATTTTACTCTCTAAAGAGACTTTAAAGGTGGTGACTGCACTGCCAGCAATATTACCCCGGTCAAGATGGATTTACCTGCCAATATTTTATTTTTTTATATCTCTCACTTGCAGAAAAACAGACATATAAAGCTGGAGTTGACCACCAATATAATAAGCAAAATGAAATGTAAAATAATTTGTGCCGACGGTTACGCTTCAAATCTAATAACCTCAAACTAATCTGCAATATAAAAATAGATAAAGAAGAACCCAGTACCGAAAGAGTAATTTACTGAACATCGGCCACTTATTATAATTATCTTCTTTTATTGCATCTCTTACCTTCTGTATCTTGCAATGAGGTGACATTAACTTCAATCCGTATGTCCATATTTGTCCACTCTCGCGGAACGCCTGAGAAGCCTCAGGAATAAATGGAGACCTTCCAAACTCCCAGAAACGTCAGTAAATCTCTAGGACTCTGGCCAAACCATCCTGATATAGCCTGGAAACCCGCTATTCCAGAAAGGTGGGGAATGGGGGAGTGGAGAAGGAGGGGGATAGGTTTAAAGGTATTTGGCTTTGAAAAAGAAAAGGGGCATGATGACTACCGCTGGCATCTTCAGGCAGTATGGTGATCGCAGTAAAACATTGGAAAGTATATATACCGTATATATTCGAGTATAAGCCGACCCCCCTAATTTTGCCACAAAAAACTGGGAAAACTTATTGACTCGAGTATAAGCCTATGGTGGAAAATGCAGCAGCTACCGGTGAATTTCAAAAATAAAAATAGATGCTCCATACCGTTCATTATGGCCCCATAGCTGTGCCATATAGGGCTCTGCACCGTTCATTATTGCCCCATAGATGTACCATAGAAAGCTGTGCCATATAGTGCTCTGCACCGTTCATTATTGCCCCATAGCTGTGCCATATAGTGCTCTGCACCATTCATTATTGCCCCATAGCAGTGCCATATAGTGATCTGCACCGTTCATTATTGCCCCATAGCAGTGCCATATAGTGCTATGCACCGTTCATTATTGCCCCATAGCTGTGCCATATAGTATTCTGCACCGTTCATTATTGCCCCATAGCTGTGCCATATAGTGCTCTGCACCGTTCATTATTGCCCTATAGCTGTGCCATATAGTGCTCTGCACCGTTCATTATTGCCCCATAGCTGTGCCATATAGTGCTCTGCACCGTTCATTATTGCCCCAAAGCTGTGCCATATAGTGCTCTGCACCATTCATTATTGCCCCATAGCTGTGCCATATAGTGCTCTGCACCGTTCATTATTGCCCCATAGATGTACCATAGAAAGCTGTGCCATTGCTACTGCAATAAAAAAAAATGCCATACTCACCTCTCTTGCTTGCAGCTCCTCAGCGTCCCATCCCGGCGTCTCTCCGCACTGACTGTTCAGGCAGAGGGCGGCGCGCACACTATATGCGTCATCGCGCCCTCTGACCTGAACAGTCAGTGCAAGAGGACGTGAAGACAGAGCGGCGCCCGGCGTGTGGAACGCGGACAGGTGAATATGTAATACTTACCTGCTCCCGGCATCCCGCTCCTTCCCCCGGACAGCTGGTCTTCGGTGCCGCAGCCTCTTCCTCTATCAGCGGTCACCGTTACTGCTCATTAGAGAAATGAATATGCGGCTCCACCCCTATGGGAGTGGAGTCCATATTTATTACTTTAATGAGCAGTCCCACGTGACCGCTGAACAGGGGAAGAGCTGCGGCACCCGAAGACCGTGGGACTGCAGGGACAGCGCCAGGAGCCCCGGAAGCAGATAAGTATGCCTCAGCCCTCTCTCCCCCTCACCCGCCGACCCCACCGCCGACCGTGACTCGAGTATAAGCCGAGAGGGGCACTTTCAGCCCAAAAATTTGGGCTGAAAATATCGGCTTATACTCGAGTATATACGATAGTTTTTTTTTTTAAATGACACTGAAAAAAACAAAGACATTCACTCACAACCCCAACCACAGCACAGCCCTCACCTTAAAGGGGTTTTCTTGAAACACACAGTGACCCTGCTACACCATAAATGTATATTAATCTGGATGTAACATACAAATTTGCTTGTATTAAATTAGATAAAATATTTATCCCATTTCATAGTCTGTGATTTATATTGCAGCACCGCCATATAAAATTGAATACTTCAATACCAAATAAAGCCCATGGCCAAAAGGAGTGCTGTTTCAAGGCGAATATCTGAATTAGGGTAACTCACCTTCAAATTTCATTGGGTTTCCATAATCAGCATGGTGGCTCAATGGTTAGCACGGATGCTTTGAAGCACTGGGGTTTTGGGGTTGAAATCCAACCAAGAACAACATCTGTGAGCAGTTTGTATGTGTTCTCCATGTTTGTGTGGGTTTCCTACAGTTTTCTCCCACACTTCAAAGACATTCTGATAAGGAATTTAGATTGTAAGTCCCATGGGTGACAGTGATGATGAATTGATGATGTCTGAATAGTGATGTGGGATTAATGTTGCTATATAAGCAAGGAAAATAAATGTATAATATGGTGCCATACCCTATTTGCACACAATGCACCTTCATGCGTGACAGGCTCACCTAGTCAGGTGGATTCACTTAGCGGTAAGTCTGGGTAAGCAATTTGGACCAGAGGTGAGATTGTAGCAGAGCAGGTCATGTCGATCAGTAAGAACCAGGACTGCAGTGTATGCACGACAGCAGATCATGTAGCACAGGTAATGCAGAATCAGATGTGTGTATGTACACAAGATAAATAACAGTAAAGGAAACATATCTGCCAGTAGAATCACAGAATGCAGTCTGGTACCTTCTAACAGTGCAGGTTTTAACAAAGGAGTAACTGAGAAGTTAATGTAGTCTGGTATATTTTAGCAGGGTAATGGTTGATAGCAGCATTGTAACAAAGAAGTAAATGCAGTCAGGTGTCTTCCAGCAAGACAATGGTGAATAGCAGTAATACACAGATCTAAAGGCAAATTGGAGATTGATTTGAACATATGCATTACTGAGATTACACAAGTCAGTTGTGAATAGTTGCAAAATGTTTTTAACTTTCTGATAGATTGTGGTGGACGAAAACTAAGAAAATTGAACTGAGCTTGTAAACATCTCATTCAATTGTAGCATGGAACTCAGTAGAAGTTCAGGAGATGACAGATAGGTGGCTGGAGCTGAGCCAAGCAAAGTAGAAGCAAACTTTTGACCAACTGGAGGGAACAGAAACATATTTTCTTAATGTCTAAGCACTTGAGGTCTGCAAACACTGGCCTTAAAAGGCCTAGGGTGATGATTTGGAGATGTCTCCAGGGCTACTTTTGAAATTCAGTATGGACTGCAGAAAAGGGAGGTGGCCATATAAGAGGACATAGCGCTGGTGCTAACACAGATGATTAACATCATTCATCTCTGAGGCTCAAAAAAGTGGCTTTTTTTAACTGATGCCATATCATGGAAGTAATAGCTTCTAACAGAGATTCCGTAAGGCAGTATAACGAAAGTCTATGGGCTACATGGCCCAAAAAAGTGAAGCATAATCTCCATAGATTGCCAGCGTATCCAAACCAAACCCCATCTCTCTTCATTTATAGACCTACTGACCGTAGTCAAGTTCCTCCTCACCACTGAAAACCTGTTCTCCCAGTAATTACTCTATTCTGCATAACCTCACTCTTGTGTTTTGCAGCAAATTTGCCATAAATTAGCAGTGGAAATTGTTTGATAAATAGCCCCAATTATGAAGCAATGAATCGGACTTCCTTCTCCTGTTCTAGTCCTCATAGAAGATGTAAATTACTTTTGGTGGTGAGTTGCTTGCCGAAAATAAGCTGTAAAAAGCCACTTTTCATTTGACCTTTTCTCTGCAAATCATTCTGTTCAGGAACTGTATGTCGGTTTGTTTGAATTCAATTAATTGTTACATAATTAATCTGCTGATTAAAACGAATGGGGAAGCCGCATCTACTCATTGCAATAATTGATTTGTTTAACTAGCATGAATTCAATGTTTACAGATTAGTTCATGACTGGTAGACTGGTGGTTTCCTTTTTTATAATACCAATGGTTTCTACTTACACATAATGAGAGATCCACCAAATTGGAGTTTCGACAATTTGCAATTCCTTTTTTTCAATCTATTGTTGAAGATGCTTAATTCTGATTTATTTGGAGGAGGACTCTTAAATAGAGCAGAAAATGACTAAAAAGAGTACCCTTTGCTTTGGAGGACCAATCATTTCCATACATTACATGAGCAGCCAGTTGATTTCAATCATATGTGTGTAGTTCTTAATTGTCCCAGTGATGGTGCTGCCAAAAAATTGAACACTTTGTGTGAGGTGTTCTGTGGATTTCAGCTGATAACTGTTTAGCAATCACTAAAATGTGGATAACCTCTTTAAAATACATTTGGTTACTTCTTTTGTCATGATGGTTGAAATCAATTAAACAAAAGGATAACATTATCCTATTAATCAGCTGGTAAGCAAATTGGGTGGGCTAAATTATGTATCTGTTCTAATGATCTATGGGTGCATTTTAACCAATAAAGTTCCACAATCCATGTTAACCTATGCTTAGATCACCAAACGGTGCAGGGGGGTAGAGCATTTCGTACTTGGTAATTCTCCAGAAACATCTAGGAGAAGAAATCCTGGAGTTGTCAAAGTCTCAGCAAATCTGTCTTGCTAACGTTAAACTGGTCCAAAACCTCTTGGGAACCAGGAGGTTTCTTCATTTCAGGAGGTGTGAGAACAAGACATGGAGCGGCTGATAGCGAGACAATAATGGCTTTTCATGCTCTGGAGGACCCATTACATCGCATAGACAACACATTAACTTTATTGGTAGTACTGCAGAAAAATCCCAAAGATGGTCATTAGGGTTGAGCGACCTTGACCTTTTTAGAGTCGAGCCGTGTTTCGCGAAACCCGACTATCTTAGAAGTCGAGTCGAGTGGAATCGGCCAATTATCGCGAAAAGTCGGGTATCGCCCGAAATAGGAAACCCAATGCAAGTCAATGGGGGAGCATAGTCGGCAGTGAGTGGAGGCCAGGAAAACACCTACACTGCCCATTTTAATGGCAAAAACATCCATTCTTGTTAAAGAAGCTTGTCAATCGTAATTTACCTTATAATAATTGGAAGGCATTTGAAATTGGGGGTCATTTGGCTAAAGTTGTGGGGGGTAGGGCTGGTTCAAGTAATTAGTGGGCCCAGTAAATCTGGACCACGTCACGGCAGTGGAGCAGGGAGAGGTAAGTATTTCAACTTTGCAAGTGCTGTGATCCTGAGCAAGCAGGGGGGGCCCACTCGTTGGCATTGGCACTGGCACAGGGCCCCTCAAAGTACAGCGGTGTGTTTGCATGGCGGGGGTGCCTCCCACCGGCAGCAACACTTTTGCGTACTATGAGAGGCCCTGTGCCAGTGACGTCGCCAACTAGTATTCCTCCCCCCACCTGATGAAGGAACCTGCACTTTCATCTGCACCTTCCTCTTTGTCCCCGTGTAAGGTGGTATGGTATGCGGGAAGAGGAACCTGACTTTCAGCAGGGTCACAATCTTGCTGTGTAGCGTGCACGGGGAATTTTGCGTTATGGGTCAATGTACCAGCAGACTCATCTATCACTGGCTGGGCAATTGGCAGGATGAGGAGGATATAGGCACAAAGAATAAAGTTGGCTAAATGCAGTTCAAAATTGGTAACACAGGACTAACCAGGGGGCATTGCAGTGGAGGAAAACTGGAATGAGAGGCTGACACAGAGAGTAGGCCCAAATCAGTAAGTAGTCGAAATGCAGTTCAAAATTGGCAACCGTAGTAAACAGGCGGCACAGCTTTGTTCAGTGGAGGAGAACAGCAAGGAGTGGCAGACACCGATAGTAGGCCCCAACCCAACTAGTAGGCCAAATGGAGTCTAACATTAACAACTACTTAACGAGAGCCTGAAAATGGAATTTCAGGACAGGACACCAGGAGAACAGCAAGGAGTGGCAGACACCGATAGTAGGCCCCAAACCAACTAGTACGCCAAATGCAGTTGTTCCGTTTAACCACAATTTAATGAGAGCCTGAAGATAGAAGTTCAGAAAAGGCAACCTGGAGAACACCTTGGAGTGTAACACACCATCTCTCTACACCCCATACCCAATTTGTAGGCCTAATGCAGCGTAGTTTCCAACAACTACTAAACGAGAGCATGAAGATCGAAGCATTGGCGAGGAAACCTGGGGAACACCTTGGAGTGGAACACACCATCTGTCTACACCCCATACCCTATTTGTAGGCCTAATGCAGCGTAGTTTCCAACAACTACTAAACGAGAGCCGGAAGATCGAAGCTCAGGAAAGTCAACCTGGAGAACACCTTGGAGTGGAACACACCATCTCTCTACACCCCATACCCAATTTGTAGGCCAAATGCAGTGTAGTTTCCAAGAACTACTAAACGAGAGCCGGAAGATCGAAGCTCAGGAAAGGCAACCTGGAGAACACCTTGGAGTGGAACACACCATCTCTCTACATCCCATACCCAATTTGTAGGCCTAATGCAGTGTAGTTTCCAAGAACTACTAAACGAGAGCCGGAAGATCGAAGCTCAGGAAAGGCAACCTGGAGAACACCTTGGAGTGGAACACACCATCTCTCTACACCCCATACCCAATTTGTAGGCCTAATGCAGTGTAGTTTCCAAGAACTACTAAACGAGAGCTGGAAGATCGAAGCTCAGGAAAGGCAACCTGGAGAACACCTTGGAGTGGAACACACCATCTCTCTACACCCCATACCCAATTTGTAGGCCTAATGCAGTGTAGTTTCCAAGAACTACTAAACGAGAGCCGGAAGATCGAAGCTCAGGAAAGGCAACCTGGAGAACACCTTGGAGTGGAACACACCATCTCGCTACACCCCATACCCAATTTGTAGGCCTAATGCAGTGTAGTTTCCAAGAACTACTAAACGAGAGCCGGAAGATCGAAGCTCAGGAAAGGCAACCTGGAGAACACCTTTGGAGTGGAACACACCATCTCTCTACACCCCATACCCAATTTGTAGGCCTAATGCAGTGTAGTTTCCAAGAACTACTAAACGAGAGCCGGAAGATCGAAGCTCAGGAAAGGCAACCTGGAGAACACCTTGGAGTGGAACACACCATCTCTCTACACCCCATACCCAATTTGTAGGCCTAATGCAGTGTAGTTTCCAACAACTACTAAACGAGAGCATGAAGATCGAAGCATTGGCGAGGAAACCTGGGGAACACCTTGGAGTGGAACACACCATCTCTTTACACCCCATACCCAATTTGTAGGCCTAATGCAGCGTAGTTTCCAACAACTACTAAACGAGAGCCGGAAGATCGAAGCTCAGGAAAGGCAACCTGGAGAACACCTTGGAGTGGAACACACCATCTCTCTACACCCCATACCCAATTTGTAGGCCTAATGCAGTGTAGTTTCCAAGAACTACTAAACGAGAGCCGGAAGATCGAAGCTCAGGAAAGGCAACCTGGAGAACACCTTGGAGTGGAACACACCATCTCTCTACACCCCATACCCAATTTGTAGGCCTAATGCAGTGTAGTTTCCAACAACTACTAAACGAGAGCATGAAGATCGAAGCATTGGCGAGGAAACCTGGGGAACACCTTGGAGTGGAACACACCATCTCTCTACACCCCATACCCAATTTGTAAGCCTAATGCAGTGTAGTTTCCAAGAACTACTAAACGAGAGCCGGAAGATCGAAGCTCAGGAAAGGCAACCTGGAGAACACCTTGGAGTGGAACACACCATCTCTCTACACCCCATACCCAATTTGTAGGCCTAATGCAGTGTAGTTTCCAAGAACTACTAAACAAGAGCCGGAAGATCGAAGCTCAGGAAAGGCAACCTGGAGAACACCTTGGAGTGGAACACACCATCTCTCTACACCCCATACCCAATTTGTAGGCCTAATGCAGTGTAGTTTCCAAGAACTACTAAACGAGAGCCGGAAGATCGAAGCTCAGGAAAGGCAACCTGGAGAACACCTTGGAGTGGAACACACCATCTCTCTACACCCCATACCCAATTTGTAGGCCTAATGCAGTGTAGTTTCCAAGAACTACTAAACGAGAGCCGGAAGATCGAAGCTCAGAAAAGGCAACCTGGAGAACACCTTGGAGTGGAACACACCATCTCTCTACACCCCATACCCAATTTGTAGGCCTAATGCAGTGTAGTTTCCAAGAACTACTAAACGAGAGCCGGAAGATCGAAGCTCAGGAAAGGCAACCTGGAGAACACCTTGGAGTGGAACACACCATCTCTCTACACCCCATACCCAATTTGTAGGCCTAATGCAGTGTAGTTTCCAAGAACTACTAAACGAGAGCCGGAAGATCGAAGCTCAGGAAAGGCAACCTGGAGAACACCTTGGAGTGGAACACACCATCTCTCTACACCCCATACCCAATTTGTAGGCCTAATGCAGTGTAGTTTCCAAGAACTACTAAACGAGAGCCGGAAGATCGGAGCTCAGGACAGGTAACCTGGAGAACACCTTGGAGTGGAACACACCATCTCTCTACACCCCATACCCAATTTGTAGGCCTAATGCAGTGTAGTTTCCAACAACTACTAAACGAGAGCATTAAGATCGAAGCAATGGCGAGGAAACCTGGGGCACACCTTGGGGAGGCAGACACCGTTAGTAGGCCCTACCAAAGTTGTACCCCCAATGCAGTTTTAAAATTCCTAGAGGCTGAAAACAAGACTATTGACGCTCAGCTTTTTTCAAAGGAACACAGCTGAATTGAGTGGCGCAGACAGACACAGGTAGTAGGACTTAAACCAAAAATGTGGCTCACTGCAGCTTAAAAAAGTTACAGGGGTACACAAGCAGCAGTGCTCTGGGCAGTGGAGGACAATTTCAATAGTGGACCGCAGACAGACTTTGTACGCCTACTATTAAAAAAAGGATGCTCTATGCAATTAAAAATAGGTTCCAGGGGTCCACGGGCAGCAGTGGTGTGGTCAGTGGACGAGTATTGGAAGGAGGGACCGCAGACAGGCGTAGTAGGCCTAACATAACAAAATTAGGCTGTTGACACTGTAAAATTGGTTCCAGGGGTACACGGGCAGCAGTGGTGTGGTCAGCGGAGGAAAATTGGAATTAGGGACTGCAGACAGACTTTGTAGGCTGTCACCTGTGGACCATGCATCCAACACATTAACCCAGTGCGCCGTAATGGACACGTAACTTTTTGTGGACATGCCTACTGGTCCATGCGTCTCTTGTCAGGTGCACCTTTCTACTGTTTGATTGCCTGAGTGCTATGACAATGCAGACTTTTTCATGCCGGTGGAGGGCTGGCATGGCTTTTCTCGCAAAAGAAATGTCGACTGGGTAGCTTGAACCGTTGCACAGCGTAGTTCATCTGGGCTTTCTAAATATAAAACAAAGAAAAAAAGGAGGCTACATGCACTTTCAGCTGGGTTCCAGGGGTACACGGCCAGCATTGGTCTGGTCAGTGGAGAACTATTGGAAGGAGTGACCGCAGACAGGCATCGAAGGCCTAACATAATAACACATTGCTGTTGGCAATTTTAAATTGGTTCCAGGGGAACACGGGCAGCAGTGGCCTGGTCAGTGTAGTAGTAGTAGAAAGAACGGACCGCAGACAGGCATCGAAGGCCTAAAATAAAAAAATTGGGCTGGCTGTAGGCAATTTTAAATTGGTTCCAGGGGTACACGGGCAGCAGTGGTGTGGTCAGTGGAGGCCTAGTGGAAGGAGTGACCGCAGACAGGCATCAAAGGCCTAAAATAATAACACATGGCTGTAGGCAATTTTAAATTGGTTCCAGGGGTACACGGGCAGCAGTGGCCTGGTCAGTGTAGTAGTAGTAGAAAGAACGGACCGCAGACAGGCATCGAAGGCCTAAAATAAAAAAATTGGGCTGGCTGTAGGCAATTTTAAATTGGTTCCATGGGTACACGGGCAGCAGTGGTGTGGTCAGTGGAGGCATATTGTAAGGAGTGACCGCAGACAGGCATCGAAGGCCTAAAATAATAACACATGGCTGTAGGCAATTTTAAATTGGTTCCAGGGGTACACGGGCAGCAGTGGTGTGGTCAGTGGAGGCCTAGTGGAAGGAGTGACCGCAGACAGGCATCGAAGGCCTAAAATAAAAATATTGGGCTGGCTGTAGGCAATTTTAAATTGGTTCCAGGGGTACACGGGCAGCAGTGGTGTGGTCAGTGGAGGCCTAGTGGAAGGAGTGACCGCAGACAGGCATCGAAGGCCTAAAATAATAACACATGGCTGTAGGCAATTTTAAATTGGTTCCAGGGGTACACGGGCAGCAGTGGTGTGGTCAGTGGAGGCCTAGTGGAAGGAGTGACCGCAGACAGGCATCGAAGGCCTAAAATAAAAAAATTGGGCTGGCTGTAGGCAATTTTAAATTGGTTCCAGGGGTACACGGGCAGCAGTGGTGTGGTCAGTGGAGGCATATTGTAAGGAGTGACCGCAGACAGGCATCGAAGGCCTAAAATAATAACACATGGCTGTAGGCAATTTTAAATTGGTTCCAGGGGTACACGGGCAGCAGTGGTGTGGTCAGTGGAGGCCTAGTGGAAGGAGTGACCGCAGACAGGCATCGAAGGCCTAAAATAAAAATATTGGGCTGGCTGTAGGCAATTTTAAATTGGTTCCAGGGGTACACGGGCAGCAGTGGTGTGGTCAGTGGAGGCCTAGTGGAAGGAGTGACCGCAGACAGGCATCGAAGGCCTAAAATAATAACACATGGCTGTAGGCAATTTTAAATTGGTTCCAGGGGTACACGGGCAGCAGTGGTGTGGTCAGTGGAGGCCTAGTGGAAGGAGTGACCGCAGACAGGCATCGAAGGCCTAAAGTAAAAAAATTGGGCTGGCTGTAGGCAATTTTAAATTGGTTCCAGGGGTACACGGGCAGCAGTGGTGTGGTCAGTGGAGGCCTAGTGGAAGGAGTGACCGCAGACAGGCATCGAAGGCCTAAAATAATAACACATGGCTGTAGGCAATTTTAAATTGGTTCCAGGGGTACACGGGCAGCAGTGGTGTGGTCAGTGGAGGCCTAGTGGAAGGAGTGACCGCAGACAGGCATCGAAGGCCTAAAGTAAAAAAAATTGGGCTGGCTGTAGGCAATTTTAACCCCTTCCCGACCTTTGACGCATACGCTGCGTCATGAAAGTCGGTGCCATTCCGACCCATGACGCAGCATATGCGTCATGGAAAGATCGCGTCCCGGCAGGCCGGGTGAAAGGGTTAACTCCCATTTCACCCGATCTGCAGGGACAGGGGGAGTGGTAGTTTAGCCCAGGGGGGGTGGCTTCACCCCCTCGTGGCTACGATCGCTCTGATTGGCTGTTGAAAGTGAAACTGCCAATCACAGCGATTTGTAATATTTCACCTAAAAAACTGGTGAAATATTACAATCCAGCCATGGCCGATGCTGCAATATCATCGGCCATGGCTGGAAACACTTATGTGCACCCACCCCACCCCTCCGATCGCCCCCCCAGCCCCCCGATCTGTGGTCCGCTCCCCTCCGTCCTGTGCTCCGCTCCCCCGTCCTCCTGTCCGCTTCCCCGTGCACCAATCACACCCCCTGTGCTGCAATCAAACCCCCCCGCACTCCGATCCCCCCCCCGCACACAGCGACCCCCCCCGTGCTCCGATCCACCCCCCCCGCACAGCGATCCCTCACCCCGTGCTCCAATCCTTCCCCGTGCTCCAATCCTCCCTCCCGTGTTCCGATCCACCCCCCCCATGATCCGATCCACCCCCCCGTGCTCCGACGCCCCCCCCGTGCCCTGATCTCCCCCCCTTATACTTACCTGGCCGCCCGAGGTCCGTCCGTCTTCTTTCCTGGGCGCCGCCATCTTCCAAAATGGCGGGCGCATGTGCAGTGCGCCCGCCGAATCTGCCGGCCGGCAGATTCGTTCCAGAGTGAATTTTGATCACTGAGATATATCCTATCTCAGTGATCAAAATAAAAAAAATAGTAAATGACCCCCCCCTTTGTCACCCCCATAGATAGGGACAATAAAAAAAATAAAGAATTTTTTTTTTTTTCACTAAGGTTGGGGTAAGAACTAGGGTTAGGGTTAGGGGTAGGGTTAGGGGTAGGGTTAGGGTTAGGGGTAGGGTTAGGGTTAGGGGTAGGGTTAGGGCTAGGGTTAGGGGTAGGGGTAGGGTTAGGGGTAGGGTTAGGGCTAGGGTTAGGGTTAGGGGTAGGGTTAGGGTTAGGGGTAGGGTTAGGGGTAGGGTTAGGGTTTCGGTATGTGCACACGTATTCTGGTCCTATGCGGATTTTTCCGCGGCGGATTTGAAAAATCCACAGTGCTAAACCGCTGCCGATTTATCGTGGATTTACCGCGGTTTTTCTGCGCATTTCACTGCGGTTTTACAACTGCGATTTTCTATTGGAGCAGTTCTAAAACCGCTGCGGAATCCGCAGAAAGAAGTGACATGCTGCGGAATGTAAACCGCTGCGTTTCCGTGCAGTTTTTCCGCAGCATGTGTACAGCGATTTTTGGTTCCCATAGGTTCACATTGAACTGTAAACTCATGGGAAACTGCTGCGGATCCGCAGCGTTTTCCGCAGCGTGTGCACATACCTTTAGAATTAGGCTATGTGCACACGGTGCGGATTGGCCGCTGCGGATCCGCAGCAGTGTTCCATCGGGTTTACAGTACCATGTAAACATATGAAAAACCAAATCCGCTGTGCCCATGGTGCAGAAAATACCGCGCGGGAACGCTGCGTTGTATTTTCCGCAGCATGCCAATTCTTTGTGCGGATTCCGCAGCGTTTTACACCTGTTCCTCAATAGGAATCCACAGGTGAAATCCACACAAAAAACACTGGAAATCCACGGTAAATCCACAGGTAAAACGCAGTGCCTTTTACCCGCGGATTTTTCAAAAATGATGCTGAAAAATCTCATACGAATCCGCAACGTTGGCACATAGCCTTAGAGTTGGGTTGGAATTAGGGTTGTGGTTAGGGTTAGGGGTGTGTTGGGGTTAGGGTTGTGGTTAGGGGTGTGTTGGGGTTAGGGTTGTGATTAGGGTTACGGCTACAGTTGGGATAAGGGTTAGGGGTGTGTTGGAGGTAGAATTGAGGGGTTTCCACTGTTTAGGCACTTCAGGGGGTCTCCAAACGCAACATGGCGCCACCATTGATTCCAGCCAATCTTGTATTCAAAAATTCAAATGGTGCTCCCTCACTTCCGAGCCCCGACGTGTGCCCAAACAGTGGTTTACCCCCACATATGGGGTACCAGCATACTCAGGACAAACTGCGCAACAATTACTGGGGTCCAATTTCTCCTGTTACCCTTGAGAAAATAAAAAATTGCTTGCTAAAACATCATTTTTGAGGAAAGAAAAATGATTTTTTATTTTCACGGCTCTGCGTTGTAAACGTCTGTGAAGCACTTGGGGGTTCAAAGTGCTCACCACATATCTAGATAAGTTCCTTGGGGGGTCTAGTTTCCAAAATGGGGTCACTTGTGGGGGGTTTCTACTGTTTAGGCACACCAGGGGCTCTGCAAACGCAACGTGACGCCCGCAGACCATTCCATCAAAGTCTGCATTTCAAAAGTCACTACTTCCCTTCTGAGCCCCCACGTGTGCCCAAACAGTGGTTTACCCCCACACATGGGGCATCAGCGTACTCAGGAGAAACTGGACAACAACTTTTGTGGTCCAATTTCTCCTGTAACCCTTGGGAAAATAAAAAATTCTGGGCTAAAAAATTATTTTTGAGGAAAGAAAACGTATTTATTATTTTCACGGCTCTGCGTTATAAACTTCTGTAAAGCACTTGGGGGTTGAAAGTGCTCACCACACATCTAGATAAGTTCCTTTGGGGGTCTAGTTTCCAAAATGGGGTCACTTGTGGGGGGTTTCTACTGTTTAGGCACACCAGGGGCTCTGCAAACGCAATGTGACGCCCACAGACCATTCCATCAAAGTCTGCATTTCAAAAGTCACTACTTCCCTTCTGAGCCCCCACGTGTGCCCAAACAGTGGTTTACCCCCACACATGGGGTATCAGCGTACTCAGGAGAAACTGGACAACAACTTTTGTGGTCCAATTTCTCCTGTAACCCTTGGGAAAATAAAAAATTCTGGGCTAAAAAATTATTTTTGAGGAAAGAAAACGTATTTATTATTTTCACTGCTCTGTGTTATGAACTTCTGTGAAGCACTTGGGGGTTCAAAGTGCTCACCTCACATCTAGATAAGTTCCTTTCGGGGTCTAGTTTCCAAAATGGGGTCACTTGTGGGGGGTTTCTACTGTTTAGCCACATCAGGGGCTCTGCAAACGCAACGTGACGCCCGCAGAGCATTCCATCAAAGTCTGCATTTCAAAACGTCACTACTTCACTTCCGAGCCCCAGCATGTGCCTAAACAGTGGTTTACCCCCACATATAGGGTATCAGCGTACTCAGGAGAAACTGGACAACAACTTTTGGGGTCAAATTTCTCCTGTTACCCTTGGGAAAATAAAAAATTGCGGGCTACAATTCATTTTTGAGAAAATAATTTTTTTTTTTTATTTTCATGGCTCTGCGTTATAAACTTCTGTGAAGCACTTGAGGGTTCAAAGTGCTCACTACACATCTAGATTAGTTCCTTTGGGGGTCTAGTTTCCAAAATGGGGTAATTTGTGGGGGATCTCCAATGTTTAGGCACACAGGGGCTCTCCAAACGCGACATGGTGTCCGCTAATGATTGGAGATAATTTTCCATTTAAAAAGCCAAATGGCGTGCCTTCCCTTCTGAGCCCTGCCGTGCGCCCAAACAGTGGTTTACCCCCACATATGGGGTATCTGCATACTCAGGACAAACTGGACAACAACATTTGTGGTCCAATTTCTCCTATTACCATTGGCAAAATAGGAAATTCCAGGCTAAAAAATCATTTTTGAGAAAAGAAAAATTATTTTTTATTTTCATGGCTCTGCATTATAAACTTCTGTGAAGCACCTGGGGGTTTAAAGTGCTCAGTATGCATCTAGATAAGTTCCTTGGGGGGTCTAGTTTCCAAAATGGGGTCACTTGTGGGAGAGCTCCATTGCATAGGCACACAGGGGCTCTCCAAATGCGACATGGTGTCCGCTAACAATTGGAGCTAATTTTCCATTCAAAAAGTTAAAAGGCGCGCCTTCCCTTCCGAGCCCTGCCGTGTGCCCAAACAGTGGTTTACCCCCACATATGAGGTATCGGCGTACTCGGGAGAAATTGCTCAACAAATTTTAGGATCCATTTTATCCTATTGCCTATGTGAAAATGAAAAAATTGAGGCGAAAATAAATTTTTTGTGAAAAAAAAGTACTTTTTCATTTTTACGGATCAATTTGTGAAGCACTTGAGGGTTTAAAGTGCTCACTAGGCATCTAGATAAGTTCCTTGGGGGGTCCAGTTTCCAAAATGGGGTCACTTGTGGGGGAGCTCCAATGTTTAAGCACACAGGGTCTCTCCAAACGCGACATGGTGTCCGCTATCGATGGAGATAATTTTTCATTCAAAAAGTCAAATGGCGCTCCTTCCCTTCCGAGCCTTACCATGTGCCCAAACAGTGGTTTACCCCCACATGTGAAGTATCGGTGTACTCAGGAGAAATTGCCAAACAAATTTTAGGATCCATTTTATCCTGTTGTCCATGTGAAAATGAAAAAATTGAGGCTAAAAGAATTTTTTTGTGAAAAAAAAGTACTTTTTCATTTTTACGGATCAATTTGTGAAGCACCTGGGGGTTTAAAGGGCTCACTATGCATCTAGATAAGTTCCTTGGGGCGTCTAGTTTCCAAAATGGGGTCACTTGTGGGGGAGCTCCAATTTTTAGGCACACGGGGGCTCTCCAAATGTGACATGGTGTCCGCTAAAGAGTGCAGCCAATTTTTCATTCAAAAAGTCAAATGGCGCTCCTTCCCTTCCAAGCCCTGCCGTGCGCCCAAACAGTGGTTTACCCCCACATATGAGGTATCAGCGTACTCAGGACAAATTGGACAACAACGTACGTGGTTCAGTTTCTCCTTTTACCATTGGGAAAATAAAAAAATTGTTGCTGAAAAATCATTTTTGTGACTAAAAAGTTAAATGTTCATTTTTTCCTTCCATGTTGCTTCTGCTGCTGTGAAGCACCTGAAGGGTTAATAAACTTCTTGAATGTGGTTTTGTGCACCTTGAGGGGTGCAGTTTTTAGAATGGTGTCACTTTTGGGTATTTTCAGCCATATAGACCCCTCAAACTGACTTCAAATGTGAGGTGGTCCCTAAAAAAAATGGTTTTGTAAATTTCGTTGTAAAAATGAGAAATCGCTGGTCAAATTTTAACCCTTATAACTTCCTAGCAAAAAAAAATTTTGTTTCCAAAATTGTGCTGATGTAAAGTAGACGTGTGGGAAATGTTATTTATTAACTATTTTGTGTCACATAACTCTCTGGTTTAACAGAATAAAAATTCAAAATGTGAAAATTGCGAAATTTTCAAAATTTTCGCCAAATTTCCGTTTTTATCACAAATAAACACAGAATTTATTGACCTAAATTTACCACTAACATGAAGCCCAATATGTCATGAAAAAACAATCTCAGAACCGCTAGGATCCATTGAAGCGTTCCTGAGTTATTACCTCATGAAGGGACACTGGTCAGAATTGCAAAAAACGGCAAGGTCTTTAAGGTCAAAATAGGCTGGGTCATGAAGGGGTTAAATTGGTTCCAGGGGTACACGGGCAGCAGTGGTGTGGTCAGTGGAGGCCTAGTGGAAGGAGTGACCGCAGACAGGCATCGAAGGCCTAAAGTAAAAAAATTGGGCTGGCTGTAGGCAATTTTAAATTGGTTCCAGGGGTACACGGGCAGCAGTGGTGTGGTCAGTGGAGGCATAGTGGAAGGAGTGACCGCAGACAGGCTTTGAAGGCCTAACATAACAAAAATGTCAATACAATGGTATTGTCAGTGGCAGGCATTGAAGGATGTCAGCGCATAGACTAAACATTGGTGGAGCTGTGAGATAATTTTGCAAGTGGTAGAGCACTGTTTGAGCTGGGGGGGGAACTGTCTTGTGGCCGGCGGTACAGGCCCAGGGCCCCTCATATTACAACGGTGTGTCTGACGTTGGGTGCGCACCACCACCGCCAGAGACACTTTATTGTACTAGGAGGGACCCAGTGGCAGTGCCGTCGACCAAAAGCGGGCACACCCACCTCTTCAGACAAACAGCACTCTCACGGGTGCTGTCGCCAGGTGTCGATACCACGGCCCCGTGTGGGGAGTTTGGCCATTTAGTGAGGTGTAAACATGTCGTATGCTAGACAATCAGGTGCAGAAAATTATGAGATTGGAAAAGGCATTCAGAATAGTCCACAGGCAAGACCTTTTCATAGGAAAGCTAGGTGTCAGCCGGGCAAGGTGGGGCAAAAGATTTCGAAATCCAGTTGTGGTTCATTTTAATGAAGGTTAGATCATCTACATTTTGGGTAGCCAGACGAGTCCTTTTTTCTGTTAGTATTGAACCTGCAGCACTGAATACTCTTTCTGATAGGACACTAGCTGCCGGGCAAGCAAGCTCCTGCAATGCATATTCTGCCAATTCTGGCCAGGTGTCTAATTTTGATGCCCAGTAATCAAATGGGAATGACGGTTGAGGGAGAACATCGATAAGGGATGAAAAATAGTTTGTAACCATACTGGACAAATGTTGTCTCCTGTCACTTTGAATTGATGCTGCAGTACCTGTCCTGTCTGCGGTCATAGCAAAATCACTCCACAACCTGGCCAGAAAACCCCTCTGGCCAACGCCACTTCTGATTTCTGACCCTCTAACTCCTCTGGTCTGCTGGCCCCTGCAGCTCGTGTGAGAACGATCACGGGCGCTGTGTGCAGGGAATGCCAGAAGCAAACGGTCAACAAGAGTTGATTGTTTGGTTGCTAATATTAGTTCCAGGTTCTCATGTGGCATTATATTTTGCAATTTGCCTTTATAGCGAGGATCAAGGAGGCAGGCCAACCAGTAATCGTCATCGTTCATCATTTTAGTTATGCGTGTGTCCCTTTTGAGGATAGGTAAGGCATAATCCGCCATGTGGGCCAAAGTTCCAGTTCTCAAATCTGCGGTTGTGCTTGGTTGAGGGGCAGTTTCAGGCAAATCCACGTCACTTGTGTCCCTCCAAAAACCAGAACCCGGCCTTGCCGCGCCACCTATTTCCAATGGCCCCGGAAAAGCTTCCTCATTAAAAATATAATCATCCCCATCATCCTCCTCATCCTCCTCCTCCTCTTCGCCCGCTAACTCATCCTGTACACTGCCCTGGCCAGACAATGGCTGACTGTCATCAAGGCTTTCCTCTTCCTCAGCTGCAGACGCCTGATCCTTTATGTGCGTCAAACTTTGCATCAGCAGACGCATTAGGGGGATGCTCATGCTTATTATGGCGTTGTCTGCACTAACCAGCCGTGTGCATTCCTCAAAACACTGAAGGACTTGACACATGTCTTGAATCTTCGACCACTGCACACCTGACAACTCCATGTCTGTCATCCTACTGCCTGCCCGTGTATGTGTATCCTCCCACAAAAACATAACAGCCCGCCTCTGTTCGCACAGTCTCTGAAGCATGTGCAGTGTTGAGTTCCACCTTGTTGCAACGTCTATGATTAGGCGATGCTGGGGAAGGTTCAAAGAACGCTGATAGGTCTGCATACGGCTGGAGTGTACGGGCGAACGGCGGATATGTGAGCAAAGTCCACGCACTTTGAGGAGCAGGTCGGATAACCCCGGATAACTTTTCAGGAAGCACTGCACCACCAGGTTTAAGGTGTGAACCAGGCAAGGAATGTGTTTCAGTTGGGAAAGGGAGATGGCAGCCATGAAATTCCTTCCGTTATCACTCACTACCTTGCCTGCCTCAAGATCTACAGTGCCCAGCCACGACTGCGTTTCTTTCTGCAAGAACTCGGACAGAACTTCCGCGGTGTGTCTGTTGTCGCCCAAACACTTCATAGCCAATACAGCCTGCTGACGTTTGCCAGTAGCTGCCCCATAATGGGAGACCTGGTGTGCAACAGTGGCAGCTGCGGATGGAGTGGTTGTGCGACTGCGGTCTGTGGACGAGCTCTCGCTTCTGCAGGAGGACGAAGAGGAGGAGGAGGGGGTGCGAACGGCTACAGCCAACTGTTTCCTAGACCGTGGGCTAGGCAGAACTGTCCCAAACTTGCTGTCCCCTGTGGACCCTGCATCCACAACATTCACCCAGTGTGCCGTGATGGACACGTAACGTCCCTGGCCATGCCTACTGGTCCATGCATCTGTTGTCAGGTGCACCTTTGTGCTCACAGATTGCCTGAGTGCATGGATGATGCGCTCTTTAAAATGCTGGTGGAGGGCTGGGATGGCTTTTCTGGAAAAAAAGTGTCGACTGGGTAGCTCGTAGCGTGGTACAGCGTAGTCCATCAGGGCTTTGAAAGCTTCGCTTTCAACTAACCGGTAGGGCATCATCTCTAACGAGATTAGTCTAGCTATGTGGGCGTTCAAACCCTGTGTACGCGGATGTGAGGCTAAGTACTTCCTTTTTCTAACCATAGTCTCATGTAGGGTGAGCTGGACTGGAGAGCTGGAGATCGTGGAACTAGCGGGGGTGCCGGTGGACATGGCAGACTGAGAGACGGTGGGAGATGGTATTGTTGCCGCCGGTGCCCTAGATGCAGTGTTTCCTACTACGAAACTGGTGATTCCCTGACCCTGACTGCTTTGGCCTGGCAAAGAAACCTGCACAGATACTGCAGGTGGTGCGGAAAATGGTGGCCCTACACTGCCGGAAGGGATGTTGCGTTGCTGACTAGCTTCATTGGCCGAGGGTGCTACAACCTTAAGGGACTTTGGTAGTTAGTCCAGGCTTGCAAATGCATGGTGGTTAAATGTCTATGCATGCAACTTGTATTGAGACTTTTCAGATTCTGTCCTCTGCTTAAGGTAGTTGAACATTTTTGACAGATGACTTTGCGCTGATCAATTGGATGTTGTTTAAAAAAATGCCAGACTGCACTCTTTCTAGCATCGGATACCTTTTCAGGCATTGCAGACTGAGCTTTAACCGGATGGCCACGCTGTCCTCCAACAGGTTTTGGTTTTGCCACACGTTTTGGGCAAGATACGGGCCCAGCAGATGGAACCTGTTGCGATATTGATGCCTGCTGCGGCCCCTCCTCCTCCGCTTCAGAACTGCTGCCGCCTGCACCCTGTTCCCCCAATGGCTGCCAATCGGGGTCAAGAACTGGGTCATCTATTACCTCTTCTTGTAGCTCGTGTGCAACTTCGTCTGTGTCACCGTGTCGGTCGGTGGTATAGCGTTCGTGATGGGGCAACATAGTCTCATCAGGGTCTGATTCTTGATCATTACCCTGCGAGGGCAATGTTGTGGTCTGAGTCAAAGGACCAGCATAGTAGTCTGGCTGTGGCTGTGCATCAGTGCACTCCATGTCAGATTCAACTTGTAATGGGCATGGACTGTTAACTGCTTCACTTTCTAAGCCAGGGACGGTATGTGTAAAGAGCTCCATGGAGTAACCCGTTGTGTCGCCTGCTGCATTCTTCTCTGTTGTTGTTTTTGCTGAAGAGGACAAGGAAGCGACTTGTCCCTGACCGTGAACATCCACTAACGACGCGCTGCTTTGACATTTACCAGTTTCACGAGAGGAGGCAAAAGAGCTAGAGGCTGAGTCAGCAAGATAAGCCAAAACTTGCTCTTGCTGCTCCGGCTTTAAAAGCGGTTTTCCTACTCCCAGAAAAGGGAGCGTTCGAGGCCTTGTGTAGCCAGACGACGAACCTGGCTCCACAGCTCCAGACTTAGGTGCAATATTTTTTTTCCCACGACCAGCTGATGCTCCACCACTACCACTACCCTCATTACCAGCTGACAATGAACGCCCCCGGCCACGACCTCTTCCACCAGACTTCCTCATTGTTTTAAAAACGTAAACAAACTAACGGTATTTGTTGCTGTCACACAACTTACACGGTGAGCTATAACTTCAGTATGATTTAGCTACCCCTTTACAGGTGAGTGAGACCACAACGAAAATCAGGCACAATGTTACACACTCTGTTGTTGGTGGCAACAAATGAGAGAGATGCCACACACGCAGGACTGTCACTGAAGCACAAATGTAAATATTAATCTCCAACTGATTTGATTTTTTTTTTTTTCAGGGAGACTTTAGGAAAAAAAAAATAGAATAAAATGATTTTTTCAGGAAGAATTTAGAAACCAAATAAAATAAAATGATTTTTTTCAGGGAGAATTTAGAAAACAAATAAAACAAAAAAAGGCTTTCTATGGCCCACTGAGTGAGAGATGACGCACACAGGAGTCAGGAGTGGCACACAAGCCCAGAGGCCAATATTTATCTCCCACTGATTGATGTAGTGATTTTTTCAGGTAGATTTTGGAACCCAAATCAAGCTAAAAAAATAATAGGCTTTCTATGGCCCACAATTGGAGAGAGAGAGAGAGAGAGAGATGGCACACCCAGGAGTCAAGACTGGCACACAAGCAGAAAGGGCAATATTAATCTCCCACTGATTTGTTTTGTTTTGTTTTTTCAGGGAGACTTTAGGAAAAAAAAAATAATAGAATAAAATGATTTTTTCAGGAAGAATTTAGAAACCAAATAAAATAAAATGATTTTTTTCAGGGAGAATTTAGAAAACAAATAAAACAAAAAAAGGCTTTCTATGGCCCACTGAGTGAGAGATGACGCACACAGGAGTCAGGAGTGGCACACAAGCCCAGAGGCCAATATTTATCTCCCACTGATTGATGTAGTGATTTTTTCAGGTAGATTTTGGAACCCAAATCAAGCTAAAAAAATAATAGGCTTTCTATGGCCCACAATTGGAGAGAGAGAGAGAGATGGCACACCCAGGAGTCAAGACTGGCACACAAGCAGAAAGGGCAATATTAATCTCCCACTGATTTGTTTTTTTTTTTTTTTTCAGGGAGACTTTAGGAAAAAAAAAATAGAATAAAATGATTTTTTCAGGAAGAATTTAGAAACCAAATAAAATAAAATGATTTTTTTCAGGGAGAATTTAGAAAACAAATAAAACAAAAAAAGGCTTTCTATGGCCCACTGAGTGAGAGATGACGCACACAGGAGTCAGGAGTGGCACACAAGCCCAGAGGCCAATATTTATCTCCCACTGATTGATGTAGTGATTTTTTCAGGTAGATTTTGGAACCCAAATCAAGCTAAAAAAATAATAGGCTTTCTATGGCCCACAATTGGAGAGAGAGAGAGAGAGAGAGATGGCACACCCAGGAGTCAAGACTGGCACACAAGCAGAAAGGGCAATATTAATCTCCCACTGAATTGTTTTTTTTTTTTTTTTTTTCAGGGAGACTTTAGGAAAAAAAAATAATAGAATAAAATGATTTTTTCAGGAAGAATTTAGAAACCAAATAAAATAAAATGATTTTTTCAGGGAGAATTTAGAAAACAAATAAAACAAAAAAAGGCTTTTTATGGCCCACTGAGTGAGAGATGACGCACACAGGAGTCAGGAGTGGCACACAAGCCCAGAGGCCAATATTTATCTCCCACTGATTGATGTAGTGATTTTTTCAGGTAGATTTTGGAACCCAAATCAAGCTAAAAAAATAATAGGCTTTCTATGGCCCACAATTGGAGAGAGAGAGAGAGATGGCACACCCAGGAGTCAAGACTGGCACACAAGCAGAAAGGGCAATATTAATCTCCCACTGATTTGTTTTGTTTTGTTTTTTCATGGAGACTTTAGGAAAAAAAAATAATAGAATAAAATGATTTTTTCAGGAAGAATTTAGAAACCAAATAAAATAAAATGATTTTTTTCAGGGAGAATTTAGAAAACAAATAAAACAAAAAAAGGCTTTCTATGGCCCACTGAGTGAGAGATGACGCACACAGGAGTCAGGAGTGGCACACAAGCCCAGAGGCCAATATTTATCTCCCACTGATTGATGTAGTGATTTTTTCAGGTAGATTTTGGAACCCAAATCAAGCTAAAAAAATAATAGGCTTTCTATGGCCCACAATTGGAGAGAGAGAGAGAGATGGCACACCCAGGAGTCAAGACTGGCACACAAGCAGAAAGGGCAATATTAATCTCCCACTGATTTGTTTTTTTTGTTTTTTTCAGGGAGACTTTAGGAAAAAAAAATAATAGAATAAAATGATTTTTTCAGGAAGAATTTAGAAACCAAATAAAATAAAATGATTTTTTCAGGGAGAATTTAGAAAACAAATAAAACAAAAAAAGGCTTTCTATGGCCCACTGAGTGAGAGATGACGCACACAGGAGTCAGGAGTGGCACACAAGCCCAGAGGCCAATATTTATCTCCCACTGATTGATGTAGTGATTTTTTCAGGTAGATTTTGGAACCCAACTCAAGCTAAAAAAATAATAGGCTTTCTATGGCCCACAATTGGAGAGAGAGAGAGAGAGATGGCACACCCAGGAGTCAAGACTGGCACACAAGCAGAAAGGGCAATATTAATCTCCCACTGATTTGTTTTTGTTTTTTTTTTCAGGGAGACTTTAGGAAAAAAAAATAATAGAATAAAATGATTTTTTTCAGGAAGAATTTAGAAACCAAATAAAATAAAATGATTTTTTCAGGGAGAATTTAGAAAACAAATAAAACAAAAAAAGGCTTTCTATGGCCCACTGAGTGAGAGATGACGCACACAGGAGTCAGGAGTGGCACACAAGCCCAGAGGCCAATATTTATCTCCCACTGATTGATTTATTGATTTTTTCAGGTAGAATTTAGAACCCAAATCAACCAAAAACATAAATAGGCTTTCTATGGCCCACTATTTGTGAGAGAGATGGCACGCTCAGGACTGGCACACAAGCCCAGAGGCCAATATTAATCTCCCTTTTTTTTTTCAGGGAGAATTTATAAACCCAATAAAAAAAAAAAAAAATAGGCTTTCTAGGGCCCACTATCTGAGAGAGAGAGATGGCACGCTTAGGACTGGCACACAAGCCCAAAGGCCAATATTAATCTCCCTTTTTTTTTTCAGGGAGAATTTATAAAACCAAAAAAAAAAAAAAATAGGCTTTCTATGGCCCACTATTTGTGAGAGAGATGGCACGCTCAGGACTGGCACACAAGCCCAGAGGCCAATATTAATCTCCCTTTTTTTTTTCAGGGAGAATTTATAAACCCAATAAAAAAAAAAAAAAATAGGCTTTCTATGGCCCACTATCTGAGAGAGAGAGATGGCACGCTTAGGACTGGCACACAAGCCCAAAGGCCAATATTAATCTCCCTTTTTTTTTCAGGGAGAATTTATAAAACCAAAAAAAAAAAAAAAATAGGCTTTCTATGGCCCACTATTTGTGAGAGAGATGGCACGCTCAGGACTGGCACACAAGCCCAGAGGCCAATATTAATCTCCCACTTTTTTTTTTTTGTTCCAGGGAAAATTTATAAACCCAATAAAAAAAATAATAAATAGGCTTTCTATGGCCCACTATCTGAGAGAGAGAGATGGCACGCTTAGGACTGGCACACAAGCCCAAAGGCCAATATTAATCTCCCACTGATTGATTTATTGATTTTTTCAGGTAGAATTTAGAACCCAAATCAACCAAAAACATAAATAGGCTTTCTATGGCCCACTATTTGTGAGAGAGATGGCACGCTCAGGACTGGCACACAAGCCCAGAGGCCAATATTAATCTCCCTTTTTTTTTTCAGGGAGAATTTATAAACCCAATAAAAAAAAAATAAATAGGCTTTCTATGGCCCACTATCTGAGAGAGAGAGATGGCACGCTTAGGACTGGCACACAAGCCCAAAGGCCAATATTAATCTCCCTTTTTTTTTTCAGGGAGAATTTATAAAACCAAAAAAAAAAAAAAATAGGCTTTCTATGGCCCACTATTTGTGAGAGAGATGGCACGCTCAGGACTGGCACACAAGCCCAGAGGCCAATATTAATCTCCCACTGATTGATTTATTGATTTTTTCAGGTAGAATTTAGAACCCAAATAAAGCAAAAAAAAAAAAAAAATGGGCTTTCTATCGCCCACTGAGTGAGTGATGATGCACACAGGAGTCAGGAGTGGCACACAAGCCCTGAGGCCAATATTTTTCTCCCACTGATTGATGTAGTGATTTTTTCAGGTAGATTTTAGAACCCAAATCAAGCAAAAAAATAAATAGGCTTTCTATGGCCCACTATTTGTGAGAGAGATGGCACGCTCAGGACTGGCACACAAGCCCAGAGGCCAATATTAATCTCTCACTTTTTTTTTTTTGTTCCAGGGAAAATTTATAAACCCAATAAAAAAAATAATAAATAGGCTTTCTATGGCCCACTATCTGAGAGAGAGAGATGGCACGCTTAGGACTGGCACACAAGCCCAAAGGCCAATATTAATCTCCCACTGATTGATTTATTGATTTATTCAGGTTGAATTTAGAACCCAAATAAAGCAAAAAAAAAAAAAAAGGGCTTTCTATGGCCCACTGAGTGAGAGATGACGCACACAGGAGTCAGGAGTGGCACACAAGCCCAGAGGCCAATATTTATCTCCCACTGATTGATTTATTGATTTTTTCAGGTAGAATTTAGAACCCAAATCAACCAAAAACATAAATAGGCTTTCTATGGCCCACTATTTGTGAGAGAGATGGCACGCTCAGGACTGGCACACAAGCCCAGAGGCCAATATTAATCTCCCACTTTTTATTTTTTTTCAGGGAAAATTTATAAACCCAATAAAAAAAAAAATAAATAGGCTTTCTATGGCCCACTATCTGAGAGAGAGAGATGGCACGCTTAGGACTGGCACACAAGCCCAAAGGCCAATATTAATCTCCCTTTTTTTTTTCAGGGAGAATTTATAAAACCAAAAAAAAAAAAAAATAGGCTTTCTATGGCCCACTATTTGTGAGAGAGATGGCACGCTCAGGACTGGCACACAAGCCCAGAGGCCAATATTAATCTCCCACTTTTTTTTTTTTTGTTCCAGGGAAAATTTATAAACCCAATAAAAAAATAAATAAATAGGCTTTCTATGGCCCACTATCTGAGAGAGAGAGATGGCACGCTTAGGACTGGCACACAAGCCCAAAGGCCAATATTAATCTCCCTTTTTTTTTCAGGGAGAATTTATAAAACCAAAAAAAAATAAATAAATAGGCTTTCTATGGCCCACTATTTGTGAGAGAGATGGCACGCTCAGGACTGGCACACAAGCCCAGAGGCCAATATTAATCTCCCACTTTTTTTTTTTTGTTCCAGGGAAAATTTATAAACCCAATAAAAAAAATAATAAATAGGCTTTCTATGGCCCACTATCTGAGAGAGAGAGATGGCACGCTTAGGACTGGCACACAAGCCCAAAGGCCAATATTAATCTCCCACTGATTGATTTATTGATTTTTTCAGGTTGAATTTAGAACCCAAATAAAGCAAAAAAAAAAAAAAAGGGCTTTCTATGGCCCACTGAGTGAGTGATGATGCACACAGGAGTCAGGAGTGGCACACAAGCCCTGAGGCCAATATTTTTCTCCCACTGATTGATGTAGTGATTTTTTCAGGTAGATTTTAGAACCCAAATCAAGCAAAAAAATAAATAGGCTTTCTATGGCCCACTGACTGAGAGATGGCACACACAGGAGTCAAGAGTGGCACACAAGCCCTGAGGCCAATATTTTTCTCCCACTGATTGATGTAGTGATTTTTTCAGGTAGATTTTATAACCCAAATCAAGCAAAAAAATAAATAGGCTTTCTATGGCCCACTGATAGAGATGGCACACACAGGGATGGCACTCTAGCAGAAATGTCAATCTTAATCTCCCACAAAAAAAAAAAAAAAACAGGGAGTGTCCAACAATTACTATCTCCCTGCAGTAATCTCAGCCAGGTATGGCAGGCAGCAATAAGGAGTGGACTGATGCACAAATTAAATAAAAAGTGTGGACAAACAAAAAAGATAGCTGTGCAGAAAGGAAGGAACAAGAGGATTTGTGCTTTGAAAAAAGCAGTTGGTTTGCACAGCGGCGTACACACAGCAATGCAGCTATCAGGGAGCCTTCTAGGGCAGCCCAATGAGCTACAGCGCTGAGGGAAAAAAAAAAAAATGTAGCTTCCACTGTCCCTGCACACCGAAGGTGGTGTTGGGCAGTGGAAATCGCTACAGCACAAGCGGTTTGGTGGTTAATGGACCCTGCCCGCTATCCCTGCTTCTGACGAAGCGGCAGCAACCTCTCCCTAAGCTCAGATCAGCAGCAGTAACATGGCGGTCGGCGGGAACACCCCTTTATAGCCCCTGTGACGCCGCAGACAGCAAGCCAATCACTGCAATGCCCTTCTCTAAGATGGTGGGGACCAGGACCTATGTCATCACGCTGCCCACACTCTGCGTTTACCTTCATTGGCTGAGAAATGGCGCTTTTCGCGTCATTGAAACGCGACTTTGGCGCGAAAGTCGCGTACCGCATGGCCGACCCCGCACAGGGGTCGGATCGGGTTTCATGAAACCCGACTTTGCCAAAAGTCGGCGACTTTTGAAAATGAACGACCCATTTCGCTCAACCCTAATGGTCATTGCAGGTTTCAGAAGATATTTTTGGATCATTTATCTTATGATCACTGAATCGTTTAAGTAAGGCCACATTCACACATTCAGTATTTGGTCAGTATTTTACATCAGTATTTGTAAGCCACAATCAGAGGAAAAGTATAATAGAAACGCGTCACCATCACCACTAAGGTAAGGAAGGGACACTGTACAGAACCCATCTTACACTTACACCCAACACAAGACCTCCCCAGACAAGGGAGGGATTGGGTAGAAGGTGTGGGTGGAGAGTGAGGAGTTGTCAGGGGAGACAGGAAGAAGGAGTCAGAGAGTTGATGAGGAGAAGTGGAGCTGAGCAGACATGTGGGTCTGCAGCTCCTGACAGTGAGAAGGGAGAAAGAAAAGAAGGAAGCTCCCAGAAGAAAGAAAGGGTCTTAGGGGCACGGGAAGTGCAGAAGCCAACCGTGGGGCCCGCATCCAGGCTGACCAGCATCAGGTCAAGGGACCAGATCGCAGAAAGGGGAACCGGCCCCTGATCTAGTGGGAGAACTACAGGTCTCAACTAGAAACCCGAAGGCTGTGGCGTCTGTAAGAGTCACAGCCACAACCACCCATAACTGGCTAAAAAGGCAGCCGTATAGACTCCAGGGGAATGAGAGGACATCGTGGTTGCTGGCTTAGGACATTGTGGGTGAGACACTGGGCAGGAGGAGTGGAAACCAGCGTAGAGAGTCAGCCAGGAAAGGCTTATAAAAAGGGGGTTCTGGACAGGAGCCCTAAGTTGCTGGAGAGTTTCCTGGACCACTCACCTGAAGGACACAGCACCCCGGCTGGGGCACAACACCTGAACTGTGAGTAAAACATGACTACCTCATTTTGCTGTGTCCTTCCAATTCTTTCCTGCAACGTCTGCCCTGCACCACCACTACCACCATCAGAACTTTACTTAACACTCTTTTGGCTGCCCTAGGGCCATTCTCCAACTGTTGGGAACAGAACTCTCAGCTGTACTACTATCGGCCACAGTGGACTCCTTAGCATTGTCGGCCATCTATAGCCAAGTACCATAGGTGGCGTCACAAACAATTTCCCCTCTTCCTATACAATCTTTTTTCCCCTTTCCCATTTTCCATTTTTCATTACCAGCAAAACAACCCCTTTAATTGGACACCCAGAGCCATAGACCGGATCACTGCTACCATAACCTTCCCCTTTAAGAACTGTGTCGGGTCTAGGCCGAGTATCCCACGGCCCTAGCAGAGGGCTCCATATACACTTTAGGAAATGCTCCTTTTTCTGGGTTTTTTAAGAGTAAGTTTTCTTTTCCAGGAGAGGTTTGAAAAGTTTTGGAACACTTTTTCTTCCTGAAATACTCTTTGCAGACCTTTGGTTGGAAAGTGTATATTTTAAAGAAGTTTCCTTCAGGATTTGCTTCAAAGAGACAAGCACTTCTTTTCCACTAGGTGTTTTTCAAAACCTCCTCAGGAATAATAAAAAAAAGTCAAGACACTCCTCATATGAACAGCAAAGTGGATTTCCCATAGAAATAAATTAAAAGATGTTAATAACCCTTTCATGCACATGCATCAGACCTCACTCCCTTCGCCTTTGGCTGCATCTCTTTGCAGTAGTCCACTTTTGATTTCTTAGGTAATTCAGCTAATTTTTTTGACATCATCATTACCATAAGACTTTTAAGGTCGGCTCTGTCAGAGAGAAAGTGATTGGGTATCAAGTAGTATCCTCTAGGTGTCTATTGTCTCCTTTTTTATTCCTGACTTTCATGCTACAACAAGCATTATTTACAAGCACTCTACAGCTTACCAGGTCTTGTCCACACCAAACTCTGAGAACACATGTTACCAACGTCTCAAAACTTTTCTCAGTTCTGTTCACACCTAGCCTCTGCAATCACAGTAATGCATTTCTTTAAGTATGTTTCCAGACTGCATTTACTTCTCTGTTAAATTGCTGCTATCAACCATTACCTTGCTGGAAGATACCAGACTGCATTTACTTCCCTGCTATATCGCTGCTATTAACCATTACCCTGCTAGAAGATACCAGACTACATTTATGTCTTAATTACTCCTGTATTTAACCAGTACACTGCTGTAAGATACCAGACTGCATTATGTTAATAACTGCTTCTCTGCTGAAATTTACAATTTCCTTATCCAGTCATTAATCCCATATGTATCTGAAAACTGGTTCTGCTTCATCTGTGCTACCAGCTCCGCATTTTTGTCTGCTGTTCTGTTTAACTAGATATCCTGGATCTTGCTGATCCACATCTCATTGATCAAGATTCACTCCACTACACTATGGTCTCTGGTCCGTGTTGCTCACACAGACCTATGGTTTTGAGAATCTATTTAATTGGGTAAGTCCTTAATAAAAAAGTTTTCCAAGACTTTTTTAAGCGAATTTTGGAGAAAATTCTCAAAATACTCTGTTTAAAGAAAGCCTTATACTGGAAAACAAGTTTAACATCTTGTTTATGAAATATCAGATCTGATCTCATTGTAAATTAATTGTTACAAATGTGAGGTTTATGTTCTTAATATATGATGACTAATGGCTAATGATATCTGCTAAATGACTTGTATTACAGAGCACCTAGCAGAGTGAACATGCACAATTAAGTCAATAAACCACAAAGGTTGATGATTAATATATTTTATTCTCTAGAATGTGAATTACTAAGCTCGATAATTAAGCCTACTTTATGTGACTCCTACATGAAGCCGCTGCAGACTTTTCACTATCAAGGACAAGAGAACATTAATAAAGATTATTCTCACTTATTGCACGGTAATGCAAGTATTTAAATTCTTAAAGGGGCTTTCACATAAAGACTAGACATGATGGAATCAGTCAAGATTAGAGATGGGTGAATCCGGACAGTAAAGTTCGGCGCCGCCGTACTGAACATCTGCTGTTAGGGCACCAACAGTTAGTCTGTGTTACTGTTAGGGTTCGGCTGCCCAAACACCGGGTTTTTGTGCATGACAGCATGGCAAACACCGCTTCTGATCAGTGGTTCCCAAGCTGTCAAAAGCTAGAGTAAGCGCTCAGCTGTGATCAGAGGTATAAACTTTACCTCCGGACAATGGTTTGAGCTGATAGGACAACTGCTCCCATCATCCGACACCTGCTGCCTCTAATAACAGCGAGAGCAGGAGTAGCTGATGAGAGTATTCATTAGCAGGCTCCTGCGCTGTAAATAAATAATATAAAAAAACAGCATGTGTTCCCGTGTATTTTTGTTAGCCAGACAGGCAAACCTCACAGCTAGGGGCAAAACTCTCACAGTGCTAGAGGGGATGTCACTGAGGTCTCAGCAGTAGAGGCCGGCTGGGAACAGAGCCTCTGTGACTGGAGGTAACCTCGATGATGTCACCACTAGTTGAAAAGTGTTTTTCCCCAAGACATGGATTACAGTGTGGGACAGAACAAAGGATAGGTGAGGGATATTGTTGTTTTCTTATTTTAGTTTTATTACAGGAGAACGAGGGCTTCGGTGGAATAAGCATTTGTTGAGTATAACAGTGTTTGTTATTTTTAAATAAATAAGAAAAATTGTGTTTTGTTTTATTTCTAATAAAGGACTTTATTTTGGCTGTGTCTTTATTTACAATACAACTCTAGGATTAGTAATGGATGGGTGTCTTACAAGCACCTCTTCATTACTAAGCCATGGGCTTGATGTCACCTGACAGCACAAAGGTGACATCAACCCCACAAATATTAACCCCACTTGCCACTGCTACAGAGCAAGTGGGAAGAGCTGGGCAAAGCACCAGAATTGGTGCATATAATAGATGTGTTTTCTGGGCAGCTGTGGGCTGCTATTTTTATGCTGGGAGGCAATATCCATGGCCTCTTACCAGCATGAGAATAACAGCCCCCAGATGTCTGCTTTAGCAAGGCTGGTTGTCAAAAATGGGGGGAGCCCTACACCATTTTGTTAAAATTATTTATTTAACCCCTTATTCCCAATTGATGTACAATCCTGTCGAGGTGACCTGGGACTTAATTCCCAGTGGGATAGTACATCATGGGCGATCAGCTGCGCTCACAAGGGGAGTGCGGCCAATCGCCGCCGGGTGTCAGTGGATTATTACCATCCTGCTGACCGCTCCTGGCACATTAACCCCTGGAACACTGCGATCAAACATGATCTCAGCATTCTGGCGGCACAGGGAAGCATCATACAGGGAGGGGGCTCCCTGCATGCTTCCCTGAGACCCTCGGTACAACACAATGTGCTCACATTGAACCAAGTGTTTCCTCCCTGCAGGCCTCGGATTCAAAATGGCCACGGGGCTCCTTCCGGGTCCTGCAGGGAGGTGGCTTGCAAGTGCCTGTTCAGAGCAGGAGCTTGCAGCCTGCAGAACTGCTTGTCAGATCGCTGATCTGACACAGTGCAGTGGAAAGTGTCAGATCAGCGATCTGACACTATAACATGATGTACCCCCTGGGGCAATGATATATAGTTAAAAAAAATTACATATGTAAAAAAAAAAAAATCCTAAATAGAGAAAAAAAAAATTGTTCCAATAAAAGTACACATATTTAATATCACGCGTCCGTAACGACCCGACGAATAAAACTGTCCCACTAGTTAATCCCTTCAGTGAACACCGTACAAAAAAAAGAGGTAAAAAACAATGCTTTATTACCATACCGCCGAACAAATAGTGGAATAACACACGATCAAAAAGACGGATATAAATGAACATGGTACCACTGAAAACGTCATCTTGTCTTGCAAAAAACGAGGCGCCATACAGCACCATCAGCGAAAAAATAAAAAAGTTATAGTCCTCAGAATAAAGCGATGCAAACATAATTATTTTTTATATAAAATAGTTTTTATCGTATAAAAGCACCAAAACATAAAAAAATGATATAAATGAGGTATCGCTGTAATCGTACTGACCTGAAGAATAAAGCTGCTTTATCAATTTTACCAATCATGGAACGGAATAAACGCCCCCCCCCCCAAAAGAAATTCATGAATAGCTGGTTTTTGGTCATTCTGCCTCACAAAAATTGGAAATAAAAAGCGATCAAAAAATGTCACGTGCCCGAAAATGGCACAAATAAAAAGTCAACTCGTCCTGCAAAAAACAAGACCTCACATGACTTTGGACCAAAATTTGGAATTATAGCTCTCAAAATGTGGAGGCGCAAAAACTATTTTTTGCAATAAAAAGCGTCTTTTAGTGTGTGACAGCTGCCAATCATAAAAATCCGCTAAAAAACCCGCTATAAATAGTAAATTAGTTAGGGAAAAATAATAAAATTAAAAAAAGTATTTATTTACATTTTCCCATTAGCGTTAGAATTAGGGTTGGGGCTAAAGTTAGGGTTAGGGCTACAGTTAGGGTTGGGGCTAAAGTTAGGGTTGGGGTTAAAGTTAGGGTTAGAGTTGGGGCTAAAGCTAGGGTTAAGGCTACAGTTAGGGTTGGGGGTTGGGGCTACATTTAGGGTTAGGGTTGGGGCTAAAGTTAGGGTTGGGGTTAAAGTTAGGGTTAGGGCTACAGGTAGGGTTGCGGTTTGGGGCTACAGTTAGGGTTGGGGCTAAAGTTAGGGTTGGTTAGGGTTGGGGCTAAAGTAAGGGTTAGGGTTGGGGCTAAAGTTAGGGTTAGGGTCTGCATTACATTTACAGTATGGGATTAGGGTTAGGGGTGTGTCAGGGTTAAGGGTGTGGTTAGGGTGATGGGTGTGGTAGGGATTAGGGTTTGGGGCGTGTTCGGGTTAGGGGTGTGGTTAGGGTTATGGTTAGGGGTGGGATTAGGGTTAGGGGTGTGTTTGGGTTAGGGTTTCAGTTAGAATTGGGTTGTTTCCACTGTTTAGGCACATCCAGTGTTACCCTTGGGAAAATAGAAAACTGAGGGCTAAAATATAATTTTTGTGAAAAAAAAAGATTTTTTATTTTCACGGCTCTGCGTTATAAACTGTAGTGAAACACTTGGGGGTTCAAAGCTCTCACAATACACATCTAGATAAGTTCCTTATGGGGTCTACTTTCCAAAATGGTGTCACTTGTTAGGGGTTTCAATGTTTAGGCACATCAGGGGCCCTCCAAACGCGACATGGTGTCCCATCTCAATTCCAGTCAATATTGCATTGAAAAGTCAAACGGCGCTCCTTCCCTTCTGAGCTCTGCCATGCGCCCAAACAGTGGTTTACCCCCACATATGGGGTATCAGCGTACTCGGGACAAATTGCACAACAACTTTTGGGGTCCAATTTCTTCTCTTACCTTTGGGAAAAAAATCAGGGGCAAAAAATCATTTTTCTGAAAAAATATGATTTTTTTTTATTTTTACGGCTCTGCATTATAAACTTCTGTGAAGCACTTAGTGGGTCAAAGTGCTCACCACACATCTAGATAAGTTCCTTAGGGGGTCTACTTTCCAAAATGGTATCTCTTGTAGGGGGTTTCAATGTTTAGGCACATCAGGGGCTCTCTAAACACAACATGGCATCCCATCTCAATTCCAGTCAATTTTGCATTGAAAAGTCAAACGGCTCTCCTTCCCTTCCGAGCTCTGCCATGTACCCAAACAGTGGTTTACCCCCCACATATGGGGTATCGGCGTACTCAGGACAAATTGTACAGCAACTTTTGGGGTCCATTTTCTCCTGTTACCCTTGGTAAAATAAAACAAATTGGAGCTGAAGTAAATTTTTTGTGAAAAAAATTAAATGTTCATTTTTTTTAAACATTCCCAAAATTCCTGTGAAACACCTGAAGGGTTAATAACTTCTTGAATGTGGTTTTGAGCACCTTGAGGGGTGTAGTTTTTAGAATGATGTCACACTTGGTTATTTTCTATCATATAAAACCCTCAAAATGACTTCAAATGGGATGTGGTCCCTAAAAAAAAGGGTGTTGTAAAAATGAGAAATTGCTGGTCGACTTTTAACCCTAATAACTCGCTAACAAAAAATGATGTAAAGTAGACATGTGGGAAATGTTACTTATTAAGTATTTTTGTGTGACATATCTCTGTGATTTATGGGCATGAAAATTCAAATTTGGAAAATTGCAAAATTTTCTAATTTTTTGCCAAATTTCTGTTTTTTTTTCACAAATAAACGCAGTAAATATCAAAGAAATGTTACCACTGTCATGAAGTACACTATGTCGCGAGAAAACAATGTCAGAATCAACAGGATCCATTGAAGCGTTCCAGAGTTATAACCTCATAAAGGGACAGTGGTCAGAATTGTAAAAAATTGGCCCGGTCATTAACGTGCAAACCACCCTTGGGGGTTAAGGTTGAAGGAAGACTTTAAGTACATCTAGTTTAACCCACAGTTTAACATGTTGATCCAGAGGAAGGCAAAAATAAAACCATGCGGCAAACACTAATCTCCACATTGGGAAAAAAAAAATCCTTCCCGACTCCACATACGGCAATCAGATTAGTTCCCTGGATCAACACCCTATCAAGGAATCTAGCATATATAACCTGTAACATTATACTTTTCAAGAAAGGCATCCAGTCCCCTCTTAAATTATAGTAATGAGTCACTCATTACAACATTTTACAGCAGAGAATTCCATAGTCTCACTGCTCTTACAGTAAAGAATCCACGTCTGTTATTATGATTAAACCTTCTTTCCTCCAGACATAGAGGATGCCCCCTTGTCCTCGTCTCAGATCTAAGAGTAAAAAGATCATTAGAAAGGTCTTTGTACTGTTCCTTCATATATTTATACATTATAATAAGATCACCCTAAGCCTTTGTTTTTCCAAACTAAATAACCCCAAGTGTAATTTGCAGACTGCCGAATACTCTAATAACCTTGGTCGCTCTTCTCTGCACCCGCTCCAGTTCAGCTATGTCTTTCTTATACACCGGAGACAGAACTGTACACCGTATTCTAAGTGTGGTCGAACTAGTGACTTGTATAGAGGTAAAATTCTGTTCTCTTCATAAGCATCTAAGCTTCTTTTAATGCATCCCATTATTTTATTTGCCTGTGTAGCAGCTGCCTGACACTGGCCACTAAATATGAGTTTGTCATCCACCCATACTCCCAGGTCTTTTTCAGTAACAGTTTTGTCCAGTGTTTTACAATTAAACACATAATTATATAAAATATTTATTCTGCCCAATTAAAGCTCATTTGCCATTTATCAGCCCAAGCTTCTAGTTTACATAAATCTTCCTGTAATATTAGATTGTCCTCTTCTGTATAGATTACCCTGCAGAGTTTAGTGTCATCTGCAAATATTGAAATTCTACTCTGTATGCCCCTACAAGGTCATTAATAAATATGTTAAAAAAATAGGGCCCAACACCGACCCCTGTGGTACCCCACTGCTAACCACGACCCAGTCCGAGTGTGCTCCATTAATAACCACCCTTTGTTTCCTATCCCTGAGCCAGCTCTCAACCCACTTGCACATATTTTCCCCTATCCCCATTATTCTCATTTTATGTATCAACCAAGAAGACCAGAGGTAGTGAGCAGAAAACCGGGTAGGGAGGTGTGAGGACTGGATATGTGAATGGTGGGACCATTACAAGTGAGTGTATTAATTATTTTAACCTTTTATCTCCCCTCCTGTTTTTATGTCTTGGGGTCTGAGGAGTTTTCAGAGCAAAATGCATGTCTTTTCAGGGCACCTTCCATTTGGACTGAATTTAATTCAGACCGATTCAAATCTACTGGCCAACCCACTTTTGAAGGTGAAGCATCCTTTAGAAAGAGTCATCTAAGGAAGTTTTTTAGAATAGAAGAACCTACCTGTAAATGTTTTTTTGTGAAACTTCCTGTGTCTCAGCTGTACTGTGATTCCTGTATGGTCCGCAGACTGATGATGACTAGTGTTGAGCATTCCGATACCGCAAGTATCGGGTATCGGCCGATATTTGCGGTATCGGAATTCCGATACCGAGATCCGATATTTTTGTGATATCGGGTATCGGTATCGAATCAATAGGGATGTGGAAAATAAAGAATTAAAATAAAAAATATTGATATGCTCACCTCTCCGGCGGCCCCTGGACTTCACGCTGCTATGCGGGAGGCTTCTTTGTTTAAAAAGCGCGCCTCCCGGTTAGCAGTGTGAAGTCCAGGGGCCGCCGGAGAGGTGAGCATATCAATATTTTTTATTTTAATTCTTTATTTTACACATCCCTATGGATCCCAGGGCCTGAAGGAGAGTTTCCTCTCCTTCAGACCCTGGGAACCATGAGAATACCTTCCGATACTTGATGTCCCATTGACTTGTATTGGTATCGGATATCGGTATCGGCGATATCCGATATTTTTCGGGTATCGGCCGATGCTATCCGATACCGATACTTTCAAGTATCGGACGGTATCGCTCAACACTAATGATGACTTGTAACAACAACTCCCAATATCTTATCATTGTTAATGACATGCTGCAAGTTGTATGTGGGGGCTGGCTTGACATTGCAAATGATACCTGTATGAAGCTTGGTTCTGTACTAATGTAATCATGATGTTGGTGCTGGTGATGTATAACTCTACTGATAGTGGTTCTTGTGCTCTATTCCTGTATGGATGATGGTCCTAGTGATGTATGCATGCACTGATAATGATACTTGTGATGTATCCATGCACTGATGGTTGTTCTGGTGCTTTATTCATGGTTCAAGTGATATACTCCTGTACTGATGATGAATTTGGAGATGTATTAATGTAGAGATGGTGCTGTAGTCCTGTACTGATGATAGTTCTGGTGATGTATTCATGTACTGATGATGGTTCTGCTGATATATTCATGTACTGATGGTAATTCTGGTGATGAATAGCTGTATTCATGGAGGTTCTGGTGCAGTATTCCTATACTCATTGTGGTTCTGAAGCAGCATTTCTGTACTGATGGTGGTTCTGTAATGTATTTTTACAATGTATACATGTGCTGATGGTGGCTTTGGAGATGTATTTCTGTAATGTTGGTTCTAGTACTGTATTTCTGTACTGTGATTTATTCTATAAACTGTAATACTTTCGTATTGCAGTATATAGTATAAGCAAATAGATGATCTGAGTTTCAGGTCTCCTGAGGAGACTAAATAATAATGAATGAACACAGTCAAAGCAAAACCCAAAAACACAATGACAGAATTGTGTTCGTCCACTGCGGTTTATGTTGCAGTGTGAGAAGAGGAGACATTTCAACTTTAGCCTCAGGCAGCAGAAAGGTTAGAATCGGTCCTGGTTTAACCTGTATACTAGCCATAACTAGTGTTGAGCGATACCGTCCGATACTTGAAAGTATCGGTATCGGATAGTATCGGCCGATACCCGAAAAATATCGGATATCGCCGATACCGATATCCGATACCAATACAAGTCAATGGGACATCAAGTATCGGAAGGTATTCTCATGGTTCCCAGGGTCTGAAGGAGAGGAAACTCTCCTTCAGGCCCTGGGATCCATAGGGATGTGTAAAATAAAGAATTAAAATAAAAAATATTGATATGCTCACCTCTCCGGCGGCCCCTGGACTTCACACTGCTAACCAGGAGGCTTCTTTGTTTAAAAAGCGCGCCTTTCGGACCTGTGAATGACATCCCGGCTTCTGATTGGTCGCGTGCCGCCCATGTGACCGGCACGCGACCAATCAGAGGCCGCGACGTCATTCGCAGGTCCTCAATTCCTATAATTAGCAGTTTTGTGAATGAGAATGACGTCGCGGCTTCTGATTGGCCGCGTGCCGGTCACATGGGCGGCACGCGGCCAATCAGAAGCCGCGACGTCATTCTCATTCACAAAACTGCTAATTCTAGGAATTGAGGAGGTGGTGATGGCAAACTCAGTCGAGGGGTTCAAGAGAGGCCTGGATGTCTTCCTGGAGCAGAACAATATTGTATCATACAATTATTAGGTTCTGTAGAAGGACGTAGATCTGGGGATTTATTATGATGGAATATAGGCTGAACTGGATGGACAAATGTCTTTTTTCGGCCTTACTAACTATGTTACTATGTTACTATGTTACTATGAATGCGTCGCGGCCTCTGATTGGTCGCGTGCCGGTCACATGGGCGGCACGCGACCAATCAGAAGCCGGGACGTCATTCACCGGTCCGAAAGGCGCGCTTTTTAAACAAAGAAGCCTCCCGGATAGCAGCGTGAAGTCCAGGGGCCGCCGGAGAGGTGAGCATATCAATATTTTTTATTTTAATTCTTTATTTTCCACATCCCTATTGATTCGATACCGATACCCGATATCACAAAAATATCGGATCTCGGTATCAGAATTCCGATACCGCAAATATCGGCCGATACCCGATACTTGCGGTATCGGAATGCTCAACACTAGCCATAACATGTTAATGCCGAAAGGAGTCCTTCAAGTAGATTTTTTTTTCATGACAAAATTTCCTCCCATCACTACATATTGAAGCGTGTAACATTTAATAATTAATAAAATGAATTCCCTGCAAATGCACTTTATCTTCTGCACAGCTTGGAAAATAAAGCAAAGGTTTAGTAATTGGAGCAACAGCAGAAGACAGAAATTAATTACTATTAATGTAAAATGTCACCCATCAGAGAACTTACAATAGGTGCCAAAAGCAGAATTCCATAACTAATATAGCCATAAATATTGTTACAAGACAATTAGAAAATTGGAAAATAAATTAAAGTGGACTTAGACCTATTACCTCAATCTATAACAATTAGGGACTCACTGTACAGCTCGTACAGTAGCTCAATACAATTTGGGAGGGCAAAGAAAAAGATCATGAATAATGCTGATTTATCCTGAAATTATGTTAATCGCATTGAAAGACTAATTTTTACTTGAATTGCAAAAATTGGGGATTTTATAGCAATACTTAACCTCAAAATAAATAATTAAATTAAATGAGAAATATACAGTGTCTTGCGAAAGTATTCGGCTCCCTGGAACTTTTCAACCTTTTCCACATATCTTGCTTCAAACATAAACATACCAAATGTAAATTTTTGGTGAGGAATCAACAACAAGTGGAACACAACTGTGAAGTTGAACGAAATTTATTGGTTATTTTAAATTTTTGTGGAAAATCAAAAACTGAAAAGTGGGGCGTATAATATTATTCGGCCCCTTTACTTTCAGTGCAGCAAACTCACTCCAGAAGTTCATTGTGGATCTCTGAATGATCCAATGTTGTCCTAAATGCCTAATGATGATAAATATAATCCACCTGTGTGTAATCAAGTCTCCGTATAAATGCACCTGCTCTGTGATAGTCTCAGGGTTCTGTCTGAAGTACAGAGAGCATCATGAAGACCAAGGAACACAACAGGCAGGTCTGTGATACTGTTGTGGAGAAGTTTAAAGCCAGATTTGGATACAAAATGATTTTCAAAACTTTAAACATCGCAAGGAGCACTGTGCAAACGATCATATTGAAATGGAAGGAGTATCATACCACTGCAAATCTACCAAGACCCGGCCATCCCTCTAAACTTTAATCTCAAACTAGGTCAAGAGACTCAAGACTGATCAGAGATGCAGCCAACAGGCAAATGATCACCCTGGATGAACTGCAGAGATTTACAGCTGAGGTGGGACAGTATGACTATAGGACAACAATCAGTCGTATACTGTACAAATCTGGCCTTTATGGAAGAGTGGCAAGAAGAAAGCCATTTCTCAAAGATATCCATAAAAAGTGTTGTTTAAAGTTTGCAACAAGCCACCTGGGAGACACACCAATCATGTGGAAGAAGGTGCTCTGTTCAGATGAAACCAAAATCAAACTTTTTGGCAACAATGTCAAACGATATGTTTGGTGTAAAGGCAACACAGCTCATCACCCTGAACACACCATCCCCACTGTCAAACATGGTGGTGGCAGCATCATGGTTTGGGCCTGATTTACTTCAGCAGGGACAGGGAAGATGGATGCAGCCAAATACAGGACCATTCTTGAAGAATACCTGTTGGAGTCTGCAAAAGACCTGAGACTGGGATAGAGATTTGTCTTCCAACAAGACAATGATCCCAAACATAAAGCAAAATCTACAATGGAATGGTTCACAAATAAACATATCCAGGTGTTAGAATGGCCAAGTCAAAGTCCAGACCTCAATCCAATCGAGAATCTGTGGAAAGAGCTGAAAACTGCTGTTCACAAATGATCTCTATCAAACCTGACTGAGCGCGAGCTGTTTGCCAAGGAAAAATGGGCAAGAATTTCAGTCTCTCGATGTACAAAACTGATATAGACATACCCCAAGCGACTTGCAGCTGTAATCGCAGCAAAAGGTGGCGCAACAAAGTATTAAGCTAAAGGGGCCGAATAATATTGCACGCCCCACTTTACAGTTTTTGATTTTCCACAAAAATGTTAAATAACCAATAAATTTTGTTCAACTTCACAATTGTGTTCCACTTGTTGTTGATTCTTCACCAAAAATTTACATTTGGTATCTTTATGTTTGAAGCATGATATGTGGGAAAAGGTTGAAAAGTTCCAGGGAGCCGAATACTTTCGCAAGGCACTGTACTTGCTACTCTGCAGCATTTTCTGCATGACCCTGAAATAGTAAAGCCCCAATTTATCATTTCTAATTTTTTTTAAGTCACTTTTTTATGTCTTGTTGTTTTTGTTGTTGTTTATATTTATGTCAAATTTTTCATAATGGCACACATGCGTCATGAATTTTACACAAAGTCAAAGATTTTTTGTTTTTGACCCAGTAAACAACTTTGTATTGCACTAAATAGCACATTTTGCAAAAATTACACCAAATTGCACCCAAATATGTAGAGTATATATACACCAACTTTTTTTTTTTTATAAAAGGTCACAAAATATCAGATTTGATTAATCAATCTAAAATATTTGGAAAAGACACATAGACATAGAAGTAAAACAAAGCTGCCTAAACGGCAAAAGACAATTTAAAAAAAAGGACAAATTGTTCAATGAGTAGCAATTAGTGATGGGCGAACCCCCGATGATTGGGATCAGCGGGTTCGCCCGAGTTTTTTTGTAAAATTCGAGCTCGGGGTCGGAGATGACACAAATTTGCATTCGAACCCCGAGATTGGACTTTACAGATATGGGATGGGTCAGGGGGCTGTAAAAGAAAGCATAAAATTAATAATAAACATAATTAGACTTACCTGTCCAGCGACACGTCCTCCCGTCCCGCTGTCTCCCGGCCGCATCTGCTTCCGGGGCTACTCATTAACTTCCGGCGGTTTTCACTGCCCTCGGCAGTCTTCAGCTTTTTCCAGCAGTGTTCATGCAGTGACGTCACCACTAGTGTTGAGCATTCCGATACCGCAAGTATCGGGTATCGGACGATATTTGCGGTATCGGAATTCCGATACCGAATTCCGATACTTCCCGCGTATCGGATACCGGAATCGGAAGTTCCCAGAATTCAAACAGAACGCAGCAGCCAATGAGGAATGATTGGAAGTGTGGGCACATCCTGTTTAGCATGGTGGGCATGTAAGTACTGGCAAGGCTGTGATTGGCTGCTGAAATGATGTCACTCTGCACTATAAAAAACGCTGCCGCCATTTTGCGCTCACTCTGCTGTGATTTCAGTTAGGGACAGGACGCTGTGTTCTAACTGAGGGCCAGTTGAGCTAGCTAATTGCTTTATTTTCCTTTCCAAAGGCTAATTTAGCAAAACGCTGTGTGTTCTTCACTGTTCACCTTGCTCTTGCCTTGCAGCACTGTTTTAACAGCTTTCTGCAAGGTCTCTGTGTGTGTGTGTGTGCAGCTCACTCTGTAGTCTGTGTGCAGCCATATACCCGGTTGTATTCAGCTCAGGGGGGGTTCACACTGCCTCACACAGTTGTCCTTTTTTGCTCATAGTGCAGCCTGCTGCACATTTTTTCTCAAATTTCCTATTAGTGTTTTTCCACCCGTCTCCAGCTAAATTGTGGAAAAACACTACATAGGATAACCTAGAGGGGGGTTTTTGGGCCTTGCAGCGCCGTTTACGGCTGTCTGCACGGTCTCCGTGTGAGCCCAGCTCGCCCTGTAGTCTGTGTGCAGCCATAGCCGGTTGGATTCAGCTCAGGGTTCGTTACTGGCTCATACCTTGAGAAAAATTTTCCTTTCTTTCAAATAGTGCAGCCTGTTTAAAAATTTTAAAAAAAATTCCCTATTAGTGTTTTTCCACCCGTCTCCAGCCAAATAGTGGAAAAACACTACATAGGATAACCTAGAGGGGGGTTTTTGGGCCTTGCAGCGCCGTTTACGGCTGTCTGCACGGTCTCCGTGTGAGCCCAGCTCGCCCTGTAGTCTGTGTGCAGCCATAGCCGTTTGGATTCAGCTAAGGGTTCGTTACTGGCTCATACCTTGAGAAAAATTTTCCTTTCTTTCAAATAGTGCAGCCTGTTTAAAAATTTTAAAAAAAATTCCCTATTAGTGTTTTTCCACCCGTCTCCAGCTAAATAGTGGAAAAACACTACATAGGATAACCTAGAGGGGGTTTATTGGGCCTTGCAGCGCCGTTTACGGCTGTCTGCACGGTCTCTGTGTGAGCGCAGCTCGCCCTGTAGTCTGTGTGCAGCTATAGCCGGTTGGATTCAGCTCAGGGTGCGTTACTGCCTCATACCTTGAAAAACAATTTCCTTTTTTTCAAATAGTGCAGCCTGTTTAAAATTTTTTTAAAAAAATTCCTATTAGTGTCTTTCCACCCGTCTCCAGCTAAATAATGGAAAAACACTACATAGGATAACCTAGAGGAGGGTTTTTTGGCCTTGCAGCGCCGTTTACGGCTGTCTGCACGGTCTCTGTGTGAGCGCAGCTCGCCCTGTAGTCTGTGTGCAGCCATAGCCGGTTGGATTCAGCTCAGGGTGCGTTACTGCCTCATACCTTGAAAAACAATTTCCTTTTTTTCAAATAGTGCAGCCTGTTTAAAATTTAAAAAAAAAAATTCCTATTAGTGTCTTTCCACCCGTCTCCAGCTAAATAGTGGAAAAACACTACATAGGATAACCTAGAGGAGGGTTTTTTGGCCTTGCAGCGCCGTTTACGGCTGTCTGCACGGTCTCCGTGTGATTTAAACTAGCTCTGTAGCCCGATCTGCACAAAAAAAAAGTAAAGTTCACCAAACACAACTTAACACTTGTGTAGGCCACATTTGAAAAATAATAAAGTTTAGTCCACACTTTACAACATTAGTGTTTCTTACACCTGTTAGAAGGAGCATTTCAGGAATAAGCACGCTAAGGCCTTAGTACTTTTCTGCTTATCTTTATCTGTCAACCAAGATGAAGAGGGCAGGGAGTAAGGCACGTGGGCGTGGGCGCGGAGCAGGGAGAGGAGCAGGGAGAGGACGTGGTGATTCTGTGCCTGCTGCGGGCACCGGTGACTCGTCGTCACTCAGTTTCAGCAGGGAACAGTCCTTCATGCGCAGCTTTGTCGGAGAGCGCCGTGCACCGCTGCTGCGTGAAGACCAAATTGAAGCCGTTGTCGGGTGGATGGCAGCTAACGCCTCGGCATCGACTTCAGTTAGTGCCACATCCTCTCAGGCACAGACCACTGGAGAGCAGCCATCTGTCTCTTCACCACCTGCCAAATTGGCCAGGCAGTCAGAGAGCCCAGGACAGGAGCCGTCTCTACTTCTGTTCTCTGAATCTCTTGGCTTGGAAACAGGGGGCCAGCCAAGCAGCATTGGAGAAATGGAAGAAGAGGCAGTGTGCAGTGATGCCCAACAGCTTTTTCTCTCTGACTCCGAAGAGGCAGGTGGGCCAGTGCCTCCGGTGACCACAGCGCAGTACGCATCTGATGATGAAACTCAGGTGCCGCTTTCTGATGCGTACTGTGCTGCCGAGACTACCCAGGAGGAGCAGTTGGTGGCAGAGGGTAGTGGAGATGATGAGGTCCTTGACCCATCGTGGCGTGAGGAACAGGAAGGTGGTGGGAGCAGCTCTGAGGAAGAGCTTCCCCTTACGGGCCAAAGAGGGAGAGGGAGGGGGAAGACTGCGGAGCCTGTAGCCTCCACTTTGGCACCCGTTAGGAGCCTGTCTCTTTCCAAAGCCAAAAAGGGCGCTCCCAAGACTTGCAGTGCCTGGTCCTTTTTTGACACAGTTGCAGATGACATTTGTTTTGTCAAATGCAAGCTGTGTCATCAGAAAGTAAAAAGAGGTAAAAGTGTCAGCAACCTCAATACCACAAATATGTGGAAACATGTGCGGACCAGGCACGCGGTGGAGTTACAGAAACACAGTGAAGACGTAGGCCAACCAACAGCGGCAGCTACCACCTCTTCATCTCGTGTTGCCTCTTCCTCCACTGTTGTCCAGAGACCTAGTGTAATTCCACCCACAGCACCACCTTCCCAGTCATCCTCACACTCCCAGTCTACTCTACAGCCATCGGTAGTACAGGCATGGGAGAAAAGGCGGGCATTCTCGGCCAACCACCCCCGAGCACAGGCTCTGAATGCAGGCATTGCCAAACTGTTGTCCCTGGAAATGCTCTCGTTCAGGCTGGTGGAGACTGACAGCTTCCGTGACTTGATGGCATTGGCAGTCCCACAGTACAAGGTGCCCAGCCGCTTTTACTTCAGCAGGCAGGCTGTCCCTGCCCTGCACAGGCATGTTGAGGCAAACATAAAACATGCGCTACTGAACACCGTCAGTAGCAAGGTCCACCTCACCACCGATGCGTGGACCAGTCAGCATGGACAGGGGCGATATGTTTCCCTCACTGCCCATTGGATTAATGTTGTTGAGCCAGGTACAGATCGTGCGAGTGGCGCAGGACGTGTCCTGCCCACTCCAAGGATTGCAGGAATCCAGTCTGTACGCATCGACTCCTCCTCTTACACCAGTTCCTCTGATTCCTCTCTGCAGGATCCGTCACAGTCCACCTCCACATGGACCCGTGAACGTTTACCTATGACCGACATGAGCACAGCCGTGGCCAAACGTCAGCAGGCCGTCTTGAAACTAGTTTCATTGGGGCATCGAAGCCACACAGCGCAGGAGCTCTGGAATGCCATCAAGCAGGAGAGCGATGTGTGGTTACTGCCAGCGAATCTCCAGCCAGGCATGGTAGTGTGTGACAATGGCCGAAATCTGGTGGCAGCTTTGGCCCTTGGCAACCTCACTCACATCCCATGTCTGGCACATGTGCTCAATTTGGTTGTGCAGAGTTTTCTGAGGGACTATCCGGATCTTGATGCCCTGCTGCACAAGGTCCGCCTAGAGTGTGCTCACTTGCGGCGTTCCAGCTTGGCCAGATCCCGCATTGCTGCTCTGCAGCGCCGATTCCGCCTTCCGGAACACCGCATCATATGTGACCTACCTACCCGGTGGAATTCCACGTTACATATGTTGGAGCGGTTGTGTGAGCAGCAGCAAGCAGTTATGGAGTACCAGCTGCATCAGGCGCAAAGAAGTCGCAGTCAGCGCCGATCAGACTTCACAACCACAGAGTGGGCCACTATGAAGGACGTCTGCCAGGTTTTGCGTCCTTTTGATTATTCCACGCGGATGGCAAGTGCAGATGATGCACTAGTCAGCATGACTGTCCCCCTTATCTGCCTGCTTCAGCAAACTTTACAAGGGTTAAGGGATGATGTGGTGGAAGAGGTGGAGGATGAGGAGTCACCTTTTCCATCAGCTTCTGGAGAGTCAGCGCCACGTGGTTCCTCACAAAGGGGTACGCAGGGGCCAATTTGTGAGGAGGATGAGGAGGAGTCAATGGAGGAGGAAGAGCTCCGTCCAGAGGAGGGAGCGACACAATTGTCCAGTGGTCAGTGTGTACAGCGAGGGTGGGGTGATGACGAGCGGGCAGAGATCATGTCTCAAGCAGGGGACAGCGTTTCTGGGCCAGTTGGCACTCTGCAGCACATGGTGGATTTCATGCTGCAGTGCCTGAGAAACGACCGCCGCATCGACCACATTCTCAACATGCCTGATTATTGGGTGTTCACCCTCCTCGATCCTCGCTACCGGGACAACGTCCAAAACCTCATCCCTGCGTTGACCCGGGAGCGTAAATTGCGGGAGTACCACGACACACTGGTGAATTCCATCATCTTCTCCTGTCCAACTGAGAGGAGTGCTGCTAGTGCTTTACAAAGCAGCTCAGTGCGTCGAGGCAGTGGGGGAGGCTCTGCCCAAAGAGGGAGCAGAAGCAGTGCCTCTGCCCAAGGCAAGCCCAGTATGGCACAACTCTGGCACACTTTTGTGTGCCCGCCCCAAATGTCTACACCATCACCGGCGGCTCCAGTCAGCAGGAGGCAACGGTTCCATCAGATGGTGACAGACTACATGGCTTGCCCTCTTACTGTACTCCCAGACGGCTCTTCCCCGTTCAAGTTTTGGGTCTCTAAGCTGGATACATGGCCAGAGCTAAGCCAGTATGCATTGGAGGTGCTGGCTTGCCCTGCGGCTAGTGTCTTATCGGAACGTGTCTTTAGTGCCGCAGGTGGTGTACTAACAGACCGTCGCATGCGACTATCCTCCGATAACGTTGACCGGCTTACTTTCCTGAAAATGAACCAGGCCTGGATCTCGCAGGAATTTGCCACTCCTCTGCCTGATTAAGTAATTGGGTGTCATCCAGGTCTCCTGCTGTGTTCATCTTTCTACCACCTGAACTGCTATTCCTCGGCTCCAACACCGCCAGTTGCGGCTCAGAAGTGCAGGCTGCACAGTAAAAACATACGACCCAGTGTTATTGGGTTTCAGTAACGTCAGCTGATCCCCAGCTGTGTAGCCGGCAATGTGTCCTGCGACCGCCACGCTGGCACAACAACCTAAATGTAAGGGAACCTGTCCCCCCCCCCGTCTTTTGTTACTGAAAGAGCCATCTTGTGCAGCAGTAATGCTGCGCAAGGAAAAGGTAGCTCTTTTTTTTTAGCTCTTTGCACACGCAGAACTTAACACTTATAAAATGTGTTCACTGATACCGTTATACCGTCCCGGAGCTGGGACTTTCCTTCGTAATGTGACGCAGCACAGCCGTCATTCCTACCCCCTTGGTGCCATGCGCTGCCTCCTCAGCGTTGTTTTAAGCTGTCACGGAGCCTGCGCTGTTCTGTTATCCCTTGGGCATGCCCTATTTGCGCTGCCTGTCTTCTGACATAATTTGGTGTCAGGCTGGCTGCGCCTGTGCGGCCGCGCTGCCCGAGATCCCGCCTCGCTGTGTCTTCTGATTGAGTCACACTGCGGGCCTGGGATCCATGGCCATGCGCAGTGCATATCTTCCCCTCGGGCTCTCGCTCATTTCCCTCCGCCTTCTTTAGACTGTGCGCCGTCAGCTGATCCCTAATAGCATGCCACGGCCGTGACACCGCACAGTCTGAAGAAGAGGGAAGGAGGGGAGTGAGAGTCGAGGATATGCACTGTGCATGTCCATGGTTCCAAGGCCCGCAGTGGGATTACGTTGGACGAGACTGCGAGGTGGGATCTGGAGCAGCGTGGACGCACAGGCAGTAACAGCCTGACACCAAATTACACATTTCTTTATGCTTCAGTAACATCTACTACCATCCATATTGCGCCTGGTCTGATCGCTGGAGCGTTGCCCGTACGCATGCGTGCCTGGGTCGCATATTATGTTTTGTCTAGGGTGACTTTTCCCATATTTGGCTCTGCTGGTGTGTTCGAACACTTTATTGTTGTGGCCCTGCTTATATCCAGATTGGATTACTCTTACCCAAGGTGGTTTTTTAGTCTTAGGACTGTATTCATATGTTATATGAGCATCCCTTCTGTATGCAGGTGCTGTATGTATGCACTATTCTATGTAGCTTGCTTAGGAACCCATTGTGGTATACAGTTTCATATATGATCTTTTTTGCTACAATTTATTTGTCCACTGTTGGACAGGTGCGTCATAGATTTACCATCACTATGTGGAGTCAGTATATATGTGTATAGTTACCAGCATATGTTGCTATTTTTGTGTCTGGTTTTCCGGTGTGCGTGTCCTGTTCTGTACAGTGGCGATTAGCTGCGGCGGTCGCCACCATTCCCTCTGTTTGTTCCACTGTAGTCCAGGGATCTGTATCTATTTTCCCTTTTACTGTTTTCATATTTATGCATTTTTGTATTAATAAAGATTTTTTCATATCTACTATATACCCTTATTGGTCGTTTTTCTGTGTGGTTTCCACACATCTCTCTCCGATTTAGTTGTTTCACGACTGGGTGCAGACTTATCCTATAGTTTGACAACAGAGTTATTATACTAGTGATACTTTGTAATGCTGTTGTTTAATACCTTTATTATTTTGTTATCTCCTTCTGTGTTCTGCACAGGTTTATTTGCAGGTATTATGGATTTTAGGGCTAGGGAACAATCCTGGCTGGGACAGATCGAACAGGTCTTTGGACAAGATGGGGCAGGCAGCGCGCCTATCCAGGATCATAGTGGTGACATTTTATTTGAATCCATGAAAAAATTATTACTAAAGCGCACCAGACTCTGGTGGAATAGATTGTTCCTGGAGAAATATCTCTCCAGGAACATGATTCCTAGGGGCCTTCGGGTTCGAGTGGTGCCAACCTTTCCGGTGGATGACTCTGAGTTTGTGACTAAATGGGAGGAGGCCTGTAGTGTCTGTTCAGGCGTCCTAATGAAGCTACTGATTGGACTGAACTCGAAAACTATGGAAGGACTTGACAAAGAGATAGATGTGGTCCTATCAGAGCTACGTGATAAGTGCTCAGAGGAGCAATTAAAAAAGTATGACACACAAATGGACAAAGCAGTGGAGTCTACTGTTAAACGTATCAGTGAGATGCAGACATCTAAACTAAACAGAGATCTTAAAGACTATCAATCTCAAAATGTGTATCAATGGAGGAAACCATCGGTTCAAAACCATGCTATGACACGAAGTGTATCGAATACGTCCATTTCATCGTACGGCTCACAGTCTGATGGATCAGTCTCTTCTGCGGTCACACGGTCGGGAGCGTCCTATAATAGAACTAGAAGACAAAATTATCATCCTTATAGGAGACATAAAGCCCGTACTGTTGAAGTACCAAGGGAGGACAATAAGGTAATTAATTTGAGCACTTACCCCTTGTCCCAGGCCGACTGTTCGCTGTTACAAAGGGGCCTATCATTTTCTCCGACTGCGGGTGTTGACCGTTTCACGGTCATTAAAGATTTACATTTATTCGCCCGGTCTTTATTATTTAAACGTCATTTTTTTGATAACAGTATGCATGATTTGTTCCCCACAGAAAGCGAACAGTCGGCCTTGAGAATCCTTGAGGAATTATCCAGGGAACATCAGACAGTGGAAGGAGGTATGATTCCATCAGCAATACGAGTACGTTCAAAGAAGTTCCCACCCCTATCGAGTTGTAGTGCCATTGAGACATTCGTGAAAGTGGCTAGTGAGGAATTGATGCGGATTCCTCAATCTGTCAAGAATGACAATTTGTCTAGGCAGGAGAGATTACGACTTAAACAGCTTAGGGATCTCCCTGATGTTGTGATTAAGCCGGCGGACAAGGGGGGTAACATTGTGTTATGGCCTAAAGTCATGTACGAAAGGGAGGCTATGCGTCAATTATCTAATTCCACTTGTTACAAAAAGTTAACCTATAACCCCTTGTCCGCCTACTGTTCGCAACTCAGGGAGATCCTTCAAAGGGGGTTGGAAAAAGGGACGATTACTAAGGAATTGTGTTTGGCATTGATGGTGACAGAACCCACAATACCAACCTTCTATCTACTTCCTAAGACACATAAAAATATGTCCACTCCACCTGGACGACCCATTGTGTCGGGGAATGGTAGCTACCTCGAACAGATAAACAAATGGATTGATTCGATCCTTCAACCGCTCGTGGAAGAGCTCCCATCTTTTTTGAAGGACACGAACCAACTATTACGGAGGGTTGACGACCTGAAATTGGGGACGGACACGGTCATGGGGGCCATGGATGTGGAATCCTTATATACGAGCATACGCCACAGTGATGGCTTGGCAGCAACTCAATTCTTTTTGTCCACATCCAATTGGTCCCCGGATTTTGTTGCATTTCTTTTGGAGGTCCTCAACTTCGCCCTTACCCACAACTTTTTTACGTTTAGGGGGTCCTATTTCCTACAGCTCCAGGGAACAGCAATGGGGGCGGCTTTTGCGCCCTCATATGCCAACCTGTTCCTGGGGCTGTGGGAAAGGGACCTCCTACGTTCAGATGGTCCGTCATCTATGGAGCGTGCCCTCCTCTGGGCGCGCTACATAGATGACATTCTTGTCATCTGGCAGGGTGGTTGCGAGTCCTTCATGCAATTTGTGTCCATGTTAAACGACAACTCTCTGAACATCAGACTCACAGCTACTTGTAATAGAAGGAGCATTGAATTCCTTGATGTGACTCTTAAAAGAGACTGCACTGATACAATACAGACAACAATTTATAGAAAACCAACTGCTACTAATATGCTGCTCCACTCGTCCTCTTCTCATCCGACCCATATGATAAGGGCGGTCCCTATTGGACAGTTCTTACGCATACGACGGATATGCTCTACTGACTCAGAGTTTGAAATTCAGGCCAAAGACCTTAAATGCCGTTTTAAGGACAGGGGATATAGTAGTCGGGCCATTAAAAAGAGCATATTTCAGAGCGAAATATAGCAATAGACACTCACTGCTATACGCTAACCGCACGGAAGGCAATGATTCTGATGTTGTCAGGTTCATTACTAGCTACAATTCGAGAGCAGGAGAAATAAGAAATGCTCTGGAACGGGCCTGGCCGATACTTAGAACAGACGTGACACTGGCCAAACTCTTACCTAATCGTCCACCTATTACTTTTAGAAGGTCCAAGAACATACGCGACCATCTAGTGCGCAGCCACTATGTAGATAATCCACCCAGAACATTTTTAAATGATCCACTCAATAAACCTAGGTGGGGTTGTCGTAGTTGTGGTAGGTGTGTGGCATGCTGCAATATCTGGAGGGACGACACTTTCGTAGACTCCTCTGGACTTAAAAGCTATAAGATCACAAAGGCCATTACGTGCACATCGAGGAACGTAATCTACTATGCGGTATGCCCTTGCCCACTAATCTACGTGGGCCTTACAACCAGGCAGCTAAAAATAAGGGTACGTGAACACGTCCTTGGGATTGAAGCAGCAGCACGTGTTACGGACCCTAATTTGTTAAAAACGATATCGAGGCATTTCAGGTCACACCACAATTGTGAGAGCAGTGGTCTGAAAGTGAAAGGTATCGACATGATAGAGATGGGCTTCAGGGGTGGTAATGTTTCCCAGAGGTTGGCACGGCTCGAATCAAGATGGATGTGGACTCTAAATACTGTCCACCCGCATGGTTTAAACGAAACCATCAGTTTTGCCCCCTTCCTATGATCCTGCTATTTGGCGCGAGTGGTGGCGATCTTCTGGATGGTCGCCCCTGTTTTTTGTTTTTATCATTTTTATTAATTTTACCGTTTCATTCTCAGATATTCGTTGTGTCCAGCTATGGTGTCGTGATATGTTAATGGCATCCAAGTTTTTCCTTCTCTGGAGTCCACAGAAGATACATGAAGACGATGATCAGAAGAATTTTTTGCATACAACTATTTTATTTGGTTTTTTGTTTGTGTCTTTACATTTAGTTGTTTTGTATTTTAATTCTTGTGGGGTTTAGTTTTTTGTTCATCCTTGGTGCTCTATTTATAAAAAAAAAAATTTTATTTTTTATTTTTCAAGTTTTCTGTATGTGGGGTATAGTATTACCGGTGGCGTTAGGCCTGTCATATGGATAATTGGTTGGAAATGGATGTAGTTTTGGTCTGTGTGACCCGTAAAATGTTTCCGAGATCACATACTGCTGTTTCCATATGTGCGGGAGTTACGTATACGGACATAATGGGTCTCACCCCGCGTACGGTGTTTGGGGGATATTCACATGCTATTTAGCTCCCCTCTGCCTTCCCTTTCTTTTTCCTCCCCCTTTTATTCTCTTTGTCTTTCCTTGATTTGTTTTTTGCTCTCCTCTTCGAAGTCCCCTTGATGGCTACACATTTCTTTATGCTTCAGTAACATCTACTACCATCCATATTGCGCCTGGTCTGATCGCTGGAGCGTTGCCCGTACGCATGCGTGCCTGGGTCGGCGCCTCCCGGCGGCTTGCGGCGTCATTATGCATGGTGGGTCACCATGGTGACTTCCATGCATGACGCCACCGCCGCCTGGCGTCCCCGATTACCATGGTAGCGCCTGCGTCACTTCCGGCTTCCGCTCGAGCGGTCACTAACCTCGCCGCTATATAAACCCCGTCATCCACACCAGCCGGCACGCCCCCTGACGAAGGAGCTTCCGCTCCAAAACGCGCGTCGGGCGGACGTGCACACAGGACCCGGACACATCGGTGGCTCCCACGCTGAGGTAATTATCAGGTGTTCCTATGGCAATTGTGCCTGGCTACACCTTTGCTATGCAGCTATTAGCCGCATACTCATGTCTGTTTAGGGTGCCCATATTATGTTTTGTCTAGGGTGACTTTTCCCATATTTGGCTCTGCTGGTGTGTTCGAACACTTTATTGTTGTGGCCCTGCTTATATCCAGATTGGATTACTCTTACCCAAGGTGGTTTTTTAGTCTTAGGACTGTATTCATATGTTATATGAGCATCCCTTCTGTATGCAGGTGCTGTATGTATGCACTATTCTATGTAGCTTGCTTAGGAACCCATTGTGGTATACAGTTTCATATATGATCTTTTTTGCTACAATTTATTTGTCCACTGTTGGACAGGTGCGTCATAGATTTACCATCACTATGTGGAGTCAGTATATATGTGTATAGTTACCAGCATATGTTGCTATTTTTGTGTCTGGTTTTCCGGTGTGCGCGTACTGTTCTGTACAGTGGCGATTAGCTGCGGCGGTCGCCACCATTCCCTCTGTTTGTTCCACTGTAGTCCAGGGATCTGTATCTATTTTCCCTTTTACTGTTTTCATATTTATGCATTTTTGTATTAATAAAGATTTTTTCATATCTACTATATACCCTTATTGGTCGTTTTTCTGTGTGGTTTCCACACATCTCTCTCCGATTTAGTTGTTTCACGACTGGGTGCAGACTTATCCTATAGTTTGACAACAGAGTTATTATACTAGTGATACTTTGTAATGCTGTTGTTTAATACCTTTATTATTTTGACACCAAATTATGTCAGAAGACAGGCAGCGCTAATTGGGCATGGCCAAGGGCTAACAGAACAGCGCAGGCTCCGTGACAGCTTAAAACAACGCTGAGGAGGCAGCGCACGGCACCAAGGGGATAGGAATGTCAGCTGTGCTGTGTCCCATTACGAAGGAAATTCGCACCTCCGGGACAGTTTAACGGTATAAGGGGACACATTTTTAGTGTTTACTTCGGTGTTTGCAAGGAGCATAATTAAAAGAACCACCTTTTCCTTTTGCATCGTTAGTGCTGCACAAGATGGCTCTTTCAGCTACAAACGTCTTGGGGGGGGGGGTTAAAGGTTCCCTTTCAACTTGCTCCAATCAGGCTTCGGCCTACACTCTGTTCCTCTGCTCCTCCTGCTGTCCCTGGGCTCTAACACCGCCAGTTGGTGCCTGGAAGTGCTGTGTGCACAGTCAACAGTCGCTCCTCTGTTATTGGGGTTCAGTAACGTCAGCTGATCCCCAGCTGTGTGTGCGGCAATACCTCCAATCTGCTCCTCCTGCTGTGCCTGGGCTCTAACACCGCCAGTTGGTGCCTGGAAGTGCTGTGTGCACAGTCAACAGTCGCTCCTCTGTTATTGGGGTTCAGTAACGTCAGCTGATCCCCAGCTGTGTGTGCGGCAATACCTCCAATCTGCTCCTCCTGCTGTCCCTGGGCTCTAACACCGCCAGTTGGTGCCTGGAAGTGCTGTGTGCACAGTCAACAGTCGCTCCTCTGTTATTGGGGTTCAGTAACGTCAGCTGATCCCCAGCTGTGTATCCGGCAACGTGTCATGCGACCGCCACGCTGGCACAACTAAAATGTAAGGGGACCTGTCCCCCCCCCCCTAGGCGTTTGTTACTGAAAGAGCCACCATGTGCAGCACTAATACTGCACAAGGGAAATAGTCCGGTTCACTATGTATTGATTTAGGCCTTCGCCGGATTTTTTTGGAGAGTCTGAAAACTATACATTTTTGGAAAGGTTATAGTATAAGCAATACGAAAAACAATGTTTCCATTTGCCCCGAGTCCCACGTGACCGCCATATTGGATTTGACAAAATGGCTGACGTAAAACCAATTTTCGTTAATATCTCAGCTTATAAATAACATAAAAATAAAATTTGACAGCTAAACATACATTTTAGGGCTAAGAAATGCAATATTACTAGTTGCAGATGTGTTTTAGATATTTACTACAGCAGTTTTTTATAATTAATTAGTATTGACATAATAATACATAATGACAGGAATCACATGGTTTTTTTTTCTTTTATTACAGGAGTTGAACATGACAGACAAACCACAAGCTACTGAAGTCACTTGTGAAGGTGAGGCACCTATCAACTGGAAGCTATGTATGCTCTGTCAGTCTTCCAATGGCAATGAGAAGTTGGTGCAAAATCCTCGGATACAGTCTTACCAGCGCGTTTTGGACATAGTAGCAGAGAGGGCAAGTTTACAAGATGGCAACTATGTTGATATCCATCGACGGATTAGCAACAGGAAAGACACAATCGCTACACATCAGGCAGTCTACCATCGAAGTTGTTACACAAATGCAATTAACAACGACCAAATACAACGAGCCCGGGACCGTTATGCACATGCATTAGCTACTGGTAGCCACATTACCAAGAAACGAGGATTAAAAAGAGGACGTGCTGAAATGGACGAATCAGGTTCATTAACATCTGACTCTTCATCACCATTCACGAGGTCACATACATGGCCACTGGATAAGGAAAAATGTTTCTTTTGTCAGAACGATGAGAATGAGAAGCTTTATAATGTGAGGACAGTCAACGCAGGGAAATCGTTGAAACAAGCTATTGAAACATCAGATAATTTAACACTGAAAACAAGACTGAACACATGCATTGCACCAGGGGATGCACATTCTATTGACGTCCGGTACCACAAAAGCTGTTGGACAAAGCATGTTTTTCATGGACAACGAGAACGTAGTACCAACAGAACAGACCACAAAGAACCCTTATTACAACGTGCAAGTCTGCTAGAGTTGATAAACCTAGTGGATATTCAAACACAGAACCAATCATATCTATCTATACAAGATATCGAAACCACTTATTTGAATATGCTTGGTATAGAAGGCGTGGAAAATCACAAACCTACATTCACTAGAAAGTGGCTCAAAGAAATTATAATGAATGCCTTGCCACATCTGAAATCCTGTCTTTCAAAAAACAGAAGGGAATCAGCAGTTCTTTATTCACCAGAAGCCTGTGAGGAAATCATGGTTAATTCTGCAATGGAATGTCGTAGTGATGATGCAGACAACATGCAGACAATCTACAAAGCAGCACAGTTAATTAGGAAAAGCATTGCTAATTTTACAACGGAAGTCAATGATAAAAACACCATAACGGTCACTAGTGACATAAACGACGTTCCAGCAGAATTATATTCCGCTATCCGTTGGATCATAACAGGGCCGATTGACAGCCTTGAAACTCAAAGAAGGACCAAAATTGTTGACCGAGCAGCACTCACTATGAGTCAGAACATCATGTATGAATTCAAATCAAAACGCCAGGTCAACTACAAGCCAAAAACCGAATCATCAGTATTCAGACAACCCAACGCACGAGAAAACCCACAGGTCCTGGGGCTAGCTCTGACTGTTCATCACACAACTCGCGATAAGAAATTAATGAATCTTCTTAGTTCACATGGGTTTTGTGTTCCCTATGGCCGTACCCTACGAATGGAAACTGCTTTGGCTAATGCTGTTGTAGAAAACACCCGAGAGTTAAAAGGTCTTTACGTGCCACCATTCTTGAAGAAGGGTACATTTGTGTTCTTTGCAGTTGATAACACAGACTTTGCAGAGGATACCCCTGATGGGAAAGGAACCACACATGGAACTATTACTGCTGTATATCAGCAAGTAGATGCTGTTGGAGAACCAGTTGCACCACCCTTGAAGATAACAGATGCCCACACTTTATCTGTCACTCCATACCATGTACATATGTTGCACTGTGACAAGCCAAAAGTACAACATACCCAAAGATCAGAACACTTTGTCACAAACAAGGAAATATCAGGTTCTTCCCAACTTTCACAATTTGGATGGATTGTTGCTACTGCTGTATCCAGAATGCAGCAACTAGAGAAAGCATCGAGCAAAATTCCTGGATGGTCAGGATACAACTCACTGTTGTCCGAAAGCAAGCGATTTACCAACGTTGGAGCCTTACCACTGCTACCAGAGCTAGCACACGAGTGGTCAACCTTGCTGACTGTGATCATGCAAGCAAGTGAACTGAGGAAGTTGACTGTTGGTGAAGATCATCCCACTGTTATTTCATTTGATATGGCTCTGTATGAGAAGGTTGTCCAACTTCTAGATGCAAGACCTGATCTGAAACGCACCGTTGTTCCACGACTGGGAGAGCTACATGTTGTAATGGCTGCCCTGCGCGCTCTGGGTACCTCTACGGAGAACTCGGGTATTGATGATGCATGGATAGAAGGTGATGTGTATGGGTCTGCAACAACAAGGCAAATACTGAAATGTACCCATTACAAGCGTGCTCTTCGTGCTCACACATATACATATGTTGCTCTGTATGAACTGTTGCTGGACGAGTTCTTCATTGATAATCCAGAACTAAAACAGGTGTGTTTGATGGCAACAGAGGGAATTGAAGCTGCCTGTTCTGAGGAAAACAAGAACACAAAAAGTAAGTCAGTGAAACAAGCAAGCACTACCCTACTAGAGGCCTTGACCACTGCTGACATAATCACAGTCTTTCAAACATGGGTGAAACAGAGATCCAAAAATGCAATGTTCAAGTCAATGATGAACTACCTACAGCGAGTGGAAACAATCCTTTTATTTGTTGCTGCAACCAGGAATGCAGACCTTGAGCTTCATCTTCAAGCCGGAGAGCAGCTCAGCAAGCTCTTCTTTGCATTTGACCGGATGAAATACAAGCGATTGTGGCCAAGGTATATCACGGACATGCATGACCTTAAAATAAATCACCCTCAAACATGGGAAGAAATGAAAGCGGGTAACATTTCAGTCACGAAAAGTGCTATCCCATTTGTATCCATTGGGGCGGACCATGCATGCGAGCATCTGAACAAGCTGATGAAAATCCATGCTGGCATAGTCGGCATCTCGAACAATGCCAATGCTCGTCAGAGATTCTTCATGGCCACACCTGAACTCTCCCGAGTTGTCAAAGAATATACCAGACAGTTTGATTTAGAACGTGACAAAACCAGAGAGCATCACGATCTTGGGCCAAGTGCAGTCAAGAAGTGTCATCATGTTATTGACAAGATTAAGGAAGCAATTTTGAAACATGGCAACCCATTTGCTGTTGTAGGTGACAAGTTGCACAATGTAATCACCCATGCCTACATCCCTGATGAGTATGTAAAAATGATCCTGAATGCAGATGAGACAGGTCAAAAGCTGTATGAAGACTATGTGTTGGCGCGAATCAATGGGGATGTTAGCCTATGGGCACCAGTAAAGAAGGAGAACAACAGGATGTTCATGTCGGCAAACAAGAAAACCACAGTAAAACTCCGAGACAAGACTGTTGATCTTAAGGAGACCAAGGACTTGTATGGAAGAATGATGGTTTTGGCAAGGTCCAACAGAGACATAAACCAGAAAGTGGCCATTGGGAACTACGAATTCACTCTGACCCCAAGAGCCTTTTTTGCTCCAGATGGTACAATGTTACCATGCCATGACAAATCGAAACTGATCAGTCTCCTTAACAAGTTGGTTATAGTAGAAACTCCACAGAAAGATCTGCAGCCAGAAGATAGGATGGACACAAGATCAGATGATCCAAGTCGCAAGATAGCCCTGGTAGATGGAATGGTTCTTCTGCAAAAGATGGCCAAGAAACCGGCAACACTAGTGACAGTCAAAGATCTCAGTTACTGCTTCAATGACAGGCTTATGTCTCTCACAGAAAATTACGATGAAATAATCCTTGTGTTTGATACGTATAGGGAAAATTCTCTCAAGGATGCTACCAGGGATAAAAGAAGAAAAGGAAATGCACCAATTCAGTACCAGGTCAGAGATGAAACAAACATTAATCATATTCCAATGAACAGGTTCCTTTCACATGACAAGACAAAGGCTGACCTGACCAACTATCTTGCTGCAAAGACTCTAGAGTTCAACAGTTCATCACAAAAACTGGTCATCACTTGTTCTTCAGGGTGTACCAGGAGCAACAAAAACTTAGTTTTCGACGACAACAATCACGAAGAAGCAGACACACTGTTGATCTACCAAGCTGTCTTGGCAACACAACGAAACCCACCGGATGCAAGGATGGTTTTCTTCTCCCCTGATACCGATGTACTGGTGTTGGTCATAGCTAACTATGACCTCATGCTGAAGAATACATCGATTTCAATGGTCTCTGGGATGATCGAGATAGAGCCAATAAGGAGAGTCATAGGGGCAGACAGAGCAAAGGCTTTGACAGCCTTCCATGCATTCACTGGTGCTGACACAACTGGAAGGTTCTCTCGAATTGGCAAAGCAATCTGGCTGCAAGCTTACATGAACGCAACACCAGATGTAATCAGTTCTCTGCAGATGCTTTCGACTGAAAAAGAAGTGAGCAAAACTATGTTGTCAACTCTTGCTACCTTCGTATGTTTTGCTTACTCTCCAAAAGGCATTTTTATTAAGAATATTCCCGAACTGCGATGGCATCTATTTTGCAAGCATATGGCAGAAAGTGACAGGTTACCTCCTACACTCGGAGCTCTAAAACAACATGTCCTCAGAGTCCATATCCAAGCCAGAGTGTGGGGACAAGCTAACATTGCTTTGCAGGATTCTCAGCTGGATCCCGAGAAGAATGGCTATCACAAAGGGTTGGATGGACAGTTGAAACCAACCATGACAGATGTTCTTCCAGCTCCAAAAGCAATAATCGAGATGATTAGTTGTCAATGCAAACATGACTGTTCTTCTTCAAGGTGTTCGTGCCGAAAAAATAACTTATCCTGTACCGATCTTTGTCAGTGTGACAGCGAGTGTATGAATGACGAGGACACTCAGACCAAATATGAAACTGATGATGACAGTGATGGTGGCGATATGTAAAGACACTCTGGTTGTTCAAAAGTTAAAAACATTAACTCTCTGCTTTTCGAGTTCGAAAATTTGTTCAAATATAAACCGATACAATTTGTAGTCGTATATAGAGTATTTATTTGGATACCACTGCATTTCTTAGTACTCAAAATGTATGTTTAGCTGTCAAAATTTAAGTTTTACGTTACTTACAAGCTGAGATATTAACAAAAATCGATGTAAATCAGCCATTTTGTAAAATCCAAGATGGCGGCCACTTAGGACTCGGGGCAAATGGAAACATTGTTTTTCTTATTGCTTATACCATAGCCTTTCCAAAAATGTACATATTTGAAACTCTCCAGAAAATTCCGGCGAAATTACATAGTGAACCGGGCTAAAAGGTCGCTCTTGAAATTATGCTCCTTGCAAACGCTGAACTACACACTCATGTAATGTGTCCCCTCACACCGTCCAACCGTCCCGGAGGTGGGACTTTCCTTTGTAATGTGACGCAGCACAGCCGTCATTGCTACCCCCTTGGCACCGTGCGCTGCCTCCTTAGCGTTGTTTGATTCCGTCATGGACCCTGCGCTGTTATGTTATCCCTTGGCCATGCACAGTTTGCGCTGCCCGTCCTCTGACATCATTTGTTGTCGTCCTGGCTGCGCCTGTGCGTCCACGCTGCCCGAAATCACACCTCGCAGTGTCGTCTAATGTGATCCCACAGTGGGCCTGGTATCCATGGCCATGCGCAGTGCATATACTAGCCTCTCACTCCCCTTCTTCACGCTTCTTCAGACTAGGCGGCGTCAGCTGATCCCTAATAGCATGCCACGGCCGTGACGCCGCACAGTCTGAAGAAGCAGGAAGGAGGTGAGTGAGAGGCGATGATATGCACTGCGCATGCCCATGGATCCCTGGCCCGCAGTGGGACTACATTAGATGACACTGCAAGGTTGGATCTAGGGCAGCTTGGACGCACAGGCACTGCCAGCCTGACACCTACATGATGTCAGAAGATGGGCACCGCTAACTGTGCATGGCCAAGGGATAACATTACAGCGCGGGCTCCGTGACAGAACCAAACAACGTTGAGGAGGTGGCGCCCGGCACCAAGGGGGTTGGAATGACGGCTGTGCTGTGTCACATTACAAAGGAAAGTCCCACTTCCGGGATGGTTTGACGGTGTGAGGGGACACATTATATGAGTGTGTACTTCAGCGTTTGCAAGAAGCATAATTTTCGGAGCCACCATTTTCCATGTGCAGTATTACTGCTGTACAAGATGGCTCTTTCAGCAACAAATGCCTGGGGGGAGGGGTTAAAGGTTCCCTTTCAACTTGCTCCACTGCAGGCTTCGGCCTACACTCTGCTCCTCTTTGATTCCCTGGGTTTCAACACTGTCAGTTGCCACCTGGAAGTGTTGTCTACACAGAAAAAACACTAGGTGATGTGTCAGTGGGGTTCAGCACCGCCAGCTGTTCCCCCGCTGTGTAGTCGGCAACGTGTCCAGCACAAGCCACGCTGGCACAACAGAACAAAAGCTGCCACCAGTGCAGGCTTCGGCCTACACTCTGCTCCTCTCCTCCTCCTGCTGACCCTGGGCTCAAACACCGCTAGTTTTTGCCCGGAAGTGCTAGCTGCACAGAGAAAAACACCAGCCAATGTGTTAGTGGGGTTCAGCACCGCCAGCTGTTCCCCTGCTGTGTAGCCGGCAACGTGACCTGCAAACGCCACGCAGGCACATGAACTGAAATTAAAGGGAACCTGGCCCCACCCCCCCAGGTGTTTCTATGTATAACAGCCACCTAGTACAGCAGTACTGCTGCATTTGTACAAGGTGGCTGACTTTTTCTCCTTGCCCACGTGGAACTCAACACGTACAAAATGTGTCTCATTGAGACCATTCCACTGTCCCTGAGGTGTGACTTTCCTTTCTAATGATACGCAGCACCCCCCTTGGTAGCGTTTCCCGTCTTTTGTCATCATGGTTAGCTGGCTGCGCCTGTGCATCCGCCCTGCTAGAAACAACGCCCCTCGTTGTCATATTTATTTTGTCAGCGAGGGTGTGGTTTATGGGCACGAGCAGTGCATATGTTCGCCTGTCTTAACTCATCTCCTTCCGCCTTCTTCAGACTGTGCGGCCTCCTGGCCGTGGTAGGCGATAAGGGATCAGCTGAGGCCGCCCAGTCTGAAGCAGGTGTAAGGACATGTGTGAGCGGCAAACCTATTTACTGCACAAGGCCACGAATCCCAGCCACGCAGTGTGATTTTTTGAAAACACACTGTGGGTCTGGGATTCATGTCCATCGCTAACCGCAACGGCCGACATGAAATGAGGTCAGAAGACAGGAAGCGCTCACAGCGCATGGCCAAGGGATCACAATAGCGCAGACTCCTGTACAGCAAATAACAACGCTCAGGAATCTGCGCCCAGTACCTAGGTGCAAATTTTGACACCTGTGCTGCGTCTCCTTAAAAAGACAAGTCACGCCTCCTCAACTGTTTGACAGTATAATGGGCTAAATAGTGTACGTGTTTTATTCAGCGTGTGCAAGGAGCAAACTAAATAGAGCAACCTTTTACTTGTGCAGCATTAATGCTGCACAAGGTGTGGCTCTTGTACCTTGCAACACCTGAGGGGGGGTTAAAGGTAACCTTTGAAATTGGTTCAACTAGGCTTCGGCCTACACTCTGCTCCTCTCCTCCTCCTGCTGACCCTGGCCTCTAACACCGCCAGTTTTTGCCCGGACATGCGATCTGCACAGAGAAAAACACCAGTCAATGTGTCAGTGGGGTTCAGCAACGCCAGCTGTTCCCCTGCTGTGTAGCTTGCATCGTGTCCAGCACAAGCCACGCTGGCACAACCGACCAAAAGCTGCCAACAGTGCAGGCTTCGGCCTACACATTGCTCCTCTCCTCCTCCTGCTGACCCTGGGCTCTAACACCGCCAGTTTTTGCCCGGACATGCGAGCTGCACAGAGAAAAACACCAGTCAATGTGTCAGTGAGGTTCAGCAACGCCAGCTGTTCCCCTGCTGTGTAGCTTGCAACGTGACCTGCAAACGCCACGCAGGCACATGAACTGAAATTGAAGGGAGCCTGCCCCCCACCCCCAGGTGTTTCTATGTATAACAGCCACCTTGTACAGCAGTACTGCTGCATTTGTACAAGGTGGCTGACTTTTTCTCCTTGCCCACGTGGAACTCAACACGTACAAAATGTGTCTCATTGAGACCATTCCACTGTCCCTGAGGTGTGAATTTCCTTTCTAATGATACACAGCACCACCCTTGTTAGCGCTGCCCGTCTTTTGACATCATTGGTTAGCTGGCTGCGCCTGTGTGTCTGCCCTGCTCGAAACAATGCCCCTCGGTGTCTTATTTTTTTGGACAGCGAGGGTGTGATTGATGGGCATGTGCAGTGCATATGTTTGCCTGTATTCACTCATCTCCTTCCGCCTTCTTCAGACTGGGTGTCCTCATGGCCGCGGCAGGCGATAAGGGATCAGATGAGGTCGCCCAGTCTGAAGCTGGTGTAAGGACATGTGTGAGTGTCAAACATATTTACTGCACAAGGCGACGAATCCCAGCCACGCAGTGTGATTTTTTGAAAACACACTGTGGGTCTGGGATTCATGTCCATCGCTAACCGCAACGGCCGACATGAAATGAGGTCAGAAGACAGGAAGCGCTCACAGCGCATGACCAAGGGATCACAATAGCGCAGACTCCTGTACAGCAAATAACAACGCTCAGGAATCTGCGCCCAGCAGCTAGGTGTAAATTTTGACACCTGTGCTGCATCTCCTTAAAAAGACAAGTCACGCCTCCACTACTGTTTGACAGTATAGTGGGCTAAATAATGTACGTGTTTTATTCAGCGTGTGCAAGGAGCAAATTAAATAGAGCAACCTTTTACTTGTGCAGCATTAATGCTGCACAAGGTTTGGCTCTTGTACCTTGCAACACCTGAGGGGGGGTTAAAGGTAACCTTTGAAAATGGTTCAACTAGGCTTCGGGTTACACTCTGCTCCTCTCCTGCTGACCCTGGGCTCAAACACCGCTAGTTTTTGCACGGAACTGCTAGCTGCACAGAGAAAAACACCAGCCAATGTGTTAGTGGGGTTCAGCACCGCCAGCTGTTCCCAGGCTGTGTAGCCGACATCGTGTCCAGCACAAGCCACGCTGGCACAACCGACCAAAAGCTGCCACCAATGCAGGCTTCGGCCTACACTCTGCTCCTCTCCTCCTCCTGCTGACCCTGGGCTCAAACACCGCCAGTTTCTGCCCGGACATGCTAGCTGCACAGAGAAAAACACCCACCATTGTGTCAGTGGGGTTCAGCACCGCCAGCTGTTCCCCCGCTGTGTAGCCGGCATCGTGTCCAGCACAAGCCACGCTGGCACAACTGACCAAAAGCTGCCACCAGTGCAGGCTTCGGCCTACACTCTGCTCCTCTCCTCTTCCTGCTGACCCTGGGCTCAAACACCTCCAGTTTCTGCCCGGAAGTGCTAGCTGCACAGAGAAAAACACCAGCCAATGTGTCAGTGGGGTTCAGCACCGCCAGCTGTTCCCCTGCTGTGTAGCCGGCAACGTGACCTGCAAACGCCACGCAGGCACATGAACTGAAATTAAAGGGAACCTGGCCCCACCCCCCCAGGTGTTTCTATGTATAACAGCCACCTTGTACAGCAGTACTGCTGCATTTGTACAAGGTGGCTGACTTTTTCTCCTTGCCCACGGGGAACTCAACACGTACAAAATGTGTCTCATTAGAGACCATTCCACTGTCCCTGAGGTGTGACTTTCCTTTCTAATGACACGCAGCACCCCCATTGTTAGCGCTGCCCGTCTTCTGACATCATTGGTTGGCTGGCTGTGCCTGTGCGTCCGCCCTGCCCGACACAACGCCCCTCGTTGTCTCATATATTTTGACTGCGAGGGTGTGATTGATGGGCACGAGCAGTGCATATGTTCCCCTGTCTTCACTCCCCTCCTTCCGCCTTCTTCTGACTGTGCGGCCTCATGGGCGCGGCATGCGATAAGGGATCAGCTGAGGCCGCCCAGTCTGAAGCAGGTGTAAGGACATGTGTGAGCGGCGGACATATTTACTGCACAAGGCCACGAATCCCAGCACCGCAGTGTGACTTTAGGAAAAGGCACTGTGGGTCTGGGATTTATGGCCATCGTTAACCGCACCGGCCAACATGAAATGAGGTCATGAGACGGCCTGCACTAACAGGGTATTGCCAAGGGATAACACAAGAGCGCAGTTTCCTGTACTGCAAATAACAACGGTAAGGAATCTGCGCCCAGCACCTAGGTGTAAATTTGTACACCTGTGCTGCGTCTCCTTAAAAAGACAAGTCACGCCTCCACTACTGTTTGACAGTATAATGGGCTAAATAGTGTACGTGTTTTATTCAGCGTGTGCAAGGAGCAAAATTAAGAGAGCAACCTTTGACTTGTGCACCATTAATGCAGTTCAAGGTGTGGCTCTTGTACCTTGCAACAACTGAGGGGGGGGTTAAAGGTTACCTTTGAAATTGGTTCAACTAGGCTTCGGCCTACACTCTGCTCCTCTCCTCCTCCTGCTGACCCTGGGCTATAACACCGCCAGTTGTAGCCTGGAAGTGCTAGCTGCACAGAGAAAAACACCAGCCAATGTGTTAGTGGGGTTCAGCACCGCCAGCTGTTCCCCTGCTGTGTAGCCGACATCGTGTCCAGCACAAGCCACGCTGGCACAACCGACCAAAAGCTGCCACCAGTGCAGGCTTCGGCCTACACTCTGCTCCTCTCCTCCTCCTGCTGACCCTGGGCTCAAACACCGCCAGTTTCTGCCCGGACATGCTAGCTGCACAGAGAAAAACACCCACCATTGTGTCAGTGGGGTTCAGCACCGCCAGCTGTTCCCCTGCTGTGTAGCCGACATCGTGTCCAGCACAAGCCACGCTGGCACAACCGACCAAAAGCTGCCACCAGTGCAGGCTTCGGCCTACACTCTGCTCCTCTCCTCCTCCTGCTGACCCTGGGCTCAAACACCGCCAGTTTCTGCCCGGACATGCTAGCTGCACAGAGAAAAACACCCACCATTGTGTCAGTGGGGTTCAGCACCGCCAGCTGCTCCCCCGCTGTGTAGCCGGCATCGTGTCCAGCACAAGCCACGCTGGCACAACTGACCAAAAGCTGCCACCAGTGCAGGCTTCAGCCTACACTCTGCTCCTCTCCTCCTCCTGCTGACCCTGGGCTCAAACACCTCCAGTTTCTGCCCGGAAGTGCTAGCTGCACAGAGAAAAACACCAGCCAATGTGTCAGTGGGGTTCAGCACCGCCAGCTGTTCCCCTGCTGTGTAGCCGGCAACGTGACCTGCAAACGCCACGCAGGCACATGAACTGAAATTAAAGGGAACCTGGCCCCACCCCCCCAGGTGTTTCTATGTATAACAGCCACCTAGTACAGCAGTACTGCTGCATTTGTACAAGGTGGCTGACTTTTTCTCCTTGCCCACGTGGAACTCAACACGTACAAAATGTGTCTCATTAGAGACCATTCCACTGTCCCTGAGGTGTGACTTTCCTTTCTAATGATACGCAGCACCCCCCTTGGTAGCGCTGCCCGTCTTCTGACATCATTGGTTGGCTGCCTGTGCCTGTGCGTCCGCCCTGCCTGAAACAATGCTCCTCGTTGTCTTACTTATTTTGACTGCGAGGGTGTGATTGATGGGCACGAGCAGTGCATATCTCCCCCTGTCTTAACTCATCTCCTTCCGCCTTCTTCAGACTGTGCAGCCTCATGGCCGCGGCATGCGAGAAGGGATCAGCAGAGGCCGCCCAGTCTGAAGCAGGTGTAAGGACGTGTGTGAGCGGCCAAAATATTTACTGCTCAAGGCCACGAATCCCAGCACCACAGTGTGACTTTATGAAAAGGCACTGTGGGTCTGGGATTTATGGCCATCGTTAACCGCACCGGCCAACATTAAATGAGGTCATAAGACGGGCAGCTCTAACAGGGCATTGCCAAGGGATAACACAAGAGCGCAGACTCCTGTACAGCAAATAACAACGCTCAGGAAGCTGCGCCAAGCACCAAGGCGTTATTTGGGACACCTGTGCTGCGTCTCCTTAAAAAGCCAAGTCACGCATCCACTACAGTTTGACTGTAGAATGGGCTAAATTGTGTACGTCTTTCATTCAGCGTGTGCAAGTAGACAAATTAATAGAGCAACCTTTCACTTGTGCAGCATTAATACTGCACAAGGTGTGTCTCTTGTAGTTTGTAACACCTGAGGTTAAAGGTTTCCTTTGAAATTGGTTCAACTAGGCTTCGGCCTACACTCTGCTCCTCTCCTCCTCCTCCTGCTTCACCACGGGCTCTAACATCGCAAGTTTTTGCCCGCAAGTGCTAGCTGCACAGAGAAAAACACCCGCCATTGTGTTAGTGGGGTTCAGCAACGCCAGCTGTTCCCACACTGTGTAGCCGGCAAAGTGTCCTGCAAACGCAACGCTGACACAAAGCTGCCTCCAGTGCAGGCTTCGGCCTACACTCTGCTCCCCCTGCTTACCCTTTGCTCCAGCACCGCTAGTTGGGGCTCTAGGAAGACAATCTTTAATAGGCAACGCATCTGGGTTCCAGCACCGCCAGCTGGTTCTCGGCATTTTTTTTGTCACTGGTACTCCCTCGTGCCAAACCTGGTTCCAGCACCGTCAGCTGTTTCCGGGGTGTGTCAAGCTCACTGAGACGCCTATGCTTGCCCCGTCGTGTTGCGGTCGGGTTAGCCAACTCCAGGGTGCCTCCAGTTTAGGAGCTTCCTATGTGGGCTGCGTGAACTGGTAGTCAAGGCTGGTTCTGTAGTGCCAGTAGGCCCAGCTCCCCCTGTAGGACTGTTGGGGTTCGGTAACTGCGGCTGCCTCGCGGCCTAGCTGTTCTCTCCTCTCCTGTGGGCCTTGGGGTCCACCACCTGGTTCCAGCACCGTCAGCTGGTTCCGGGCCGAGCCTTTGGCTTAGGTGTCTCCTCCTGGGTATCCGAGTTCCGCCAAAGTCAGGCGGTCCTTGGTAGTGCTTTTAAGCGCGGGCACCTACAGCTTAGTAACCGGGTTCCAGCACCGCCAGCTGGTCCTCGGTCGTGCCATTGGCTCTTGCACACTGGGGCAACGCATCTGGGTTCCAGCACCGCCAGCTGGTTCTCGGCAGTGTTCTTGACACAGGTACTCCCTCGTGCCAAGCCTGGTTTCAGCACCGTCAGCTGTTTCCGGGTTGTGTCAAACTCGCTGAGACGCCTATGCTTGCCCCGTCGTGGTGCGGTCGGGTTAGCCAACTCCAGGGTGCCTCCAGTTTAGGAGCTTCCTATGTGGGCTGCGTGAACTGGTAGTCAAGGCTGGTTCTGTAGTGCCAGTAGGCCCAGCTCCCCCTGTAGGACTGTTGGGGTTCGGTAACTGCGGCTGCCTCGCGGCCTAGCTGTTCTCTCCTCTCCTGTGGGCCTTGGGGTCCACCACCTGGTTCCAGCACCGTCAGCTGGTTCCGGGCCGAGCCTTTGGCTTAGGTGCCTCCTCCTGGGTATCCGAGTTCCGCCAACGTCAGGCGGTCCTTGGTAGTGCTTTTAAGCGCGGGCACCTACAGCTTAGTAACCGGGTTCCAGCACCGCCAGCTGGTCCTCGGTCGTGCCATTGGCTCTTGCACACTGGGGCAACGCATCTGGGTTCCAGCCCCGCCAGCTGGTTCTCGGCAGTGTTCTTGACACAGGTACTCCCTCGTGCCAAGCCTGGTTTCAGCACCGTCAGCTGTTTCCGGGTTGTGTCAAGCTCACTGAGACGCCTATGCTTGCCCCGTCGTGGTGCGGTCGGGTTAGCCAACTCCAGGGTGCCTCCAGTTTAGGAGCTTCCTATGTGGGCTGCGTGAACTGGTAGTCAAGGCTGGTTCTGTAGTGCCAGTAGGCCCAGCTCCCCCTGTAGGACTGTTGGCATTCGGTAACTGCGGCTCCCTCGCGGCCTAGCTGTTCTCTCCTCTCCTGTGGGCCTTGGGGTCCACCACCTGGTTCCAGCACCGTCAGCTGGTTCCAGGCCGAGCCTTTGGCTTAGGTGCCTCCTCCTGGGTATCCGAGTTCCGCCAACGTCAGGCGGTCCTTGGTAGTGCTTTTAAGCGCGGGCACCTACAGCTTAGTAACCGGGTTCCAGCACCACCAGCTGGTCCTCGGTCGTGCCATTGGCTCTTGCACACTGGGGCAACGCATCTGGGTTCCAGCACCGCCAGCTGGTTCTCGCAGTGTTTTTGTCACAGGTACTCCCTCGTGCCAAACCTGGTTTCAGCACCGTCAGCTCTTTCCGGGTTGTGTCAAACTCGCTGAGACGCCTATGCTTGCCCCGTCGTGTTGCGGTCGGGTTAGCCAACTCCAGGGTGCCTCCAGTTTAGGAGCTTCCTATGTGGGCTGCGTGAACTGGTAGTCAAGGCTGGTTCTGTAGTGCCAGTAGGCCCAGCTCCCCCTGTAAGACTGTTGGGGTTCGGTAACTGCGGCTGCCTCGCGGCCTAGCTTTTCTCTCCTCTCCTGTGGACCTTCAGGTCCACCACCTGGTTCCAGCACCGTCAGCTGGTTCTCGGCAGTGTCTTTTGCTCTTGTACCTTCTGCTCCCCATCCTGGTTCCAGTACCGTCAGCTGGTTCCGGGCAGAGCCTTTGGCTTAGGTGCCTCCTTCTGGGTATCCGAGTTCCGCCAACGTCAGGCGGTCCTTGGTAGTGCTTTTTAGCACGGGTACCTCCTGCTTAGTAACCGGGTTCCAGTAACGTCAGCTGGTCCTTGGTAGTTCCATAGGCTCTTGAACCTTCGGGTAGCCATCCGAGTTCCAATTCCATCATCAGGTTCTTGGCATTTTCTCAGCCTTCTTGTACCTTCTGCTACATTTCCAAGTTGAAGACCCTAAAGTCGACGACCCGGAAGACCACCCCGATGACGACGACGACGACGACCCGGAAGACCACCCCGATGACGACGGCGGAGACGACGACGGCGGAGACGACGACGGCTGAGACGACGACGGCGGAGATGACGACCCTGGAGACGACGACCCTGGAGACGACGACCCTGGAGACGACGACATGGAAGACCGAGAAGCAGAAGAACAAGAGGCTGCAGAACAAAGAGCAGAAGAACATTAAGCATAAGACTTAATATCAGAGCAAAAGATATTATCTAAATTATATGCAGAAGAAGACTAAGCAGTGTATGGGGGTGAGTCCGTTCCTCCTCGTGGTGCCCCTGGATAAAGCCTGATGCTGCAGGCCAAACTGAACGCGGACAAATGTAACTTTTGTGACTGGCAGAACGGAAGGTGTAATCTTCCAACTTTTATAGATAACAACTACGGGAATGCCTGTCACAAATGAGAATATGATGAAGAAGTAGAATAGGAAGAATAATAACAGTGGAATAAAAAGAATATGTAGAATAGGAAGAATAATAATAGTTGAATAAAATGAATATGAAGAATGTAATCAAAAAAAAAAAGGTAAAGGATAAAGAAGAAGATGAATAAGGTGAAGAAGAAGTTGATGTCAAAGATGCTGATGATGATGAAGATGAAAGTGTGGGAAAAGAAAAAAAAAAAGAAAAAAAAGAAGGGGAAGGGCGTGGAATAGTGAAACATCAATATCTGACAAAATAAAAAAAAAAATTTACATAGTCAATATCTTTGTCACTCCGAACGTCTTAAAAAAAAACAAAAAACATGCTATTCTATTTGATTGGGATAAACCTCTATGACTTTAATGTCTCCGCCACCTCCCCAAATACATCCGGCATTATTCTTAGTTGTTTTCCTTCATGTAGAATGAACCTACAAGGCAAGAAAGGGTTTATTTTAATTCCGATATTTTGGTCCCATTGACTTGCATTGGGATCGGGTATCGGTATCGGCGATATCCGATATTTTTTGAATATCGGCCGATCCTATCCGATACCGATGCTTTCCGATATCGGAAGGTATCGCTCAACACTAGTCACCACACGAACACTGGTGGAAAAAGCGGAAGACTGCCAAGGGCATTGAATACTGTTGGAAGGTAATGAGCGGCCCCTGAAGCAGAGGCGGCCAGGAGACAGCGGGACAGGGGGACGCGTTGCTGGACAGGTAAGTATAATTATAATGTTTATTGTTAATTTTATGCTTTCTTTTACAGGCCCTGGACCCGAACTGGACCCGAACTGTAACACGGATTTCCCATGGAAACCCGTGTTCAGGAACAGTGACCGAACAACGGGTCCAGGACTTTACAGTTCGGGTTTGCCCATCCCAAGTAGCAATTTTATAAACCTTTCTAAATTTCCTCAACTATAGAGTTTTTTTAAGCTAAAGTAATGGGTCAATAATTGGTATTACTCATTTATAGCTTCCATCTAAAGTCTTTCTATTTAGGATAGTCTTACAGTTTTGCTTACAGGTGCAGCATTTCTCTAGTAACACATCACTGGGTGCCCTGACCAAGGATCATGTCTAAGTTTGCAGGCACTTAAAAATGTCTAAAACAATCATCCAACTTCTTGTTGACTGTGTTATGGAGTAATTGCAAAATCTATAGCAGTTCTTCCATTTCTGGACAGGGTTAAAAAGAAAGGTCTAGAATTAGGTTTCAGTTGTAACCTTGGTAGAAGCAGATGAGAGAATAGCAAGCTCAGCAAGGTAAAAAAAATGTGATGAGTCGGAAGAAAAATATAGAAAGTTTTATAGTTATTTAAGCAAGTTATATGGGTTGATTAAACAATGTATTTATTTATCCACCTAGGTATCAATCTAAATATATTTCTATCTATTTTTGCATTATGGTCACCTGTTGTCACTAATAATATCTTCTTTCCATGCATTTAGATTCTACTATGCATTTATTCTATGACTTTATATTTCCTAAAAAGATAGATAAATGTAGATAAGTGGTAAAAATATATATATATGTGTGTGTGTAATACCACACGTATACTCTTGGTGTGCTGTTTCCTGGCAGTGCACATATTACTCTTATTCCAACAAAACAAAATGTTGGCGTCTAGTGCTGGAAATAGTTATTACAACAATTTTCATTTTTAATATTCTGGAAATTATGTATTTGTGATTTGCAGATTAAAAAACAATAATAACCAGAAACCATTTACCTTATTTTACTAGGTATTGTTATCCAATATGGACAACTTAGTTTCTTTATCCATAGTCTACATATAGATATGCTATTGTAGATCACATTATTTCAGACCAGTAGTTCCCATCCTATGGTTCTCCAGCTATTTGAAAACTACAACTCCCACTATGATCTGTCGGCACAGATCTTCTTTTCGCTAGCTCGCTGTATAGGCTACCAGCCCATCTTCTCCGCTCTCTACACTGACGATATTACCACAATATTACAATATTGGATGGAATTTGACAAGATTATTATTGCTCTATTCTTTTGCAGCGCCCCAGGGTCCTGGTCGTTGCAGTAATGTCATTTCCCTCTAGGGGGAGTGATGTTACGTTTGGAGGTAATGAAGGAGAACTCTTTGTCAGGTAACACAATGCATGCAACATGTTCACACTCCAGACCAGAAGGGGGAGTTCTAAGCCTGTTTTAGGTGAACTCCCCTATAAGGCTAGGTTCAGATTGCGTTAGTGCAATCCGGTTAGCGCCTAGCGCTAGCGGATTGCCCTAACGCAATGTGTTTTAAAGGGGTCGCGTTAAACGTCCCTGCTCTCGCAGATCTCCGATCTGCGAGAGCGGGGAACAGACCGCGGGCGCACCTCGGACGCTGCAAGCAGCGTCTGCGGCGCGCCACAAAACACCGGCACATCACTAGCGCATGCCGAAAATGGCACGCGCTAGTGATGCGCGTCCCCATTGCTGTTAATGGGCGCGCTAATGGACGCGTTGCACGGCGTTAATTTCGCCGAGCAACGCTGTCCGTTAGCGCGGTCCCATTAACGCAATGGGAACCTAGCCTTAGGACATCCTGATCTGGAGGGAAGGGGGTTCAGTTCCTGTCAGGAAGACAGAGGGAAAGGACACAGAGGAGCCCTGTGGCATGAAGTGCTGCAGCTCCTAGGAAACAGATGGATAGAAAGCAGAACATATTGCAGCAAGCGTGAAGGAAAGCAAAGCAAAGGAGAGGATATCAGAGGAAGATCAGCCAGGAGCAGGCTGCTTCCTTCTGAGGCGCAGAAATCCGGTGGCCGGAATACCAAGGGAGTAAGGATCTCTATGCTTTACTTAAGAGACCGGCAGGACAGCTATTTCCATGGTACCTGTCCGACCTATACCCAGGAGGCACCGTGGCAACTCCCAGAGGCTGGGGCATGCTAGTGTCCCTATAAACCACCTCAAGCCACCAGTCATACGGGTTTGCCCTATCCTATCTGGGGGACAGAGAGAGAGAGACATATCATCTACAACCGTTCTGAGGACCTTATGAGAAGCTTAGCAGTAAGGGACTACAACACTGCAGCACAAAGGAAGGCTACTGATTTCCAACTGGACAAGGGAACTCTGGATTTGCTATCAAACCAGCCAGACTCTGCCTGCCCTGTGATCTCGTGCTCTGGACTGAGGATGCTGAAGCCTTCAGTAGAAGGTAAAGAGACTGCAACCTTGTGTCCTCGTTCTTCTCTGCGCCTCTCACCATTCACCATCTACACACCATTCACCATCTACACACTGGGAAGCCCTGGAGACATACTTCACCTGTGGGAAGGTATACCATCTAGCTGCCATAACATCACCCCAGCGGACCCCTTAAAGCAGCGTCAGTCACCCTGACCGAATACCACACGTGGGGTCACGAACATATCTCTTTAAAGACCTTTCCCTTTTAACATGGACATCCCTAGAGCCATGGACCGGGTCAGCCACCCTGACATCCCCCTGTAAATCGAAGGATCCGGTACCGAGTACCCCACCCCCTTGGGGGCGCTCCAATCTTTTGGCGTCACGAACAGGATCTACTGAAACCTGAAAATCGGGTCATGTGCGCCTAAGGACTGTGCATTAAGAACAAAATCCAAAGAAACGCAGTCAAAAGGCCAAATATATAGAAATATACAAAAACTTTATTTAATCATAACAGGTATAGGGAAGCAAAGTGGGATATCCCCCAGTGCCATCCGCAGCATGTACGATCGGACAGGGAAAGGTACACACAAATATATCATGCACTGTAAATCATGGCAGCATAAGCATGTAATACATATCAAAAAGAATAATTAAGTATCAGCAATCAAATGCAATGCCAGCCTGAGGTATCAACGATGGAAGTATATACATACCAGTGATGCAGTAACAGGGAAGTGTGTGCACCAAGCACCCGTCCCCCCCCCCCGACGCGTGTTTCAGCGAATGACTTCCTCAAGGGGTGTGTAAATGTAAAGCTGGATTAAAATTTATACTCGCAGGACCTGAAGTATTTGCACCACATATCGTGATTCGCGGTCGCTGGCCCACACGGCCGCATAACCCGGAACCACAGGGGCCCCATGTGATCCAGGGGCAGCAGGACCGTGGTGACCAGGGCCGGAAATGACATATATGGTATGTAGGTGAAGTATCTAGACCGCCATCTTGGTAATGGCAGGGGCAGGCATGCGCAGATGGAACTAAGCGGCCATGTTAATGTGAACTATGCGTAAGCATGCGTATTCCACAAACCGCAGCTATCTTGTTGTAGACAATAAACAAACCTATGTAAGAAGCACATTGCGGCCATCTTGGTGGAGATTAAAGGTAAACATACATATGTATTCCAGTCTCGGCCATACTGACATACTCTGTCATACTGACATACTGCCATACTGACATATGCAGTTTGTCCGACATGGTTCTATCCAGTCTCTTCATTATTTCATTATTAATCCAGTACTTGGATTTTTGATACGATACTATTGACTGGAATGTTTCCCATCAAGTGCCTTTTGTTAAGACTGCGCATTGCCGCCAAAATCCGCCATTGCCGCACTGCGTGGAGCGCGAGGAGGAGGAGACATAGCTTTGTGTGCGGAGCTAGCCAAAAAGAGTGCGAAGCAGAAAGGACGAGTGCCGTGCTGCTGCCTGGAACGCCGTAAGTGAAGACGTCATACAGCGCAGCCACAAAAGGAGATGCCGGCTTCTATCAGGTTAGCGCGGGGAAAGAACCATGTCTAACCTGGGAGTGGAGTTGGCGGTGGTCGCAGCCGCAGACCTAATGGCACCCCCAGGCCTCGCTGCAGATGTGCCTGCAGGCCCCGCGATAGACGCAGCGGCAGGCCTTGTACCGCTGCCAGGTCCCGCAGAGCCCGCTGCTCCCATCAGCCAGCCGGGCACCGCCCCAGCTAGAGCAGCCATCATTAGTGTTGAGCGATACCGTCCGATACTTGAAAGTATCGGTATCGGATAGTATCGGCCGATACCCGAAAAATATCGGATATCGCCTATACCGATATCCGATACCAATACAAGTCAATGGGACATCAAGTATCGGAAGGTATTCTCATGGTTCCCAGGGTCTGAAGGAGAGGAAACTCTCCTTCAGGCCCTGGGATCCATAGGGATGTGTAAAATAAAGAATTAAAATAAAAAATATTGATATGCTCACCTCTCCGGCGGCCCCTGGACATCACGCTGCTAACCGGGAGGCTTCTTTGTTTAAAATGCGCGCCTTTAGGACCTGCGAATGACGTCCCGGCTTCTGATTGGTCGCGTGCCGCCCATGTGACCGGCACGCGACCAATCAGAAGCCACGACGTCATTCGCAGGTCATTAATTCCTAGAATTAGGAGTTTTTGTGAATGAGAATGACGTCGCGGCTTCTGATTGGTCGCGTGCCGGTCACATGGGCGGCACGCGACCAATCAGAAGCCGGGACGTCATTCGCAGGTCCTAAAAGCACGCATTTTAAACAAAGAAGCCTCCCGGTTAGCAGCGTGATGTCCAGGGGCCGCCGGAGAGGTGAGCATATCAATATTTTTTATTTTAATTCTTTATTTTACACATCCCTATTGATCCGATACCGATACCCGATATCACAAAAGTATCGGATCTCGGTATCGGAATTCCGATACCGCAAGTATCGGCCGATACCCGATACTTGCGGTATCGGAATGCTCAACACTAGCCATCATGCCCCTCTCCATGCCGTACATACCTAGAGCAGCCTGGTTCCCACAATATTCTGGAGAATCACATACGATACCTGACTTTAAAGAAAGACTCTGCAGCCTGCTTGAAGTTTATCCCCTGACAGAGTATCAGAAAGTTCACATTATAACGGGCCAACTGCTTGGAGCGGCCCTGAGGGAAGTGAAATCCTGGCCAGGTGCGGATAAAGAGACTGTGCAGCGGATGAGATGGGAGATGAGGTGCTGGCTTACCCTGAATATGACCAACCGTTTGTGCTGTACGCAGACGCCAGCAACTGCTGTTATATGTTTGAATTGTTTGCTTATCTTTGTTAAAGGTTTAAAAATGGACATTGCGGTAATGGACAATACTTACCCCAAAACTTTCTTGTAAATAGTTTGGCACCTCCAAGGTGCACCCTGGTTCTGCTCACTTTGCCGGCGTGGGTAGAGCCTTTCTTTGCTGAATCTGACCAAAGACAATACAGATGTACTCTTATAAACTTGTTAATGCAACGTTCAAGTGTCCTCACCTCCCATAAAGTTTATAATTGCTCAAATGTTTTTCAAAATTTGTATGTCTGTTTGCTAACCTGTAATTGTTGTTTTCTTTTCCCAGTCCCGGAGTACTGGATTTAACGGGGGGGGGGGGCAGGGCAATTGAAATATGAATTGAATATGTAATCTTAATATCAGGAAAAATTACCACGTTCTTGCTAAATTATACATTACAAGGATAATATTCATGAGAAACTCATAAAGTAAGCAAATACAGCAATAGTATAAGACACACAAACTGAATGATAAACTCTGTAAGAGGGCTTAATATGATTAGAGTGCATAGATGTAGCTGAGACGTGTGTTGCATTTGTCATTCGGTACAAATTTACAAAGCAAATTAACGCTTAAATGGTCACTGAAGTTGATCTTCTGGGATAGATAATGTGATAAATAGAAAATCTGCAAATCACTTTATTTACAAATGATAAAATCACTACATAGTACTAGATGTCAAGTGTATTTAGTTGAGATGTCCAGACAGATTACAGGTAGTCTTTTTATAGGAAGTTGGAGCAGGTCTTTGTCTCCCTGCTCCGGCTCTACTGTCTCCCTGTGCTCCGGCTCTCCTGTCTCCCTTCTCCAGTTCTCCTGCCTCCCTTTTCTAGTGCCCTTGTCTCCCTTCTCCAGTTCTTCTGTCTCTCTGCTACCGCTCTCCTGTCTCCCTTCTCCAGTTCTCCTGTCTCCCTGCTCCTGTTCTTCTGTCTCTCTTCCCAAGTTCTCCTGTATCCCTGCTCCCTTTGTCCCGTCTTCCTTCTCCAGTTGTCTTGTCTCCCTTCTCCAGTTCTCCTGTCTACCTGCTCCTGCTTTCCTGTCTCCTTTCTTCCCTATGTCTCTTCTCCCGCATTCCTGTTTCTCTGCTTCTGCTCTTCTGTCTCTATGCTCTCACTCTCTTGACAATAAAATTGCATACAGTAAATATCCAGAAAAGAGAATATGAAAGGCAGCACTCACCAGTCTCTTCTATGAATTAAAGTCCTTTATTTCAACATATTCTGGACATCCATCTAGTGGTAGTGCAGTAAGCATGGGGAGACATGCAAGGGAACAGGTGGACAACGGCTGTTTCAAGCTCACAAAGCACTTCTACAGGTCCAAAACTGCATACAGCCATACTCTCCTCTCTCCCAACTTCCACTCTCCTGTCACCCTGCTCCTACTCTCCTGTCTCTCAAACTGCATACAGCCAAAAACAGGGAAGCATGTATTCAGTTCACGGCAGGTTTAATGCATGCTGACAGTTCTGGGTAATGAAGTTCCAGCTCACATAGTGTGGGCAGGATGCTGATGAATAGGATCTGCCCACTGCCAAAGAGTAGATGGCAGCAGAAAATGAAAATATGGGCAGTTTATGCAATGATTACGCTGGTATGTGCACCAAAAGAAGGTTTACCTTGTTGTAGGGAAGGACTGTAGTGGATGGCAGGATACAAGCTGATGGGATATGTCCTAGCGATGTGCCATATAATTACAAGTTTGGAATATAATCTTAAAATATATTTTTTAGTCCTCAAAACTTTTTTTTTTAATCCTTAAGGTTTCATATCAGAAAAGAAGAACTTTTCAGAGGAACTTTCCGAAACTAGTACTAAAAGCGCCTCCTGCTCTGGAAAACTTAGTATGAATTACACACATAGCCATCAACTCATCATTTCAATAAGATATGTATAACTCCTCATTCCCTCCAGTGCAAGGATGCAGAAGAAAAGGCATACCACAAGACTGCATACAATCAGACTGCGCAGAGTTTGTTTGTAGTCTGGTACCATGGACGCATATTGTTCTGCACAGAAGTTGTAAACACAAAAAGGAAGCTATCTACTATATAATTGTCTAAGGGTCACTTCCGTCTTTCTGTCTGTCCTTCTGTCTGTCTGTCACGGAAATCCCAAGTCGCTGATTGGTAGCGGCCACGACCAATCAGCAACGGGCATAGTCTGGCGGCAAAATGGCCGCTCCTTACTCCCCGCTGTCAGTGCCCACTCCATAATCCCCTCCATCAGCACTCACAAAGGGTTAATGGCAGCGTTAACGGACCGCGTTATGCCACGGTGTAATGCACTCCATTAATGCTGCTATTAACCCTGTGACCAACTTTTTACTATTGATACTGCCTATGCAGCATCAATAGTAAAAAGATCTAATGTTAAAAATAATTAAAAAAATAAAAAATCATTATATACTCGCCCTTTGTCGCCCCCCCCGGATCCAGCCGAGGCCTTTCCCGCTCCTCGTGACGCTCCGGTGACAGGTCCATGCATTGCGGTCTCGCAAGATGATGATGTAGCGGTTTCGTAAGACTGCTACGTCATCATCTCACGAGACTCCACTCATTACCTGTGGCACCTGTTTAAACTTGTTATCAGTATAAAAAGACACCTGTGCACACCCTCAAACAGTCTGACTCCAAACTCCACTATGGTGAAGACCAAAGAGCTGTCAAAGGACACCAGAAACAAAATTGTAGCCCTGCACCAGGCTGGGAAGACTGAATCTACAATAGCCAACCAGCTTGGAGTGAAGAAATCAAAAGTGGAAGCAATAATTAGAAAATGGAAGACATACAAGACCACTGATAATCTCCCTCGATCTGGGGCTCCACACAAAATCCCACCCCGTGGGGTCAGAATGATCACAAGAACGGTGAGCAAAAATCCCAGAACCACGCGGGGGGACCTAGTGAATGAACTGCAGAGAGCTGGGACCAATGTAACAAGGCCTACCATAAGTAGCACACTACGCCACCATGGACTCAGATCCTGCAGTGCCAGACGTGTCCCACTGCTTAAGCCAGTATACGTCCGGGCCCGTCTGAAGTTTGCTAGAGAGCATTTGGATGATCCAGAGGAGTTTTGGGAGAATGTCCTATGGTCTGATGAAACCAAACTGGAACTGTTTGCTAGAAAGACAACTTGTCGTGTTTGGAGGAAAAAGAATACTGAGTTGCATCCATCAAACACCATACCTACTGTAAAGCATGGTGGTGGAAACATCATGCTTTGGGGCTGTTTCTCTGCAAAGGGGCCAGGACGACTGATCCGGGTACATGAAAGAATGAATGGGGCCATGTATCGTGAGATTTTGAGTGCAAACCTCCTTCCATCAGCAAGGGCATTGAAGATGAAACGTGGCTGGGCCTTTCAACATGACAATGATCCAAAGCACACCGCCAGGGCAACGAAGGAGTGGCTTCGTAAGAAGCATTTCAAGGTCCTGGAGTGGCCTAGCCAGTCTCCAGATCTCAACCCTATAGAAAACCTTTGGAGGGAGTTGAAAGTCCGTGTTGCCATGCGAAAAGCCAAAAACATCACTGCTCTAGAGGAGATCTGCATGGAGGAATGGGCCAACATACCAACAACAGTGTGTGGCAACCTTGTGAAGACTTACAGAAAACGTTTGACCTCTGTCATTGCCAACAAAGGATATATTACAAAGTATTGAGATGAAATTTTGTTTCTGACCAAATACTTATTTTCCACCATAATATGCAAAAAAATTGTTAAATAAACAGACAATGTGATTTTCTGGATTTTTTTTTCTCATTTTGTCTCCCATAGTTGAGGTCTACCTATGATGTAAATTACAGACGCCTCTCATCTTTTTAAGTGGTGGAACTTGCACTATTGCTGACTGACTAAATACTTTTTTGCCCCACTGTACTACATGGCCTGTGTTATATACTGCATGGGATGTGCTATATACTACGTCTCTGTGCTATATGAAACCAGAACACATGAGCTGCGCGCACAGTGAACAAGCCCGTAGAGACATGTTCACACCACCAAGAGACTTGAAAACACAAAAAAGCACAGTAAAACCAAAAACACACTGTTGCAAAAAAATCACAGTGGACAGCAAGTGCTAGTAAAAAAATGGAAAAAACAGGGTATTTGGTTGATACGTTTTTTGCAAAAAATGTATATTAAGCCGCTCTACCAAACGTCAAGGTATACCCATATCAGAGCAGTCCTAACTAATGTATGTAATCCCTATCTGATGTATTTAAAACCTGGTCATATGTACAATACCTGTATGAGCAGGATTCAGAAAAGGAATGTCCATGTGGACACGCTGGACAGAACGGCTCCTGTGTGCACAGCTCAAAAAAAGAGGGGTGGAGGCCTCCCCAGTCTTGTGGACACAAGAAAACAATTATATGAAACCAGAACACATGAGCTGCGCGCATAGTGAACAAGCCCGTAGAGACATGTTCACACCACCAAGAGACTTGAAAACACAAAAAAGCACAGTAAAACCAAAAACACACTGTTGCAAAAAAATCACAGTGGACAGCAAGTGCTAGTAAAAAGATGGAAAAAACAGGATATTTGGTTGATACGTTTTTTGCAAAAAATGTATATTAAGCCGCTCTACCAAACGTCAAGGTCTCTGTGCTATATACTACATGGCTGTGCAATATACTACGTGACTGTGCAATACATTATGCGGCTGTGCTATATACTATGCGGCTGTGGTATATATTACGTGGCTGGGCAATATACTACATCGCTGTGCTATATACTACGTGGCTTGTGTTATATACTGCATGGGTAGTGGTATATACTACGTCTCTGTGCTATATACTACGTGGCTGTGCTATATACTACGTGACTGGGCAATATACTACGTGGTTGGGCAATATACTACGTGGCAATTTGAACCACGCTTCGCTAATTTGTCGCGGCCGAATCCTTGGTGTAAATTGCATTATTCTGAAAACTTCGTAAATAAACTACCGTATATACTCGAGTATAAGCCGAGATTTTCAGCCCAAATTTTTGGGATGAAAGTGCCCCTCTCGGCTTATACTCGAGTCACGGTCTGTGGCAGGGTCGGCGGGTGAGGGGGGGAGAGGTCTGAGGCATACTTACCTAGTCCCGGCGATCCTGATGCTCCCCCTGCCTGTCACACTGTCTTCGGGTGCCGCAGCTCTTCCCCTGTACAGCGGTCACGTGGGACCGCTCATTAAACTTATGAATATGGACTCCACTCCCATAGGGGTGGAGCCGCATATTCATTTCTCTAATCAGCGGTAACGGTGACCGCTGATAGAGGAAGAAGCTGCGGCACCCGGAGACCAGCTGTCCGGGAGAAGTAGCCAGGGACGCCGGGAGCAGGTAAGTATGTCATATTTACCTGTCCACGATCCACACGCTGAGCGTCGCTCCATCTTCCCGGCGTCCGGTCCCGGCATCTCTCCGCTCTGACTGTGCACGTCAGAGGGCGTGATGACGCATATAGTGTGCGCAGCGCCCTCTGCCTGATCAGTCAGTGCGGAGAGACGCCGGGACGGGATGCTGAAGAGCTGCAAGCAAGAAAGGTGAGTATGTGTTTGTTTGTTTTTTATTGCAGCAGCAGCAGCGTTATATATGGCACAGATTTATGTGGAACATCTATGGGGCCAAACTGAACGGTGCAGAGCATTCTATATGGGGCAGCTTTATAATGAGCATCTATGGGGCCAAACTGAAAGGTGCAGAGCATATATGGCACAGCTTTATAAGGAGCATCTATGGGGCCATAATGAACGGTGCAGAGCATATATGGCACAGCTTTATAAGGAGCATCTATGGGCCATAATGAACGGTAAAGAGCATATATGGCACAGCTTTATAAGGAGCATCTATGGGGCCATAATGAACGGTAAAGAGCATATATGGCACAGCTTTATAAGGAGCATCTATGGGGCCATAATGAACGGTAAAGAGCATATATGGCACAGCTTTATAAGGAGCATCTATGGGGCCATAATGAACGGTGCAGAGCATATATGGCACAGCTTTATAAGGAGCATCTATGGGCCATAATGAACGGTAAAGAGCATATATGGCACAGCTTTATAAGGAGCATCTATGGGGCCATAATGAACGGTAAAGAGCATATATGGCACAGCTTTATAAGGAGCATCTATGGGGCCATAATGAACGGTAAAGAGCATATATGGCACAGCTTTATAAGGAGCATCTATGGGGCCATAATGAACGGTAAAGAGCATATATGGCACAGCTTTATAAGGAGCATCTATGGGGCCATAATGAACGGTAAAGAGCATATATGGCACAGCTTTATAAGGAGCATCTATGGGGCCATAATGAACGGTGCAGAGCATATATGGCACAGCTTTATAAGGAGCATCTATGGGCCATAATGAATGGTAAAGAGCATATATGGCACAGCTTTATAAGGAGCATCTATGGGGCCATAATGAACGGTGCAGAGCATATATGGCACAGCTTTATAAGGAGCATCTATGGGCCATAATGAATGGTAAAGAGCATATATGGCACAGCTTTATAAGGAGCATCTATGGGGCCATAATGAACGGTGCAGAGCATTCTATATAGCACAGCTTTATATGGAGCATCTATGGGGCCATAATGAACGGTGCAGAGCATTCTATATGGCACAGCTTTATATGGAGCATCTATGGGGCCATAATGAACGGTGCAGAGCATATATGGCACAACTTTATAAGGAGCATCTATAGGGCCATAATGAACAGTGCAGAGCATTGTATATGGGGCACAGCTTTATATGGAGCATCTATGGGGCCATATTGAACGGTGCAGAGCATTCTATATGGCACAGCTATATATGGATAATGGGGCAATAATCAATGGTATGGAGCATTATATATGGCACAGCTTTCTATGGAGCATCTATGGGGCCATAATGAACGGTGCAGAGCATTCCATATGGCACAGCTTTATATGGAGCATCTATGGGGCAATAATGAAGGGTATGGAGCATCTATTTTTATTTTGAAATTCACCGGTAGCTGCAGCATTTTCCACCCTAGGCTTATACTCGAGTCAATAAGTTTTCCCAGTTTTTGTGGCAAAATTAGGGGGGTCGGCTTATACTCGGGTCGCTTATACTCGAGTATATACGGTACATACAGATTCTAGAATACCCGATGCGTTACAATCGGACCACCATCTAGTTTTAAACAATCACTGTTTGGAAAGTGCACGTCTTATTTATTTATTTTTTTAATAGATGCATTGAAGCAATATAAATACTGCTATAGACAATGTAGAGATTGACCTAAAAACATAGAATATACTTAACCCCTTAGCGACCGCCGATACGCCTTTTAACGGCGGCCGCTAAGGGTACTTAAACCACAGCGCCGTTAATTAACGGCGCTGTGGAAAAAGTCCATAGCGCCCCCCAGAGGCCGATTTTCTCCGGGGTCTCGGCTGCCGAGGATAGCCGAGACCCCAGAGAACATGATTCGGGGGGTTTTTAACCCACCCCGCATTTGCGATCGCCGGTAATTAACCGTTTACCGGCGATCGCAAAAAAAAAAAAAAAAAGCGATCTCTTTTTAATTTCTCTGTCCTCCGATGTGATCGCACATCGGAGGACAGAGAAAAGGGGTCCCAGGTGGCCCCCCAATACTCACCTAGCTCCCCCGATGCTCCTCGTGTCTCCCGGTGGGCGCTGCCATCTTTAAAATGGCGGGCGCATGCGCAGTGCGCCCGCCGGCCGGCATCGGGAGAGTCTTTGGGGTCTCGGCTGCCGGGGGTAGCCGAGACCCCAAAGAGCATGATCGGGGTCGGTATTACCGACCCCTGTTTTGCAATCGCCGGTAATTAACTGTTTACCGGCGACCGCAAAAAAAAAAAAAAAAGTAAAGTGTAATTCTCTGTCCTCTGATGTTATCGCACATCAGAGGACAGAGAAATAGGGGGATTCGGGGACCCTACAATACTCACCTAGGTCCCTGGATCCTCTTGCTGCTCCTCCTGGCCGCCGGCAGAAGAACATGGTGGACGCATGCCCAGTGCGCCCGCCATCTGTCTCCATCTGCCGGCCGGCAGGAGAACAGCAGTTGGGGCTAAAATTAGGGGTAGGGTTAGGGTTAGGGGTAGGGTTAGGGTTAGGGTTAGGGGTAGGGTTAGGGTTAGGGATAGGGTTAGGGGTAGGGTTAGGGTTAGGGCTAGGGTTAGGGGTAGGGGTAGGGTTAGGGTTAGGGGTAGGGTTAGGTTAGGGGTAGGGGTAGGGTTAGGGGTAGGGCTAGGGTTAGGGCTAGGGTTAGGGCTAGGGTTGGGGCTAAATTTAGGGTTGGGGCTAAATTTAGGGTTAGGGTTGGGGCTAAACTTAGGGTTAGGCTTCTTTCACACTTACGTCGGTACGGGGCCGTCGCAATGCGTCGGCCCGACATACCGACACATGTTGTGAAAATTGTGCACAACGTGGGCAGCAGCTGTAGTTTTTCAATGCATCCGCTGCCCAATCTATGTCCTGGGGAGGAGGGGGCGGAGTTACGGCCACGCATGCGCGGTCAGAAATGGCGGATGCGACGTACAAAAAAACGTTTCATTGAACGTTTTTTTGTGCCGACGCTCTGCCAAAACACAACTGATCCAGTGCACGACGGACGCGACGTGTGGCCATCCGTCACGATCCGTCGGCAATACAAGTCTGTGGGCAAAAAACGCATCCTGCGGGCACATTTGCAGGATCCGTTTCTTGTCCAAAACGACGGATTGCGACGGAATGCCAAACGACGCAAGTGTGAAAGTAGCCTTAGGGCTAGGGTTAGGGTTGGGGCTAAAGTTAGGGCTAGGGTTGGGGCTAAAGTTAGGGTTAGAGCTGGGATTAGGGTTAGGGTTTGGATTAGGGTTGGTATTAGGGTTAGGGTTGGCATTAGGGTTACGCTTGGGATTAGGGTTAGGTTTGGGATTAGGGTTAAGGTTAGGGTTGTGATTAGGGGTGTATTGGGATTAGGGTTAGGTTTGAGGTTAGGGTTGGGATTAGGGTTAGGGGTGTGTTGGGGTTAGGGTTGGAGCTAGAATTGGGGGGTTTCCACTGTTTAGGTACATCAGGGGGTCTCCAAACACGACAGCCAATTTTGCGCTCAAAAAGTCAAATGGTGCTCCCTCCCTTCTGAGCTCTGCCGTGCGCCCAAACAGTGGGTTACCCCCACATATGGGGCATCAGCGTACTCGGGATGAATTGGACAACAACTTCTGGGGTCCAATTTCTCTTGTTACCCTTGTGAAAATAAAAACTTGGGGGCTACAAAATCTTTTTTGTGAAAAAAAAATATTTTTTATTTTCACGACTCTGCATTCTAAACTTCTGTGAAGCACTTGGGCATTCAAAGTTCTCACCACACATCTAGATAAGTTCCTTGGGGGGTCTAGTTTCCAAAATGGGGTCACTTGTGGGGGGTTACTACAGTTTAGGTACATCAGGGGCTCTGCAATCGCAACATAATGCCCACAGACCATTCTATCAAAGTCTGCATTCCAAAAAGGCGCTCCTTCCCTTCCGAGCTCTGCCGTGCGCCCAAACAGTGGTTTACCCCCACATATGGCACATCAGCGTACTCGGGATAAATTGGACAACAACTATTGCAGTCCAATTTCTCCTGTTACCTTTGTGAAAATAAAAACTTGGGGGCTAAAAAATCTTTTTTGTGGAAAAAAAAAATATTTTTTATTTTCACGGCTCTGCATTATAAACTTCTGTGAAGCACTTGGGCATTCAAGGTTCTCACCACACATCTAGATAAGTTCCATGGGGGGTCTAGTTTCCAAAATGGGGTCACTTGTGGGGGATTTCTACTGTTTAGGCACATCAGGGGCTCTCCAAACGCGACATGGCGTCCGATCTCAATTCCAGCCAATTCTACATTGAAAAAGTAAAACGGCACTCCTTCACTTCCAAGCTCTGCGGTGCGCCCTAACAGTGGTTTACCCCCACATATTGGGTATCGACGTACTCAGGAGAAATCGCACAACAACTATAGTGGTCTAATTTCTCCTGTTACCCTTGTGAAAATAAAAATTTGTGGGCAAAAAGATCATTTTTGTAGAAAAAATGCGATTTTTTTTTTTCACGGCTCTACGTTATAAACTTCTGTGAAGCACTTTGGGGTTCAAAGTGCTCACCACACATCTAGATAAGTTCCTTAAGGGGTCTAGTTTCCAAAATGGTGTCACTTGTGGGGGGTTTCCACTGTTTAGGCACATCAGGGGCTCTCCAAACGCGACATGGCGTCCAATCTCAATTCCAGCCAATTCAACATTGAAAAAGTAAAACGGCGCTCCTTCACTTCCAAGCTCTGCGGTGCGCCCTAACAGTGATTTACCCCCACATATTGGGTATCGACGTACTCAGGAGAAATCGCACAACAACTTTTGTGGTCTAATTTCTCCTGTTACCCTTGTGAAAATAAGAATTTGTGGGCGAAAAGATCATTTTTGTGTAAACAAAAGTGATTTTTTATTTTCACGGCTCTACGTTATAAACTTCTGTGAAGCACTTGGGGGTTCAAAGTGCTCACCACACATCTAGATAAGTTCCTTAAGGGGTTTAGTTTCCAAAATGGTGTCACTTGTGGGGAGTTTCCACTGTTTAGGCACATCAGGGGCTCTCTAAACGTGACATGGCGTCCGATCTCAATTCCAGCCAATTCTGCATTGAAAAAGTCAAACGGCGCTCCTTCACTTCTAAGTTCTGCGTTGCGCCCTAACAGTGGTTTACCCCCACATATGGGGTATTGGCGTATTCAGGAGAAATTGCATAACAAAATTTATGGTTACATTTCTGTTTTTACACTTGTGAAAATAAAAAAAATGGTTCTGAATTAAGATGTTTGCAAAAAAAAGTTAAATGTTCATTTTTTCCTTCCACATTGTTTCAGTTCCTGTGAAGCACGTAAAGGGTTAATAAACTTCTTGAATGTGGTTTTGAGAACCTTGAGGGGAGCAGTTTTTAGAATGGTGTCACACTTCATTATTTTCTATCATATAGACCCCTCAAAATGACTTCAAATGTGATGTGGTCCCTAAAAAAAAATGGTGTTGTAAAAATGAGAAATTGCTGGTCAACTTTTAACCCTTATAACTCCCTAACAAAAAAAAATTTTGTTTCCAAAATTGTGCTGATGTAAAGTAGACATGTGGGAAATGTTATTTATTAACTATTTTTCGTGACATATCTCTCTGATTTAAGGGCATAAAAATACAAAGTTTGAAAATTGCAAAATTTTAAAAATTTTCGCCATATTTCCGTTTTTTTCATAAATAATCGCAAGTAATATCGAAGAAATGTTACCACTAACATGAAGTACAATATGTCATGAAAAAACAATCTCAGAATCAGCGGGATCCATTGAAGCGTTCCAGAGTTATAACCTCATAAAGTGACAGTGGTCAGAATTGCAAAAATTGGCCTGGTCATTAAGTACCAAATTGGCTCTGTCACTAAGGGGTTAATGTACACTTTCCTATCCCACCTTTTACCGTTATAAACAATTGCTGCAGTTTGTTCTATCCTGACCCTTTCCTAAATCCTTCTCCCACAGGATTATATTTGAGAATAGATAGATAATATTGATAATAGATAATATCGTTTCACACAGTTTATTCACCTGAAAGTGTCAAAATCCATCTTGAACTTACCGAACACTGTGCTGCTGTGCTTTTTCTTTCAAATTAAAAGTTGAGAATCAAATTTTCTCAAATGTAATTTATATTCTTTTATCCTTTTAAGGTGGAAAAAAGTTATTTTTTGGTAGCTATGGAGTGTGATATGAATTTGAGGCACCTTCTTTATTAATATCTACAGCATCCCTACAAAATCACGTAGAAAAGGTGAGAACCTCTTATAACCTTGGAATAATCGGTGTCAAGGATAACATCTAGGGGGTCGCGCAGATCCCAACCACTTTTACCAGTTTGTCATAGATGACACAGAAGAGTTTGCGTAGATCCCACCACAATCACCAGTTTGTCAGGGGAACGCAATTCCACTGCTTCCAATGATGGCGAGTTATGGACAAGGCGCCGGCTGCTTACACTACAAGGCCAGTTATTGGGGAACTCACAGTGAGTGTATGGTAAATACACCTCAGATTCCAACACATGGAATATATACTCCGGTACAGTCGCTGTCAAACCCACAACAACAAAAAAGAGGAAACTACTACTAGCTGTCACCACTCACCACCAATCGATTATACAGGCTGATAGGACACATATTACAGGTAGCGTATGACTTACAGTGCGAGAGAAACAGAGCTATTCAATTTTACAAATTTAATCCAGAAAGATTGGCAGTTTTTAAAAAAAATATACAAAAATGATACAAAATAGGAACAAAACAATGCGGTTTATACAATTACATAAAATAAAAAGGAATAATAAAAGAACACCACTAAACCTGATGTCACAGAAATTGCTCAGAGCTTAGCGGAGGGAGAAACTCCATTAAAAGCAAACAAACCCACAGCAAGCTGTACCTTCCAAGGACTGATAAAGGACCAAACCCAATTTCTGTTTTTTTAGAATCGTAAAATGATAGGACGGTAGAGTCAGAAGCAAACTCCTGGGTCATATGGTCCAACCCCCTGCTCAACGCAGTATTCACTAAATCATCTCAGACAAATGTCTGTCCAGCCTCTGTTTGAAAACTTCCATTGAAGGAGAACTCACCACCTCTCGTGGTAGCCTGTTCCACTCATTAATCACTCTCAGTGTCAAAAAGTTTTTTGTAATATTTAATCTGTGTCTCCTCCCATTCAGTTTCATCCCATTGCTTCTAGTCTTTCCTTGTGCAAATGAGAATAAAGATGATCCTTCTACAATGTGACATCCCTTGAGATATTTGTAGACAGCTATTAAGTCTCCTCTCAGTCTTCTATTTTGCAAGCTAAACATTCCCAAGTACACTAACCGTTCCTCATAGCATGGTGTTTGAAACCGGTCAACAATCTGATCGCTCTACTCTGAAATTGCTCCTGCTTGTTCATGTCTTTTTTTAAAATGTGGTGCCGAGAACCGGACACAGTATTCCAGATGAGGCCTAACCAATGAGTATAGGGGTAAAATGACTTCACATTTCCGCTGAGTGCAAAGCGCTGCAGGCTTTCAAATGCAGGTGATTCCGCATGTGTTCATTGAACCGTGTGTAATCACCACGTCCAATACATTGTACGGGTGAAATTTATCTTGCGGAGACTCGTGTCTCCACAAGATAAATGGACATGCTGTAGTCAGGAAAGCCGCGCCACATATATGTCTCCGCAGGTCTGTATGATCATGTTCACACACCACCAAGAAACCTGAAGACACAAAAGAGAATAGTAAAACCAAAAACACTCAGTTTGAAAAAATGTTGCAGTAATCCGCAAGTGCTAGTAAAAGATGTAAAAAACAGGGTATTTGGTTGATACGTTTTTTGCAAAAAATGTATACTAAGCTGCTCTACCAATCTTCACGGTATACCCTTATCAGAGCAGTCCTAACTAATGTATGCAATCCCTATCTGATGTATTTAAAAACCTGATCATCTGTATATAACCTGTGTGAACAGGGTTCAGAGAGGAAAAATCCATGTGTGCATACAGGGTAGAACAGCTTTTGTGCAGATAGCCCAAGAGGAGTGGTGGAACTCCCCAGTCTTGTAGACACAAGAGAACAATTATGGAAACAGGAACACATGGGCTACTTGCACAGTGAACAAGTCTGTATGATCATGTTCACACACCACCAAGAAACCTGAAGACACAAAAGAGAATAGTAAAACCAAAAACACTCAGTTTGAAAAAATGTTGCAGTAATCCGCAAGTGCTAGTAAAAGATGTAAAAAACAGGGTATTTGGTTGATACGTTTTTTGCAAAAAATGTATACTAAGCTGCTCTACCAATCTTCACGGTATACCCTTATCAGAGCAGTCCTAACTAATGTATGCAATCCCTATCTGATGTATTTAAAAACCTGATCATCTGTATATAACCTGTGTGAACAGGGTTCAGAGAGGAAAAATCCATGTGTGCATACAGGGTAGAACAGCTTTTGTGCAGATAGCCCAAGAGGAGTGGTGGAACTCCCCAGTCTTGTAGACACAAGAGAACAATTATGGAAACAGGAACACATGGGCTACTTGCACAGTGAACAAGTCTGTATGATCATGTTCACACACCACCAAGAAACCTGAAGACACAAAAGAGAATAGTAAAACCAAAAACACTCAGTTTGAAAAAATGTTGCAGTAATCCGCAAGTGCTAGTAAAAGATGTAAAAAACAGGGTATTTGGTTGATACGTTTTTTGCAAAAAATGTATACTAAGCTGCTCTACCAATCTTCACGGTATACCCTTATCAGAGCAGTCCTAACTAATGTATGCAATCCCTATCTGATGTATTTAAAAACCTGATCATCTGTATATAACCTGTGTGAACAGGGTTCAGAGAGGAAAAATCCATGTGTGCATACAGGGTAGAACAGCTTTTGTGCAGATAGCCCAAGAGGAGTGGTGGAACTCCCCAGTCTTGTAGACACAAGAGAACAATTATGGAAACAGGAACACATGGGCTACTTGCACAGTGAACAAGTCTGTATGATCATGTTCACACACCACCAAGAAACCTGAAGACACAAAAGAGAATAGTAAAACCAAAAACACTCAGTTTGAAAAAATGTTGCAGTAATCCGCAAGTGCTAGTAAAAGATGTAAAAAACAGGGTATTTGGTTGATACGTTTTTTGCAAAAAATGTATACTAAGCTGCTCTACCAATCTTCACGGTATACCCTTATCAGAGCAGTCCTAACTAATGTATGCAATCCCTATCTGATGTATTTAAAAACCTGATCATCTGTATATAACCTGTGTGAACAGGGTTCAGAGAGGAAAAATCCATGTGTGCATACAGGGTAGAACAGCTTTTGTGCAGATAGCCCAAGAGGAGTGGTGGAACTCCCCAGTCTTGTAGACACAAGAGAACAATTATGGAAACAGGAACACATGGGCTACTTGCACAGTGAACAAGTCTGTATGATCATGTTCACACACCACCAAGAAACCTGAAGACACAAAAGAGAATAGTAAAACCAAAAACACTCAGTTTGAAAAAATGTTGCAGTAATCCGCAAGTGCTAGTAAAAGATGTAAAAAACAGGGTATTTGGTTGATACGTTTTTTGCAAAAAATGTATACTAAGCTGCTCTACCAATCTTCACGGTATACCCTTATCAGAGCAGTCCTAACTAATGTATGCAATCCCTATCTGATGTATTTAAAAACCTGATCATCTGTATATAACCTGTGTGAACAGGGTTCAGAGAGGAAAAATCCATGTGTGCATACAGGGTAGAACAGCTTTTGTGCAGATAGCCCAAGAGGAGTGGTGGAACTCCCCAGTCTTGTAGACACAAGAGAACAATTATGGAAACAGGAACACATGGGCTACTTGCACAGTGAACAAGTCTGTATGATCATGTTCACACACCACCAAGAAACCTGTTCACACAGGTTATATACAGATGATCAGGTTTTTAAATACATCAGATAGGGATTGCATACATTAGTTAGGACTGCTCTGATAAGGGTATACCGTGAAGATTGGTAGAGCAGCTTAGTATACATTTTTTGCAAAAAACGTATCAACCAAATACCCTGTTTTTTACATCTTTTACTAGCACTTGCGGATTACTGCAACATTTTTTCAAACTGAGTGTTTTTGGTTTTACTATTCTCTTTTGTGTCTTCAGGTTTCTTGGTGGTGTGTGAACATGATCATACAGACTTGTTCACTGTGCAAGTAGCCCATGTGTTCCTGTTTCCATAATTGTTCTCTTGTGTCTACAAGACTGGGGAGTTCCACCACTCCTCTTGGGCTATCTGCACAAAAGCTGTTCTACCCTGTATGCACACATGGATTTTTCCTCTCTGAACCCTGTTCACACAGGTTATATACAGATGATCAGGTTTTTAAATACATCAGATAGGGATTGCATACATTAGTTAGGACTGCTCTGATAAGGGTATACCGTGAAGATTGGTAGAGCAGCTTAGTATACATTTTTTGCAAAAAACGTATCAACCAAATACCCTATTTTTTACATCTTTTACTAGCACTTGCGGATTACTGCAACATTTTTTCAAACTGAGTGTTTTTGGTTTTACTATTCTCTTTTGTGTCTTCAGGTTTCTTGGTGGTGTGTGAACATGATCGTACAGACTTGTTCACTGTGCAAGTAGCCCATGTGTTCCTGTTTCCAACATCTGGATGCTGCAGGTTGGACGCTGCAGAAGTACTCAGCATCCAACCTGCAACGTTTACTGACCGTGCGCACCTACCCTAACTCTCTTCTCTAGTGTTAGCTATCCCTCCTAGATTTGTGTCATCAGCAAATGTAATCAATTTACCCTCAATTCCTTTATATAATTCATGGATAAAATATTGAACAACACAGATCCCAGGACAGAACCTTGTGGTACCCCATTTGAGACATTCTTTCAACTGGATATGCAGCTATTTATGACAACTCTTTGAGTCAAATCACTAAGCCAGTTATGAATCCACAGTTGCCTTGTCAATTCCATACTTGGTAATTTTTTCAAAACAGATCGTATGAGATACTTTGTCAAATGGTTTGTGGAAGTCAAGATATACTATATCTACTGCGTTTCCCTGATCCACCCAGACAGTGATTCTGTCATAGAAGGAAATTAAGTTAGTCTGACATGACTTATTAGCTACAAACCCATGCTGGCTCTGGGTAATTACTTAATTCTCATTCATGTACTTCCATACATGTTATTTAATAATTTGTTTAACAATCTTTCCTGGTATAGAAGTAAGGCTCACAGGCCTATAGTTCCCTGGCTCCTCCTTCTTCCTCTTTTCGAAGCTAGGGATAACATTTACTCTTCTCCATCTGGAAGTTCTCTTGCTCTCCAAGAATTTTCATAGATTATGGAGAGAGGTTCAATAATTTTCTCCGCTGTTTCCTTCATCTGGACCTGTAGACTTGAATTCATTTTTAATAGATTGCCTTACACCCGCATACCTGCACTTGAGGAGCTCATGTGGGGTCTGTTTGTGGGATGGGCTTGACCTTTCAGAATTTTTTGAAATTACAAACTTACAAGATATTTTCGTCCCTGGATGTCCTAGGAGGTATATATAGCCATCATCTTTCCTATTATGATTTTACCTTTCGATATAGAGGAAATACGGCATTTACAGCATCTATTGCACCGTTATTAAGTAAGATTCTAATGGCCCTACGGTGATGTGAGTGAATGCGATTGATATTGAGGGTTTTTTCTGTCAACACACTTATCTCATTCTGAAGACGTGTTACAGATTGTACATAATACATAATGTGCATACAATCCTCCTAACCCTACCACCATAGGCTCTCACTAAGCCAGGATCGCTCAGGTGTTCGATGACACCAGCGGAAATACAAGTGTTTCCTCGGAAGTTACTGAATTATTCATATAGCTTGAAAAATTATCTAGTCAGGAACATCGCCCCTGGTGGGATCACAATATGCTCAAAATATATCTGGAAAGACAAATGATGCCCTGCGGTCTGCGGATAAAGAAAATCCCTACATACATTTTTTCTGATGATTTTTCTGTCAAATGGAATGGTATTGTATCTCACTGTTCATTTAAATTAATGGAACCTATTTTTCCTATGAGGAAACTAGATTGCAAGATTTGAAAAAGGGAATGGACAAGGTAAACAAGAGTCTAATGAAGTTTATTGGTACATCTGAATTGGAGAAATTAGCCAAAAAAAAGGGCAGATTATTTAAAAGGGCTGAAGGACAATTTAATCAAAATTAAAAAGTCTAAATTCAACAGGGACACGGCAGACTATGCTTCTTATGCTTCAAAAGGTCCAGGTGTTCTCTTGGTTTCCTGATCACACCATGACTGGGAAACTGCACCTGTGAAGTCAAATTGCTGTCAGATTGCCGTGGATCTATCAAGGTATGCACATTGTGTTTAGTGTCGCTGTCTCTGTGCTTGTTCTCAGTGGGTGGATGATCACCTATGACCACTTGTGACTAGAATTCCTGGTAACCTCAAAGACACTACCACTGCTCTCAATGTGTTTGATCAGTTCGAATGGGAGGATGAGCTTTGGTTCATTACATGTGATGTTGTTAATCTATATTCTATCATTCCCCATCATTTAGCGATTACTTCAATAGAATATCATCTGGTCAATTATATCAATTATTAATTGCATCTCAAACAGTTTATTATTATGGCCCTTCAATATTTGTTGCATCATAATTTCTTTATGTTTGACTCTAGATTTTTTCTACAGGTGTTAGGTGCCCCGATGGGCTCAAGATTCTCACCATCACTTGCCATCATTTATATATCCTGGTAGGAGTATGTGTACATATTTTCAATCTGCGCTCACCATCTCGACTACGTATAGTTCGCAATCCAATGCCATAAACAATATTATACTCAAGTACTTGCCTGTCACGAATCAGAATGACATCTTACGCAACGTTATTGACAAAGGAATTAAGTGCATTGCCAGGAGGGGACTCACCCTCCGCAACATGCTGTCTATAGTATCTTCAGCTCTATTTCCAAATGCTTACTGTTAAGGGTTTCCACAAGTGTGAAGGCAACAGGTGCAATGTATTCCCCTAAGCAATGGACAAAGCAAAATCCTTTCTGATATCCCCCACATCTAATCACAATATTACCATTTTTATAAACTGTAATGCAAAATATATTGTTTACTGTATTAGGGGTTTATGTTGTCAGATCAGTTATATTGGTTGCACAATCTGAAAACTTAAGAAAATAATTACAGAGCACATCTATAATATAACGCTGGGAGCGTCACTCTGTCCGAAGCCTTTATAGACTGCGGAAGCGCAAGCGCCGGCGCAGTCTTGGCTCCACAGAGTGACGCTCCCAGGAGATCGTGGTATGCGTAAACACTAGTGTTGAGCGATACCGTCCGATACTTGAAAGTATCGGTATCGGATAGTATCGGCCGATACCCGAAAAATATCGGATATCGCCGATACCGATATCCGATACCAATACAAGTCAATGGGACATCAAGTATCGGAAGGTATTCTCATGGTTCCCAGGGTCTGAAGGAGAGGAAACTCTCCTTCAGGCCCTGGGATCCATAGGGAGGTGTAAAATAAAGAATAAAAATAAAAAATATTGATATATTTACCTCTCCGGCGGCCCCTGAACTCAGCGCGGGTAACCGGCAGGCTTCTTTGTTCAAAATCAGCGCTTTTAGGACCTGAGAAACACGTCCCGGCTTCTGATTGGTCGCGGGCAGCCCATGTGACCGCCATGCGACCAATCACAAGCCGCGACGTCACCGCAAGCTATTAGCGCGCTCATTTTTAAAAATGAGCGCGTTAATGGCTTTGAAAGACATAGCGGCTTGTGATTGGTCGCGCCACGCGACCAATCACAAGCCGCTATGTCTTTCAAAGCCATTAACGCGCTCATTTTTAAAAATGAGCGCGTCAATAGCTTGCGGTGACGTCGCGGCTTGTGATTGGTCGCGGCCACGCGACCAATCACAAGCCGCTATGTCTTTCAAAGCCATTAACGCGCTCATTTTTAAAAATGAGCGCGTCAATAGCTTGCGGTGACGTCGCGGCTTGTGATTGGTCGCGGCCGCGACCAATCACTACCCGCTACATCTGTGAAAGCCATTAACGCGCTCATTTTTAAAAATGAGCGCGTTAATAGCTTGCGGTGACGTCGCGGCTTGTGATTGGTCGCGGCCGCGACCAATCACAACCCGCTACGTCTGTGAAAGCCATTAACGCGCTCATTTTTAAAAATGAGCGCGTTAATAGCTTGCGGTGACGTCGCGGCTTGTGATTGGTCGTGGCCGCGACCAATCACAAGCCGCTACGTCTTTGAAAGTCATTAACGCGCTCATTTTTCAAAAATGAGCGCGCTAATAGCTTGCGGTGACGTCGCGGCTTGTGATTGGTCGCGTGGCGGTCACATGGGCGGCCCGCGACCAATCAGAAGCCGGGACGTGTTTCTCAGGTCCTAAAAGCGCTGATTTTGAACAACGAAGCCTGCCGGTTACCCGCGGACTCACCAGGGGCCGCCGGAGAGGTAAATATATCAATATTTTTTATTTTAATTCTTTATTTTACACATCTCTATGTATCCGATACCGATACCCGATACCACAAAAGTATCGGATCTCGGTATCGGAATTCCGATACCGCAAGTATCGGCCGATACCCGATACTTGCGGTATCGGAATGCTCAACACTAGTAAACACTGAACGCACATCGCGATCTCCAACGGAGGGGCAGGGACGCGCCAGGAGGGTAAGTATGAGCTATATTAACCTGTCCCCCGTTCCAGCACTGCGTGCGGCTCCATCTCCCGGGTCCTCTGCCTGTGACGTTCACAGTTCAGAGGGCGCGATGACGCGCTTAATGCGCGCCGCCCTCTGACTGAACAGTCACAGCCAGAGGACCCGGAACACGGAGCGGACGCAGTGCTGGATCAGGGCCAGGTGAATATAGCAAGTGTCGGGGCCTGAGCTAGCGGCGACTCCGGCACCTGACCCCCACAGCGCGCCAGTGTCCCCGCCTGCTCAGGCCCCCCAGCACTCGGCGCCCAGCGACGATAGGTATGTTATTTTTTTTTTATATATCGCAGCAGCATACGGGGCATATAATACCATGGAGCATGTTATGGGGGCCATAAAACTTTATGGAGCAGTGTACGGGGCATATAATACCATGGAGCATGTTATGGGGGCCATAAACCTTTATGGAGCAGTGTACGGCGCATATATTATGGAGCATCTTATCGGGGCCATAAACCTTTATGGAGCAGTGTACGGGGCATATACTATGGAGCATCTTATGGGGGCCATAAACCTTTATGGAGCAGTGTATGGGGCATATGGATGGGAGCAGCAAATTACAGAACGATGGCGCAGGATGGGAGCACATGACAGAACGGGGGCGCAGGATGGGAGCAGCACATGACAGAACGGGGGCGCAGGATGGGAGCAGCACATGACAGAATAGGGCAGCACATGACAGAACGGGGGTGCAGGATGGCAGCAGCACATGGCAGAATGGGGGAGCCGGATGGGAGCAACACATGACAGTATGGAGGCGCAGGATGGGTGCAGCACATGTCAGAATGGAGGCGCAGGATGGGTGCAGCACATGTCAGAATGGAGGCACAGGATGGGAGCAGCGCATGTCAGAATGGGGGCGCAGGATGGGAGCAGCACATGTCAGAATGGGGGCGCAGGATGGGAGCAGCGCATGTCAGAATGGGGGCGCAGGATGGGAGCAGCACATGACAGAATGGGGGCGCAGGATGGGTGCAGCACATGACAGGATGGGGGCGCAGGATGGAGCAGCTCATGACAGGATGGAGACGCAGGATGGAGCAGCACATGACTGGATGGGGACACAGGATGGAGCAGCACATGACAGGATGGGGATGCAGGATGGAGCAGCACGACAGGATGGGGGCGCAGGATGGAGCAGCACATGACAGGATGGGGACACAGGATGGAGCAGCACATGACAGGATAGGGACGCAGGATGGAGTAGCACATGACAGGATGGGGCGCAGGATGGAGCAGCACATGACAGGATGGGGACGCAGGATGGAGTAGCACATGACAGGATGGAGACCATATACCAATATAAATGCTCGCCACCCGGGCGTAGAACGGGTTCAATAGCTAGTATCCAATATAAATTCCAATAACAGTACTTATTCTGGGGCAACTAAACATATTGTGTGCACTCAAAAAGGGGACCTTACTTTGCGTTTCTCGGATTCGAAAAAGTTTAATTCCCTAGACGGGTTGGGAACTGGTAAAAAAAACTCATGTTGAGGGTAGCATTTTGTATACTATGTTTGGATACTAAGTATCCCAATGAAATGAATTTAAAAAATGAACTGTTTTACATTTACTGATGGCTTATAACATGTTAACTCGTCTGTTGGTATGTGATCACCTGTTGTGTGTATACTCAATAATTGCTTTGGTTTGCGATTGGATTTTGTCCTCTATTTTTACCTGCTTTAGTTTACTTGCTGACATCCTATGAGTAAGGGCTCCTACACTGCCAGAAACACCTTATTAAATCTTACTAGCTATTGAACCCATTCTACGCCCGAGTGGCGAGCATTTATATTGGTATATGGTCTCCATCCTGGTATGTGCTGCTCCATCCTGCGCCCCCATCCTGTCATGTGCTGCACCCATCCTGCGTCCCCATCCTGTCATGTGCTGCACCCATCCTGCATCCCCATCCTGTCATGTGCTGCACCCATCCTGCGTCCCCATCCTGTCATGTGCTGCACCCATCCTGCGTCCCCATCCTGTCATGTGCTGCACCCATCCTGCGTCCCCATCCTGTCATATGCTGCACCCATCCTGCGTCCCCATCCTGTCATGTGCTGCACCCATCCTGCGTCCCCATCCTGTCATGTGCTGCACCCATCCTGCGTCCCCGTTCTGTCATGTGCTGCTCCCATCCTGCGCCACCGTTCTTTAATTTGCTGCTCCCATCCATATGCCCCATATGCTGCTCCATAAAGGTTTATGGCCCCCATAAAATGCTCCATAGTATATGCCCCGTACACTGCTCCATAAGGGTTGATGGCCCCCATAAGATGCTCCATAGTATATGCCCCAGTACACTGCTCCATAAAGGTTTATGGCCCCCATAAGATGCTCCATAGTGTATGCCCCGTACGCTGTTCCATAAAGGTTTATGGCCCCCATAAGATGCTCCATGGTATATGCCCCCATACACTGCTCCATTATGGTTTATGGCCCCATAAGATGCTCCATAGTATATGCCCCATACACTGCTCCTTTATGGTTTATGGCCCCCATAAGATGCTCCATAGTGTATGCCCCGTACGCTGTTCCATAAAGGTTTATGGCCCCCATAAGATGCTCCATGGTATATGCCCCCGTACACTGCTCCATTATGGTTTATGGCCCCATAAGATGCTCCATTGTATATGCCCCCGTACACTGCTCCATTATGGTTTATGGCCCCCATAAGATGCTCCATAGTGTATGCCCCGTACGCTGTTCCATAAAGGTTTATGGCCCCCATAAGATGCTCCATAGTGTATGCCCCGTACGCTGTTCCATAAAGGTTTATGGCCCCCATAAGATGCTCAATACTATATGCCCCCGTACACTGCTCCATTATGGTTTATGGCCCCATAAGATGCTCCATACTCTATGCCCCCGTACACTGCTCCATTATGGTTTATGGCCCCATAAGATGCTCCATACTCTATTCCCCCGTACACTGCTCCATTATGGTTGATGGCCCCCTTAACATGCTCCATTCTATATGCCCCCGTACACTGCTCCATTATGGTTGATGGCCCCCTTAACATGCTCCATTCTATATGCCCCGTACACTGCTCCATTATGGTTGATGGCCCCCTTAACATGCTCCTTTCTATATGCCCCCGTACACTGCTCCATTATGGTTGATGGCCCCCTTAACATGCTCCTTTCTATATGCCCCCGTACACTGCTCCATTATGGTTGATGGCCCCCTTAACATGCTCCTTTCTATATGCCCCCGTACACTGCTCCATTATGGTTGATGGCCCCCTTAACATGCTCCATTCTATATGCCCCCGTATGCTGCTGCAATATAAAAAAAAAAAAAAAAAAAAAAACATACTCACCTATCGTCGCTGGGCGCCAAGTGCTGGGGGGCCTGAGCAGGCGGGGACACCGGCGCGCTGTGGGGGTCAGGTGCCGGTATCGCCGCCAGCTCAGGCCCCCCAGCACTTACTATATTCACCTGTCCCCCGTTCCACCGCTGTGCGCATTAAGTGCGTCATCGCACCCTCTGAACTGAAGGTCACAGGCCGAGGACCGGGAAGATGGCGGCGCGCAACGGTGGAACGGAGGACAGGTGAATATAGCCGATAATCACCCTCCTGGCGGTCCCTGCTTCTCTGTTGGAGATCGCGGTGTGCGTTCAGTGTTAACGCATACCGCGATCTCCCGGGAGCGTCATTCTGTGAGGCCCAGACTGCGCCCGGCGCTTGCGCTAACTATAAAGGCTTCGGACAGAGTGACGCTCCAAGCGTTATATTATAGATTCTTTCTGATCTCTGGTCTCTATGTAGCACAGGTTAAGAAGCAGCAGCATAAAGGACATAAAGGACATTATACACCAGTACTGTGCCATGTAGCTGTGAATCCAGCACTAGAAAGGAATAGATAGTCACTAGAAATCATCATCAACATGGGTCTCAGAATTGTTCTTTGCATCCGACTTTTAATTTGCTAGTCTTTTATCCTCTCTCCATTGACTTCAAAAGGCAGCTGTAATCTGGAGACTTTACTCCGGACTTTCCCCCGCAGTGAAGTTTTTTATATATATAAAGCAATAATGGCTTTAATTACTATATTATGAAAAATAGTATCATTTTTATCTTATTTAGAATAATTGCTGCACTTAAAGCAAATCAAATGGACATGGAGCAATATATTAGAAATGAATCATTATTGACACAGTTGCAATAGCCTGGGTGATTTTTATTCATAACACCCACAAGCCAACTTATCTCTTGATTTAATATTTGCCATTATGAAGGGCTTAGTGGCTCATGTGATCTTTCCAGCAGAGGAAAATAATTTGTACTTGAAGAATACAGTCACATCGGATGACTTATGCAATATCTGAAAGCAAATGTGGGGGCAAACAATGCTTAAATATTTAAATGTCTGGAGATTGACACATTGATATTAAAACTGTTCATGGTGTAATTTCCTTTTCTGCTCTTTGGTGAGTGTGTGTGGAGCCCAGGACATGTTCTGCAGGATTATATGGGGAGAGTAAACAAGAAAAACATTCCAGATTCAGCTCATGTTTATAAAGGTGACCTGCCAGTTTACAATTGTCTAAAATTGGAGGTATATGGATATGATGGTCTGAAATGTGTTGACTTTTAAATTTGCACAAAGTGTGGAAATACAGTTTATGTTTGCTTTGATAGGTAAAATGAGGGAGAAGAGGAAGGAAAGGAAATGGAAGGAAGGGAAAGGAGAAGGAGGGAGGGAAAGAGAGAAGATGAAAGGAAGAAAAGGAAAGGCGAGAAAAGACAAAAAAGGTAAGGATGGAATGGAAAGGAAAGGAGGAAGGGAGAGGAAGAAAGGAAGGAAGAAAATGAGAGGAGTGGAATGGAGAGGAAATGAGAGAAAAGGCAAGGAAATTAAGGAAGGAATGGAGAGATAAGGAGGGGAGAGGAGAAGAAAGGAGAGAAGAGGAAAGAGGAGATAAGATGAAAGGAGAGGAAAGGAAAGGAAAAGAGAAGAAAGGAGAGGAGAGGAAAGGATAAGAAAGGAGAACAAATGAGAATAAGAATAGGGATTAAATGAGAAAATGAAAGGAAAGGAGAGGAAAGGAGAAAAGAGGCAAGGAAAGAAAGGAGAGGTGAGGAGGGGAGAGGAGAAGAAAGGAGAGAAGAGGAAAGGGAAGGAGAGGAAAGGAAAATAGTAGAAAAGAGAGGAGAGGAAAAGATAATAAAGGAGAACAAATGAAAGGAAGAAGGGGAAGGAAATGAATGAAATGAAAAATGGAAGTAAAGGGGAAGAAAGAAAAGAAGAAAACTAAAGGATAGGAAAAGAGAGGGAAAGAAGAAAGGGAGAAAAGGGAAAGGAGAGGAGAGGGAAGAAATAAAAATGAGAGGAAAGGAGAACAAAGGAATGGAGAGGAAGAAGAGGACAGAAAGGAAGTAAATAAAATGAAAAAGAGGAAAGGAAGAATAGGAAAGGAGAGTAAAGTAAAAAAGATGAGGAAATGGGAAAAGAAAGAAAGGTTGAGGAAGGTAATGAAGGAAAGTAAATGAGAAGAAAGGAAAGTGTCAGGGGTCGAGTTCCCGCCTCTGCACAGGGAGAATCTCGAACCATCTCCGCTGCAGTCTCCCATTCTTCTCCAGCCCCAGTGGAGCCTGCTCAGCAGAGACGTCGGTCCCAGCATCTGGCACAGCCTGATACTGTGCGGATGGTTACTGCTGGCTTTCCAGGCTCAGCCATTGTAGCCAGTACTGGTCAGTGGTGAGCAGACATCTCTGGGACTAAGTCCTGCTTTTCCCCTTCTGAGCATGCCCGGGGTAAGACCTCTCATTGGAGGTCCGGTGTCACTTGCTCAGGTGCTGCTGCAGCTCCCATTGGTCCTCTAGGAAGGTCCTGAAGTTGCTGCAGCTATAAAAGGTTTGCATGGCCGCATGGCCATGCACTAGTATCAGCTTATGTTATGAGCTTTAGCTACTCAGTGGTCTTGTCTGCTTGTGGTCAGGGTCCGGCTGAAATAAGCCACTAGAATACCGGCACCTCCGGTGAGGAGTTTGTATGGTGAATTCAGGGCTGGCGTAAAGCCATTAGAATTCCGGCTCCACCATAGAGGAGGTGTTTGTGTGCTTGCTACTCCCTGACCACTGATTGCTTTTGCTCTGTTAGGCAGCTGTGTTCCCCTGTGACGCTAACAGGGCACAGCGTTTTCCCTTCTGTTCGACTCTGTGAAGTAGCAGAGTTCGCTTCTACCGCCATATTGTGCCACCATTTGCTAGCAGCAGGTTGGTCTCCTGCCCGTTGAACCCTGGGCTGCGAATGCACCAATAATAGTATCTAAATCCACTCGGTGCATTCCGCCAGCCGTAACAGAAAGAAAGGAAGAAAAGAAGAGGAGGAGGAAGAATGAGAGGGGGGAATGAAAGGAGAGGAAAGAAGGAAAGGAAAGGAGGGAAAAGACAGGAGGGGAAGGGAAGGAAGGAAAAAAGAAGAGGAAAGAAAAAAAAGGTGAGGATGAAAAGGATAGGAAGGAAAGAAAAGAAGAGGATGGAAAGGAAAGTCAAAAAGGTAGGAAGGATGGAAAATAAAGAATAAGAAAAAGAAATAATGAACAAAACAGTGAATGAAAGAGAAAGAATGTAAGAAAAAATAAGTTGAAAGAGGGGAAGAAAGAAAGAAAATGAAAAATAATAAGGAATAAAAAGGAAAAAATAAAGATGTTCTGCTAGATATAGAAAACAGCTAGGCAGACAGATATGAGAATGATAGACAGACAGATATAGGTAGACAGATTTAGATCACTGTATATACAGTATGTTTAATCCATAGTATGTAGACCTCGCAAGCACAGTAACTATCCTTTACCTGTAAAGTTCTGGAAGGGACGATCACTAAGGCGACTGCGACTGTTTACAGCACTCAGGCTGGCGGGATCCGTCTGACCTCAGGCTCCTCATTTGCCGTCTTTGCTCCTTGCATACTAAGTTATTCTGCTGGGATCTTCCTGAAAGTGATGAATTGTAGCTAAATTGTTATTCCTCTTCCAGTCCGACTCATTGGAAAGGCCATTTAACAATAATAAAAAACTTGATAAAAATGACTTTTAGATAAAAGCGTCTGTGGCTGGAAATGTCAATGTATCAGCAATTGCGCTCCGTGCTTTAAATACTTATACCTGGCATTCTCTGTCATTGTACGCTGGCTTTCAGAAAAAAACACAAATCTGCCTTCTGGTTCCAAAATGAAAGCCCCATTCAATAGAATAGTTTTATTAATAAGTCGTTACAGGACTTTAGATTGAGTCAGAATAGGAGGGGATTAAAGTTAACCTGCCACCAGCAGAGTGACAAACTACAGATTTCCGTCCTTAACTTTCCACAAATGTTAGTAAAAATTCTAATTTATCCCAACATGAATACAGTACAGTAGCTTAACATGAGAGCAAACACTCGGTAGGCTGCAATTCACATCCAGCATAAACATCTCCCGACAGAATATCACTAAATCACTTTTTTTTTTAATAGGTTTGCATCACAAAATCTAAATTATTGACTAGGTTTTGTCAACTAGGGCAAACAGGCATTGTATTTGTCCCTCTTGCCTAATGATTGGACAAAAGCCCCTTTATTGTCTTGGGAATGCAGCTCTATAGGCTTGAGTTTGGGATATGCTTTTACCGCAAAAGGTAAAAGCAACAGGACTTACCCTGAATTCTCCAAGGATCCTATAGAAGGTACATGGACTTCTTTCTATGGGGTGCATGAGGACCCATCATTTTCTGTCTACAGCTCTGATGCCTCACATACCAGAACTGCTATCTGGAAGAAATACAGTGTTACATTGTCATAGAATGAAGAAGAATATGAGTCCTAAATATATATTCTGATCTGCTTACCATCGAAGATCAAAGGATCAGGCCTGTTAAAATACAATATGTCCTATGATAGGCAATGAGCAGTGAACAATACAATTAAAACTTACTGTATCTCCTTTCTTTAGAAAGGCTAGGATTTTTAATAAGAGGTAAATTGCAAGGTCACTTGTTTTTACAAGCACTTTGCAACTTCACCCATTTAAGAAAATCAGACATTCATTATCCTCCTCTCCTGTGACTACCTTGTTCACCATCTTAATGAGAACTGGAAATATATGTAGACTTTTACCCTTCTAAATTTTACAAACTCATCTCTGGCTGTTTGCCAACTCGCTGCAGCAGAAATCCCCTTCCTCACAGCCCTTTGTAGTTTTACCCATTTAGCAAGATATATTTTTATTTATTTATTTTATTTATATTATGGCTATATCCCACTTTCTTCTACAGTCACAACTGGAAATGTATTAAGACTTTTCTTCTTTAAGATTTTTGCAAATTAATCTCTGGCCATAAAGCAACTGACCACAGCAGAAGCTCTCCCCCATATCTCTATCTAAACTTTAAGATTAACTTTTTAATTAGTCTTTTCCTCAATTTTCTGTGAGGTGAACATGAAGAAATCCAGGTGAAACTAATATTTTCATTCCCTAATATTGCTACGAGACTGTTCCAACAAAAGCAAAAATCCTGAAGGCAATGAGGGAAAATTTTCTCTCTCTCTACATTTATTTATACATTTGAAAACTTTAGGCTAACTTATCATCCTTTGCAATACCCCAGTTAACCCATAATTCCGTAGTAACCCCAGTAGGAGGATAAAGCATTAAATATTGACCAGGGGGTCCAATAAAAGTTGGAAACTCCCTCTATGTAGTTAAAGATAAAAAGTAGAGATGAGTGAATATTTCAATGTTCGGTTTGGATTACAATTGCTGAATTTGTAATATTCGCCAATTTGATAGTTGAATATTCGCTGAACATAACCAAACGCCATTCATGTCAATTGGAGGCAAAAACAAACTCATGCACAACACCTTATAACGGCCCCAAATGCTGCCAAAACACATCAAATGAGGGACAGACACCAGGAAAGTGGCCTCATTTCACCCACAGTACAAATTGTAGCATGGCACTGCAGCGATCAGCCATGCATTAGGTATCGGGGTCTGGGCCAGCATTTCCAGCTTTCAATTGAATGTCACAGTAAGATGAGGTAGGTGAGGGATTGGTGTAGGCCTGCTGTGCTGGGAGCCCTGATACCACATGCAACAGCTCAACCTGCTATCATGCTCAGCCACACTCAGGTGGCATAAATATGTGCTTCACAGACTATAGTGATGAGCGAGCATGCTCGGAAGTGTGCATCTCTCTGCTCGCGGTACTCGGCGAGCTTTTCTGGGGTTGCTCGTCGGGAGCTCAGGTCACCGCCGTGTATGTTTAGCACTCCTTAGAGAGCCAATGAACATGCAGGGATTGTCTGCCACACACTGTAATGCTGCAGCCATGTTGGTTGTGGCATTACAGTGATTGGCTGGCCGCACAGCGTCATCAGGTCTATATCAGACCTGGCGCTGCCCTGCTCATCACAGTCAGCTTACACTTAAGCTGTGTAGGGATAGTTGCTGCAGAGATATGGACAGATTTGATGGTGTATAAGTTAGTGTAGGTATACCATATTGAATACACAAATCCATCTAACTCATCAGTCCTTCTGAGGACTAATTACGGTGTATATAGGTATTAGTGCTAGGTAGGCTAGGCAGGCAGTGTATGTGGCAGACTTCATAACATACAGCAATAGGGTCCATTCCATTACTGTCTGCTGCTGCTGCCTATTACAGATATTTACCATATGTACATAGCCCCAGGTATCAGTGGCCAGGAATAATTTATTTTACATTTTAATCTTGAATACTGTCTTCAAAAGCAATCCAGAGCACACGTTTTTTGCTCCATTTGCTTGTTGGTAGTGCAGAATACAGCCAGATCCTTTCCATATTACAGCGTGAAAATCCAGCTATTTTAAAGACTCCGCCAATAACTCCAAAAAGGCCATTCGCACCACCTGCCATGCCAGCATCAGCAGGGGTAGCAAAACTACCAGCCTGACCACCACCAGCATGATCAGGCACATGGCAGCAAAGCACCCAACTTTGTGGGCCAAACCCCAGGGTCCACGAACTGTGTCTGCTAGTGACACCACTGCTTCTTCCACTGTTGTGTGTGAAAGCCAATCCCCTGACCGTGGTGCACGCAAAGATGCCTCCTGCACTGCACCTGTCATTGCACACACTCAACTAGCACCATCATCAAGCACATCCATATCCTTGTCCCAGCACAGTCTTCAGTTGTCCATACCCCAGTCATTGGAATGCAAACAGAAATACGCAGCCAATGCCCCACAGGCAACAATACTAAATTCACACATTTATCATCTGCTTGCGCTTGAAATCTTGCCATTTAGGCTCATGGAGACAGAAAATTTCCGCAACCGTCCCTTGGTACTCGGTCTCCAGCTGCCACTATTTCTCCTGATGTGCCGTCCCCGCATTAGACAAGCACGTGTCTCACAACATTAGCTATAACCTAAAAAATGCAGTTACTGGAAAGTCCACCGAACTAGGGACACATGGTCAAGTGCTTGTGTGGCAAAAACGGTACATCTTGCTGATGGCACACTGGGTTAATATATTTGAAGCCAGGACCCAGTCGGACCTTGCGATAGAAAATGTCCTCCTGACACTGAGGATTGCGGGCCCTACGTCAATCAGGGTTGCCCCCACAGTCAACAGCTCCTGCACCTCCTCCTCCTCTTCTTCAGCCTTTATCTCCAAAATGACCACATCAGTCACAAGCTGGAAGCACTGCGTCAGCCAAGCGGCAACAGGCTGTACTGAAGCTAATATGCTTAGGTGACAAACCGCACAATGCTGAAGAGTTCTGGACAGCTCTGAAAGAGCAGGCAGATCTGTGGATCACACCGCTGAACCTACAGCCAGGCATGGTCATGTATGTCACTGGCCAGAACCTGGTGGCAGCTGCGAGGCGAGCTCACACATGTACCATACCTGGCCCATGTGATTAACCACATTGTTCAACGGTTTCCCAAAAGCTACCCGGAGCTGCCGGATCTGCTTGTGAAAGTACGTCGCCTGTATGTCCATTTTAGAAAGTCAGCTATGGCTTCCGCCGCCCTTGCCATGTTTCAGCAGCGTTTGCAGCTTCCAACTCACCGACTGATGTGTGATGTCCCCATGCATTGGAACTCTACACTGCAGATGTTGGAAAGGATTTGTGAGTAGAAGAGGGCAGTTGTTGACTACCAGCATCAACAAGGCTGTCAGTATTCAGTTCAGACCCCATACATAGGACCTCAGAAGTGGACATGAATGTCAGACATATGTACCATCCTCCAAAACTTTGAGGACTCCACCAAGATGGTGAGCGACAATGACATCATAATTAGAGTCATCATCCTACTTCTGTGTGTTCTGAAACGCTCTCTGCTCACAATCAAAGAGGATTCATTGCAGGCGAAGCACGATGAGATGGAGCAAAGAGCCATACAGGGTGATTACGCACAGCCCAGCCTCATCTCATCCCAATGTTGATTGGATGATATTGAGGAAGAGGATGAGGAGAAAGAACAGGAGCTACTTTCATGCTCTATAGATGTACTAGATGCATGAATGTCATACCGTCTGATCAGCTTGGATGGCCTGAGGACAGGGAAGAGGAGGAAGAGGAGGAGGAGAGCTTGGTCAGCCATCCTCCTGGTGATGACACAGAAGTCTTGCCTGTTAGCAGTCTGGCACGCATGGCTGGGTTTATGTTACGCTGCCTTTCCCGTGTCCCTCGCGTTCTCAAAATTTTGGGTGACAGCCATTACTGGTTAGTGACACTTCTAGACCCACGCTATAAGGAGAACTTTCTATCTCTTTTTCCAGAGACAGATAGGTCTACTTAATTGTTGCTGTACTAGAGGGCCCTTGTTGCAGAATTATTTAAAAATTTCCCATCTGAAAACGCTTGCGCCAGAGGTCACAGTGCGTTGGAAAACCAAGAAGTACAGGTGAGAGAGGCACAACTCCAATCCAGCAGATGCAGGTGAACACTGGCAAAGTTCTGGGAGACTTTTCTCAGACCATCCCATCGCATTGGCCCTGAGGCGTGGGGTATTCTCACAAGAAGTGCAAAGTTTTGGAAGATGCTGAGGGAGTATCTTGCTGACCGCACCAACATTCTCCATGATTTCTCTGTGCCTTATAATTATTGAGTATCCAAGCTGGACACATGGCATGAACTGACTCTCTATGCCTTGGAGATCCTGGTCTGCCCTGCCGCTAACATTTTGTCAGAGTGGGTATTTAGTGCCGCTGGTGGAATTCTAACTGATAAGGACAGCCGACTGTCAACTGAAAATGCTGACAAGCTGACCCTTATAAAATTGAACAAGGGCTGGATTGGGCAAGACTTCTGAACACCACCGAATGATAGCAGCGTACCATAAACTCAAATCCAGCGTCTTTTTGGGAGGTCTATTCCCATGCACCTCTACACACCCACACACACATGCATATATCCTTCATGAATTGGCCTATTTGCTGTTGTCCTCTTACTTCTCCTCACCCTCATCATCCACCACCACTATATCACCAGGGTGACTGTGGTCTGTGATGCAGCACCAACATTATTGTTTTACAGGGTGTTTATGATGCCCGTAAACAAAATTTTTAGACGGTATGTTGATGTATACCCCCAGGGGGAAATTTTTGTCAGCCCATACACTTACTGCATGGGCATTACAAGTATAGGAGACCCGCCCATGCTCCACGTGTCTTCATCCACCACCACTATATCACCAGAGTGACCGTGGTCCTTTGATGCAATACCAACATTATTGTTTGAAAGGATGTTTATGATGCCCGTAACAAAATTTTTAGACAGTATGCTGATGTATACCCCCCCAGGAAGAAATTTTTGTCAGCCCATACACTGACTGCATGGGCACTACAAGTATAGGAAACCCGCTCCTTTGTAATGGGAACAGATTTTTAGGAGGCCCTCCTCAACTTCTCTTCCAAAGGTATTGGGGTGCGTCCAAATTTGGGGCAGGCCTTGCATTCACTGCATAAGCAAACAGTATGGGAGGGCCACTTCCTAATAATGGGAACTGTAGTGGTTGGTCAGCTTCAACAATGCAAGTCTCCACTGCCGGGTGTTCAGCCACAACACTGCAATGCTCCAATGCCAGGTCTTCAGCATCAACAGTGACATTCTCAAATGCAAGTTCTTTGGGCTCAACACTACAATGCTCCACTGCCGGATGTTCAGCCTCAACACTGCAATGCTCCACTGCTGAGTCTTCATCATCTACTGCAGTTTCTTTAGCCTCAACACTGAAATTCTTCACTGCAGGTTTTTCAGCTTCAACAATGACATTCTCCACTGCCGGGTCTTAATCCTCAACACTGCAATTCTCCCATGCAGGTTCTTCAGGCTATACACTGCAATTCACTATATAGGCAAATAGTATGGGAATACCAATTTCCTAATAATGGGAACTTTGGTTTCAGGTGGCCATCCTGTATGTGGCTTCAAAGAAGTATTGTGGTGCAACTAAATTTGATGCTGGGCAGGCCTTGCATGTAATGCATAAGCAAACAGTATGGCAATACCAACTTCATAATAATGAGAACAATGCTTTCAGGTGGCCATGCAGTACGTCTGTTCAAAGGATTATTGGGGTGCATGTAACTTTGGGGATCGGCAGGCCTTGCATTTAATGCATAGGCAAACAGTATGGGAGCACCAAATTACTAATAATGGGATCAATGCTTTCAGATGGTCCGCTTGTATGTCTCGTCAAAGGGTTAGTGGGGGGTATTCAAATTTGGGGCAGGTGTTGCATTCACTGCATAGGAAAACAATATGGGAGTTCCAACTTCTTAATAATGGGAACATTGTTTTCAGGTGGCCATCCTGTACCTGGCTTCAAAGGGGTATTGTGTTGCGTCTAAACAGATGGGCACTGGCAGGTGCGATCTGGACCAGCTGATGGACAGAAGAGCACAGACAGGTACAAGCAGAAGGGCAAATACAGGTAAGAGCAGATGGGTACTGGGTAGACAAGCAGATGGGCAGACCTGGGGAAGCCAACAACTAGCAAGCATGCAAGGCAAACTAACAAAGTAGCTCAAACAAAAAAGGAAGCACTCTGTAGCGCCATAGCATGCAAATATGAAATATGAAAATTGAATTGCATTACTGCTCTAGAAATGTGAAAAATTGAGAATGCATAGCTCATAAATTAGCCAATTCATGTGTACCTGGAAGCCACGTTAAGGTGTTTCTCATTTTCAGGACCTAACCTAATGCCAATCCTCTCTTAGAATAAAGTATTCATCTATATGGGAACTTAATACGAATCTTCTCTTAGACTAAAATCTATATTTCTGAGGAGAGGTAGTGGTCCTGCTATGATTAAAAATGCCTGAGGCTAAGAGGCGGAGTGCTCAGTCAGAAGGCTAATAAATACAGATGTCAAAATACTGACCGTCACATCCAAACATAAACTAAGTGTGAACAGGTGCTTACCTAGAGTCACCAACTCATATACACTCAAACAACAAAGGCAGCGCTCTGTAGCCCATAGGATGCAAATATGAAATATGAAAATTGAATTTCATTACTGCTCTAGAAATATGAAAAATTGAGAAAGCTTAGCGCATAAATTGGCCAATTCATGTGTACCTGGAAGCCACGTTAAGGCGTTTCTCATTTCCAGGACCTAACTTAATGCAAATCCTCTGCACCGATGGCCAAATTTTTTTTCTCAATTTGATCCATGGCTGGATGAAGTTGGGTCCGAGCATAATTCAAACCGTCATCAACAGATGTTAGCCCCATTGGGTGAAGGTGATCCATTCATGATGAGACTCAGATATTGAGGTGCCTGCAGACTATACTGTGCTGTCAGGGCTGGAAGAGGAGGAGGATGACTCTCAGGGTGAGGAGTAGGAGAACAGAGAGGATGATGATGAGGTAGTAGGTTACACATGGTGTAAACCCAGAGTCATGAAGCTGAGTAACTCAGCAGAGGAGGAGGAAGTTGAGGAGGTTAAGTAGACACAGAGTTATGCAACCACAACAACCAATGCATGCTGAGTCCCAACTCTGGCAGTAGACCGCAGCAGTCATGGTTCTGCAGTTGCCTAGCTTAGGTCTTTTTCAGATAGGAAAAATCTAAAAAATCACGTTATCTGTCAACTTTTTAAAAACAACATAGTAGGGTAAAAAAAATAATTCCAGTACTACATGCATGAAATGGCATATGCACGATCAACATGCGTTAACCCCTATCTGACCTCGGACGGGATAGTACGTCCGAGGTCAGATCCCCTGCTTTGATGCAGGGCTCCGCGGTGAGCCCGCATCAAAGCCGGGACATGTCAGCTGTTTTGAACAGCTGACATGTGCCCGTAATAGGCACCAGCAGAATCGCGATCTGCCCGCACCTATTAACTAGTTAAATGCCGCTGTCAAACGCAGACAGCGGCATTTAACTACCGCTTCCGGCCGGGCGGCCGGAAATGACGTCATCGCCGACCCCCGTCACATGATCGGGGGTCGGCGATGCGTCTCCATTGTAACCATAGAGGTCCTAGAGACCTCTATGGTTACTGATCGCCGGTGGCTGTGAGCGCCACCCTGTGGTCGGCGCTCACAGCACACCTGCAATTCTGCTACATAGCAGCGATCAGCAGATCGCTGCTATGTTGCAGAGCCGAACGCGTTGTGCCTGCTTCTAGCCTCCCATGGAGGCTATTGAAGCATGGCAAAAGTAAAAAAAAGTTGAAAAAAATGTTAAAAAATAAAAAAAATATAAAAGTTTAAATCACCCCCCTTTCGCCCCAATCAAAATAAATCAATAAAAAAAATATAAAATCTACACATATTTGGTATCGCCGCGCTCAGAATCGCCTGATCTATCAACTAAAAAAAAGCATTAACCTGATCGCTAAACAGCATAGCGGGAAAAAAAATTCAAAACGCCAGAATTACGTTTTTTTTGGTCGCTGCGACATTGCATTAAAATGCAATAACGGGCAATCAAAAGAACGTATCTGCACCGAAATGCTATCATTAAAAACGTCATCTCGGCACGCAAAAAATAAGCCCTCAACCGACCCCAGATCACGAAAAATGGAGACGCAACGGGTATCGGAAAATGCCGCAATTTTTTTTTATTTATTTTTTTTAGCAAAGTTTGGAATTTTTTTTCACCACTTAGGTAAAAAATAACCTAGTCATGTAAGGTGTCAATGAACTCGTACTGACCTGGAGAATCATAATAGCAGGTCAGTTTTAGCATTTAGTGAACCTAGCAAAAAAGCCAAACAAAAAACAAGTGTGGGATTGCACTTTTTTTGCAATTTCACCGCACTTGGAATTTTTTTCCCATTTTCTTGTACACGACATGCTAAAACCAATGATGTCGTTCCAAAGTACAACTCGTCCCGCAAAAAATAAGCCCTCACATGGCCAAATTGACGGAAAAATACAAAAGTTATGGCTCAGGGAAGGAGGGGAGTGAAAAACGAACACGGAAAAATGAAAAATCCCAATGTCATGAAGGGGTTAATCTATGAATGTCACTGTGCTAAAATGCACCTCATGAACGGCATCTTCTGATTCTTCCTCCTCCCTCACCGTGGCCAGTGTTGTCACACAGGTCTCCAGCCGTAGAACCTCCACTTGTTTACCCTCAACAGTTGAGTTGACTGAGAGCCTGTCAGCTGAGAATGATGTGGACTTGCCTACTTTTTTGACTGATCTTACATACCAAGCACACTCCATCTTTCTCAATCCACCGTAACATCTCCGCCTGCACCTCTCTCACAGTCCACCAGCTTGTTGTGTTCACCCTACTCCACCCTGTGTCAGCACAGCATCGAGCCCTCATTTGTGCAGTTGTGCTGACATAAAAGATTCTTTCCTCCTACACATGGCAAAGCTAACAGCTTGAACTTCACCATCTCCAATCCACTAATAATAATAACCTTTATTTATATATTGCAAACGTATTCCGCATTGCTTTACATTGCTTTTCATATAAAATAGTCAAATGTTACCAAGCTTAAGATAATCAAACAATTAAAGCAAAAATAATAATGACCCCCCCCCCTCAGAGATTACAATCTACAATGAGGTAGGGTTGAAAAAAATAAAAGTTGCTTTTTTAGAATGATGGTACAACCATTTTGAGGAAATGGTGTCTGGATAAAGGCTGCATGAGCTTTCTGGGTACAGTTGAGCTTGATGGTGATTTATGTTCAGAGAAGTAGAGAATAGGATATATATACTGTATATATATATATATATATATATATATATTTGGAGCGCCCCCAGACACAGGGCCACGCGTTTCGGTACCGGGCCTCTCTGGTTCGGTTCTGAGGCTGTCACGGTGGCTAGACCCGGTCTGCGACCCTGCTAAGGGGCGTCCAATGAAAGTAGTAAAGTAGTCTGTCAGGAGTTTGTGACGCCACCTGTGGTGTTCGGTCAGGGTGACCGACGCTGCTATGGGGTCCACTGGGGTGATGGAATGGCAGCTAGATGGTATACCTTCCCACAGGTGAAGTATGTCCCCAGGGCTTTCCAGAAAGGTGGATGGTGATGGTGTGAGGTGCAGTCAATAACGAGGACACAAGGTTGCAGTCTCTTTACCTCTTTACTGAAGGCTTCAGGATCCTCAATCCAGAGTACGTTTAACAGGGCTCTCAGAGACCGTCCGGCCCGATGGGCACATCCAGAGTTTCCCTCGCAGATGGAAATCGTTGCCTACCAATAGCGCCTGTGTGTTGTAGTCCTATCCTGCTGAGCATTCGGAATAGTCCTCACACTGCTGTTCTCGTTCGTTCGTTCTCTACAGCTCTCTTTCTCGTTCTTTGGTTCCAGATGTTACTAGTTTCTAACGTCCCCCAGGTATGTTTTGGCTAGGACGCCACCCGTATGACGGGAAGGCTTGGAGGTCTTCCAGGACCCTAGAGATGCCCCTCTCCCAATGTTGCCCCCTATGTCTTCGTAGGTGTAGTAAGGTAGACAGCCAGCCTATGACTAACTGTCCAGCGAAGTTTGAAGTAAGGCCTGAAGTCAGTTACTCCTACGGTGTTCCAGCCACCGACTACGCACCTCAGTAAGATGTTGTCTCTCTCTCTCTCGGCACGACTCTTACTGGCTCTCCTTGGTGCTTAATCTCGTTTACACGTTTCCACAATATCCATCCCTTCGTGTCTCTTTCTTAGGATACCACCGCAAGGTAGTGCAGGCACGGTTCCGTTACGTTCTGTTCTGTTCGCTAGGCACCTGCCAGGTTCCCACGCCTGACAGGGGCCCCCCTGTGCCTTCTCCCTGCAACACCCCCTGCCACGGGATGTTGCCTGGTTCCAACCCAGTCAGCTTCTGACTAACTTCCTCCCCAGCCCCTAGTTTTACCAGTGTGAGGAGTGGCCCAATAAATAAAGCCTTTTTCTCCCCCTAGTGGCCGGAGTGTAAAGTGTAATGTGTTCTAGTGATACCTGGTAAGGAGAACTCCTTAGTGCCATCAGATGTACCGCTGCTCCCCTTAGCGGCAGAGCGCCATACTGCAACGACCAGGTCTCTGGGGCGCTGCTTATATATATATATATATATATATATATATATATATATATATATATATAGGACTTTGATTAGCGAACGTGATAGGCCTCCCTAAACAGATGTGCTTTTATGGAGCACCTAAAAATGTCTAAGTTGTGGTTCTATGTTATGGCTGGCAATCAGGCAACACAGCGTGCAGTAATCAGCGCACATACAGAGATCTGGCAATAACCAAAAACAATAGGACGAGCTCTGAGACGTGGAATCTCTGTAGACTGCAGTACCTGATCTATCCTCACACAACTATAAGCAGCAGTGGATTGCGCCTAACAACTACCTATGCAACTCGGCACTGCCTGAGGAGCTGACTAGCCTGAAGATAGAAATACAAGCCTGACTTACCTCAGAGAAATACCCCAAAGGAATAGGCAGCCCCCCACATATAATGACTGTTAGCAAGATGAAAAGACAAACGTAGGAATGAAATAGATTCAGCAAAGTGAGGCCCGATATTCTAGACAGAGCGAGGATAGCAAAGAGAACTATGCAGTCTACAAAAAACCCTAAAACGAAAACCACGCAAAGGGGCAAAAAGACCCACCGTGCCGAACTAACAGCACGGCGGTGCACCCCTCTGCTTCTCAGAGCTTCCAGCAAAAGACAATAGCAAGCTGGACAGAAAAAAACAGAAAACAAACTAGAAGCACTTATCTAGCAGAGCAGCAGGCCCAAGGAAAGATGCAGTAGCTCAGATCCAACACTGGAACATTGACAAGGAGCAAGGAAGACAGACTCAGGTGGAGCTAAATAGCAAGGCAGCCAACGAGCTCACCAAAACACCTGAGGGAGGAAGCCCAGAGACTGCAATACCACTTGTGACCACAGAAGTGAACTCAGCCACAGAATTCACAACAGTACCCCCCCTTGAGGAGGGGTCACCGAACCCTCACCAGAACCCCCAGGCCGACCAGGATGAGCCACATGAAAGGCACGAACAAGATCTGGGGCATGGACATCAGAGGCAAAAACCCAGGATTTATCTTCCTGAGCATAACCCTTCCATTTGACCAGATACTGGAGTTTCCGTCTAGAGACACGAGAATCCAAAATCTTCTCCACAATATACTCCAATTCCCCCTCCACCAAAACAGGGGCAGGAGGCTCCACAGATGGAACCATAGGTGCCACGTATCTCCTCAACAACGACCTATGGAATACATTATGTATGGAAAAGGAGTCTGGGAGGGTCAGACGAAAAGACACCGGATTGAGAATCTCAGAAATCCTATACGGACCAATAAAACGAGGTTTAAATTTAGGAGAGGAAACCTTCATAGGAATATGACGAGAAGATAACCAAACCAAATCCCCAACACGAAGTCGGGGTCCCACATGGCGTCTGCGATTAGCGAAAAGCTGAGCCTTCTCCTGGGACAAGGTCAAATTGTCCACTACCTGAGTCCAGATCTGCTGCAACCTGTCCACCACAGAATCCACACCAGGACAGTCCGAAGACTCAACCTGTCCTGAAGAGAAACGAGGATGGAACCCAGAATTGCAGAAAAATGGAGAGACCAAGGTAGCCGAGCTGGCCCGATTATTAAGGGCGAACTCAGCCAACGGCAAAAATGACACCCAATCATCCTGGTCAGCGGAAACAAAACATCTCAGATATGTTTCCAAGGTCTGATTGGTTCGTTCGGTCTGGCCATTAGTCTGAGGATGGAAGGCCGAGGAGAAAGATAGGTCAATGCCCATCCTACCACAAAAGGCTCGCCAGAACCTCGAGACAAACTGGGAACCTCTGTCAGAAACAATATTCTCAGGAATGCCATGTAAACGAACCACATGCTGGAAGAACAAAGGCACCAAATCAGAGGAGGAAGGCAATTTAACCAAGGGCACCAGATGGACCATTTTAGAAAAGCGATCACAGACCACCCAAATGACCGACATTTTTTGAGAAACGGGAAGGTCAGAAATGAAATCCATCGAAATATGTGTCCAAGGCCTCTTCGGGACCGGCAAGGGCAAAAGCAACCCACTGGCACGTGAACAGCAGGGCTTAGCCCTAGCACAAATTCCACAGGACTGCACAAAAGCACGCACATCCCGTGACAGAGATGGCCACCAGAAGGATCTAGCAACCAACTCCCTGGTACCAAAGATTCCTGGATGACCGGCCAGCACCGAACAATGAAGTTCAGAGATAACTTTACTAGTCCACCTATCAGGGACGAACAGTTTCTCGGCCGGACAACGATCAGGTTTATTAGCCTGAAATTTCTGCAACACTCTCCGCAAATCAGGGGAGATGGCAGACACAATGACTCCTTCCTTGAGGATACTCGCCGGCTCAGATAACCCCGGAGAGTCGGGCACAAAACTCCTAGACAGAGCATCCGCCTTCACATTTTTAGAGCCCGGAAGGTATGAAATCACAAAATCAAAACGAGCAAAAAATAACGACCAACGGGCCTGTCTAGGATTCAAGCGCTTGGCAGACTCGAGATAAGTCAAGTTCTTATGATCAGTCAATACCACCACGCGATGTTTAGCACCCTCAAGCCAATGACGCCACTCCTCGAATGCCCACTTCATGGCCAGCAACTCTCGGTTGCCCACATCATAATTACGCTCAGCAGCAGAAAATTTCCTGGAAAAGAAAGCACATGGTTTGAACACTGAGCAACCAGAACCTCTCTGTGACAAAACCGCCCCTGCACCAATCTCAGAAGCATCAACCTCGACCTGGAACGGAAGAGAAACATCAGGTTGACACAACACAGGGGCACAGCAAAAACGACGCTTCAACTCCTGAAAAGCTTCCACGGCAGCAGAAGACCAATTAACCAAATCAGCACCCTTCTTGGTCAAATCGGTCAATGGTCTGGCAATGCTAGAAAAATTACAGATGAAGCGACGATAAAAATTAGCAAAGCCCAGGAATTTCTGCAGACTTTTTAGAGATGTCGGCTGAGTCCAATCCTGGATGGCCTGAACCTTAACCGGATCCATCTCGATAGTAGAAGGGGAAAAGATGAACCCCAAAAATGAAACTTTCTGCACACCGAAGAGACACTTTGATTCCTTCACGAACAAGGAATTAGCACGCAGTACCTGGAAAACCATTCTGACTTGCTTCACATGAGACTCCCAATCATCTGAGAAGATCAAAATGTCATCCAAGTAAACAATCAAGAATTTATCCAGATACTCACGGAAAATGTCATGCATAAAAGACTGAAAAACAGATGGAGCATTGGCAAGTCCGAACGGCATCACCAGATACTCAAAATGACCCTCGGGCGTATTAAATGCCGTTTTCCATTCATCTCCCTGCCTGATTCTCACCAGATTATACGCACCACGAAGATCAATCTTAGTAAACCAACTAGCCCCCTTAATCCGAGCAAACAAGTCAGAAATCAATGGCAAGGGATACTGAAACTTAACAGTGATCTTATTAAGAAGGCGGTAATCAATACACGGTCTTAGCGAACCATCCTTCTTGGCTACAAAAAAGAACCCTGCTCCCAATGGTGACGACGATGGGCGAATATGTCCCTTCTCCAGGGACTCCTTCACATAACTGCGCATAGCGGTGTGTTCAGGTACGGACAAATTAAATAAACGACCCTTTCTGAACAAAGCCGCTAGTGCAGATTCATTCCACAGAGTGAGTACTGACCATTTCCTAAATTTCTGACAATATACTTCTACATCATCCTGACCCTGGCATAAAGCCAGCAGATTTTTCTCAGCCTGATCGACTGAATTAGGCTCATCGTAAAGCAATCCGAGCGCCAGGAAAAATGCATCAACATTACTCAATGCAGAATCTCCTGGTGCAAGAGAAAACGCCCAGTCCTGTGGGTCGCCGCGCAAAAAAGAAATAATAATCAAAACCTGTTGAATAGGATTACCAGAAGAATGAGGTTTCAAGGCCAAAAATAGCTTACAATTATTTCTGAAGCTCAGGAACTTAGTTCTGTCACCAAAAAACAAATCAGGAATCGGAATTCTTGGTTCTAGCATCGATTTCTGATCAATAGTATCTTGAATCTTTTGTACATTTACAACGAGATTATCCATTGAGGAGCACAGAGCCTGAATATCCATGTCCACAGCTGTGTCCTGAAGCACTCTAATGTCTAGGGGAAAAAAAAGACTGAAGACAGAGCTAAGAAAAAAAAATGATGTCAGGATTTCTTTTTTCCCTCTATTGGGAATCATTGGTGTGGCTCCTTGTACTGTTATGGCTGGCAATCAGGCAACACAGCGTGCAGTAATCAGCGCACATACAGAGATCTGGCAATAACCAAAAACAATAGGACGAGCTCTGAGACGTGGAATCTCTGTAGACTGCAGTACCTGATCTATCCTCACACAACTATAAGCAGCAGTGGATTGCGCCTAACAACTACCTATGCAACTCGGCACTGCCTGAGGAGCTGACTAGCCTGAAGATAGAAATACAAGCCTGACTTACCTCAGAGAAATACCCCAAAGGAATAGGCAGCCCCCCACATATAATGACTGTTAGCAAGATGAAAAGACAAACGTAGGAATGAAATAGATTCAGCAAAGTGAGGCCCGATATTCTAGACAGAGCGAGGATAGCAAAGAGAACTATGCAGTCTACAAAAAACCCTAAAACGAAAACCACGCAAAGGGGCAAAAAGACCCACCGTGCCGAACTAACAGCACGGCGGTGCACCCCTCTGCTTCTCAGAGCTTCCAGCAAAAGACAATAGCAAGCTGGACAGAAAAAAACAGAAAACAAACTAGAAGCACTTATCTAGCAGAGCAGCAGGCCCAAGGAAAGATGCAGTAGCTCAGATCCAACACTGGAACATTGACAAGGAGCAAGGAAGACAGACTCAGGTGGAGCTAAATAGCAAGGCAGCCAACGAGCTCACCAAAACACCTGAGGGAGGAAGCCCAGAGACTGCAATACCACTTGTGACCACAGAAGTGAACTCAGCCACAGAATTCACAACAGTTCTATTTCTAATTCCATGGGGGACAAAGGGTGAGATGTGAGTTATATAGGTAGGAGATTGAACTGAGCCGGACAAAGACCAGATCAGGGGTGTTATCATCTTTTGTGTGTCTCAGAGGTTGAAAGTTGTAAGAGATCTTGAGAAGTGGCTAGAGATAGAAGTTTGGATGCAGTTGGAGAGGTGGGGCTGTTGAAGTCTCTTAGGATAAGAATTGTCAATTCTGAGGACATGAAGTGTGACAGCAACGCATTAAAGTGGTCAGAGAAGTGGGTTGGTGAGCCTGGGGGGCGATATATGACTGCTACTCTGAGGGAGATGGAACACCCTGATGCTGTGAACCTCAAAAGAAGAATGGCATCCAATTGGCCTGTGTTTATTTATTTGGTAAAAAACAAGATTGTTGTTGGCAGCGAGGAGTGTAGGGCTATTGTGGAGTTCGCAGTGATCGTACAGAGGGATATACATGGGATAAACTACTATACAACACGGGTGGGAGAACTAAGCTACTAAATTGATAGGGTTGTAGAACTAAACCACTGCACACCATAGGATGGATACCTAAACTACTAGACAACAGGGGTTGGATAACTAATAACTGCTTGGGTTGGAGAACTAAACTAGTACATACCAGGGGATGGAGAAATAAAGCAATAGACACTAATTCTATGAATCCCCAGGGCTTGCAGAACAAAACTCTGTATGTATCAGTTCCTCCAGTGCTTCTGCCTCCTCCACGTCCTCTAAGGTCTCCACCTGAGCCCTTAATCTCTGCCTTAATTAAACACACGTTCCAACACTGTAGAGAGAATCCCCCCATCTCCGTAATATGCAGCCAGGGCTCATGGCAATCAGGCAGTGTCAACATTAGTATGCCTTGGAGATAACAGTCATTCTGATCAAGAATTGTGGACAGCTGTCCATGCCGTGTTTGAGCAATGGCTGTCTACACTCAACCTGGAGCCAGGGAGGGCCATGTGAGATAATGGTGCAAACCTGGTGGTGGCCCTACGCAGGGCCAACCTTACACACGTGCCTTGCATGGTTCACATCCTCAACCTGATGGTTCAGCAATTCCTCTGCCACTGTCCCAGCCTGGATATGCAGCTGCAGAAACCACTGTCATTTTGTGCTCACAACACAGTATGGACGTGGTGCAATTCACACTTGCGTAGCGGACACAAATTAATGACCTCTGCACCCTTCTGCACTTTTTCTTAATAATGATGGTAAGCAGTGATGATGCTGTCATCAGCATCTCTAATACTGTCATCTACATGCTGGAGTACACTTTAAATAGTCTGGGTGTGGAGGAAGTGGTGGTCCCAGGGGAATAGGAGGAAGTAGAAGAGGATTCCTTTTGGGTTAACAATATCTATAAGTTCAGGTCTGTCATCTTACAGGTGGTTGCCATATGAGGAACAAATGGAGAAGAACTATGATAAGGATGAGAAGGAAGAGGTGATGGACGCAAAAGTTCGGAGATGAAGACGATAATGATTCCCTCTACGTTGTCCGTGGTGGTCAGGAGGAGATGGAGGAAGAACGATTGAGTGTTAGCCAACCACCAACACACTGTGGAGTTGGACCTCATGAAAGAGACTGACCCATACAGTTTGCATCGCAGTTATAGCCTTCCAACCACAGAAACGTCCAGTCGTCAACGCAAAAACATTAGCAGCCTTGCAGCACTGTTTCCAACCCCACCAAGGACACCATCTGCAAACCGTTTGTATGTTCTACCCGTGTTTGTGAGAGTTTACACAATACAAAGACATACAGATAGTAAATTTAGATTGTGAGTCCCAATGGTGACAGTGCTAGTAATGTCTGTAAAGCGAATGTTGAATTATTTGCTCTTTATAAGTGATAAAACAAAAAAAATTGAAATTGATGATCAGCCACACTCAGGTGGCACACATATCAGTTTCATAGATTACTATTGTCAGAAAAATGTAAGGATAGTAACATGGGTAGTTGACTCAAAGAGAGTGGGGGACTGCCGGTATCAGAGGTCTACTGCTACAGGCAACACACATGGAGGAGATCCAACCAGGAGTCTGCCAATAAATTTGTGTAAATGTGTAGACACCAAATTTATTGGCACACACCAACAAAGTGACATCATTTTCACCACAGTAGAAATAGTCTAGTAGGGACCACAGGTTTTCCACTACACCCGACCAAGCAGATGGACACCCAACCAGGAGTGTCCACATTTCCAAAAATTAACCCCTTTACCCCCAAGGGTGGTTTGCACGTCAATGACCAGGCCACTTTTTACAATTCTGACCACTGTCCCTTTATGAGGTTATAACTCTGGAATGCTTCAACGGATCTTGGTGATTCTGACACTGTTTTCTCGTGACATATTGTACTTCATGACAGTGGTAAAATTTCTTTGATAGTACCTGCGTTTATTTGTGAAAAAAACGGAAATTTGGCGAAAATTTTGAAAATTTCGCAATTTTCAAACTTTGAATTTTTATGCAATTAAATCACAGAGATATGTCACACAAAATACTTAATAAGTAACATTTCCCACATGTCTTCTTTACATCAGCATAATTTTGGAACCAAAATTTTTTTTTGTTAGGGAGTTATAAGGGTTAAAAGTTGACCAGCAATTTCTCATTTTTACAACACCATTTTTTTTTTTAGGGACCACATCTCATTTGAAGTCATTTTGAGGGGTCTATATGATAGAAAATACCCAAGTGTGACACCATTCTAAAACCTGCACCCCTCAAGGTGCTCAAAACCACATTCAAGAAGTTTATTAACCCTTCAGGTGTTTAATAGGAATTTTTGGAATGTTTAAATAAAAATGAACATTTAACGTTTTTTCACAAAAAATTTACTTCAGCTCCAATTTGTTTTATTTCACCAAGGGTAACAGGAGAAAATGGACCCCAAAATTTGTTGTACAATTTGTCCTGAGTACGCCGATACCCCATATGTGGGGGTAAACCACTGTTTGGACGCATGACAGAGCTTGGAAGCGAAGGAGGGCAATTTGACTTTTCAATGCAAAATTGACAGGAATTGAGATGGGACGCCATGTTGCGTTTGGAGAGCCACTGATGTGCCTAAACATTGAAACCCCCCACAAGTGACACTATTTTGGAAAGTAGACCCCCTAAGGAACTTATCTAGAGGTGTGGTGAGCACTTTGACCCACCAAGTGCTTCACAGAAGTTTATAATGCAGAACCGTAAAAATAAAAAATCATATTTTTCACAAAAATTATATTTTTGCCCCCAATTTTTTATTTTTCCAAGGGTAAGAGAAGAAATTGGACCTCAAAAGTTGTTGTACAATTTGTCCTGAGTACGCTGATACCCCATATGTGGGGGTAAACCACTGTTTGGGCACATGGTAGAGCTCGGAAGGGAAGGAGCACCGTTTGACTTTTCATGCCAAAATTGACTGGAATTGAGATGGGACGCCATGTTGCATTTGGGGAGCCACTGATGTGCCTAAACATTGAAACCCCCCACAAGTGACACCATTTTGGAAAGTAGACCCCCTAAGGAACTTATCTGGATGTGTGGTGAGCACTTTGACCCACCAAGGGCTTCACAGAAGTTTATAATGCAGAGCCATAAAAATAAAACAAAATTTTTTTCCCACAAAAATTATTTTTTAGCCCCCAATTTTGTATTTTCCCTAGGGTAGCAGGAGAAATTGGACCCTAAAAGTTGTTGTCCAATTTGTCCTGAGTACGCTGATACCCCATATGTGGGGGGAACCACCGTTTGGGCGCATGGGAGGGCTCGGAAGGGAAAGAGCGCCATTTGGAATGCAGACTTACATGGAATGGTCTGCAGGCGTCACATTGCGTTTGCAGAGCCCCTAATGTACCTAAACAGTAGAAACCCCCCACAATTGACACCATTTTGGAAATTAGACCCCCTAAGGAACTCATCTAGATGTGTTGTGAGAGCTTTGAACTTCCAAGTATTTCACTACAGTTTATAACGCAGAGCCGTGCAAATCAAAAATATTTTTTTTTCACAAAAATTATATTTCAGCCCCCAGTTTTGTATTTTTCCAAGGGTAGCAGGAGAAATTGGACCCTAAATGTTGTTGTCCAATTTGTTCTGAGTACGCTGATACCCGATATGTGGGGGGAACCACCATTTGGGCGCATGGGAGGGCTCGGAAGGGAAGGAGCATCATTTGGAATGCAGACTTAGATGGATTGGTCTGCAGGCGTCACATTGCGTTTGCAGAGCCCCTAATGCACCTAAACAGTAGAAACCCCCGACAAGTGACCACATATTGGAAACTAGATCCCTCAATGAACTTATCTAGATGTGTTGTGAGAACTTTGAACCCCCAAGTGTTTCACTACAGTTTATAACGCAGAGCCATGAAAATAAAAAATCTTTTTGTTTTCCCACAGAAATTATTTTTTAGCCCCCAGTTTTGTATTTTCCCAAGGGTAACAGGAGAAATTGGACCCCAAAAGTTGTTGTCCTATTTGTCCTGAGTACGCTGATACCCCATATGTTGGGGTAAACCCCTGTTTGGGCACACGGGAGAGCTCGGAAGGGAAGGAGCACTTTTTTACTTTTTCAACGCAGAATTGGCTGGAATTGAGATCGGATGCCATGTCGTGTTTGGAGAGCCCCTGATGTGCCTAAACAGTGGAAAACCCCCAATTATAACTGAAACCCTAATCCAAACACACCCCTAACCCTAATCCCAACGGTAACCCTAACCACAACTCTAACTTTGACACACCCCTAACCCTAATCCCAACCCTATTCCCAACTGTAAATGTAATCTAAACCCTAACCCTAACTTTAGCCCCAACCCTAACTGTAGCCCCAACCCTAACCCTAACCCTAGCCCTAACCCTAACCTTAGCCCTAACCCTAGACCTAACCCTAGCCCTAACCCTAGCCCTAACCCTAGCCCTAATCCTAGCCCTAACTCTAGCCCTAACCCTAGCCCTAACCCTAGCCCTAGCCCTAACCCTAGCCCTAATCCTAACCCTAGCCCTAGCCCTAACCCTAACCCTAGCCCTAACCCTAGCCCTAACCCTAGCCCTAACCCTAGCCCTAACCCTAGCCCTAACCCTAACCCTAGCCCTAATCCTAACCCTAACCCTAGCCCTAACCCTAGCCCTAACCCTAGCCCTAATGGGAAAATGGAAATAAATAAATTTTTTTAATTTTTCTCTAACTAAGGGGGTGATGAAGGGGGGTTTGATTTACTTTTATAGCGAGTTTTTTAGCGGATTTTTATGATTGGCAGCCGTCACACACTGAAAGATGCTTTTTATTGCAAAAAATATTTTTTGCGTTACCAAATTTTGAGAGCTATAATTTTTCCATATTTTGGTCCACAGAGTCATGTGAGGTCTTGTTTTTTGCGGGACGAGTTGATGTTTTTATTGGTAACATTTTCGGGCACGTGACTTTTTTTATCACTTTTTATTCCGATTTTTGTGAGGAAGAATGACCAAAAACCAGCTATTCATGAATTTCTTTTGGGGGAGGCGTTTATACCGTTTCGCGTTTGGTAAAATTGATGAAGCAGTTTTATTCTTCGGGTCAGTTCGATTACAGCGACACCTCATTTATCTCATTTTTTTATGTTTTGGTGCTTTTATACGATAAAAACTATTTTACAGAAAAAATAATTATTTTTGCATCGCTTTATTCTCAGGACTATAACGTTTTAATTTTTTTGCTGATGATGCTGTATGGTGGTTCGTTTTTTGCAGGACAAGATGACGTTTTCAGCGGCACCATGGTTATTTATATCTGTCTTTTTGATCGCGTGTTATTCCTTTTTTTGTTCGGCGGTATTATAATAAAGCGTTGTTTTTTGCTTCGTTTTTTTTTTTTTTTCTTACGGTGTTTACTGAAGGGGTTAACTAGTGGGCCAGTTTTATAGGTCGGGTCGTTACGGACGCGGCGATACTAAATATGTGTACTTTTATTGTTTTGTTTTTTTTATTTAGATGAAGAAATGTATTTATGGGAATAATATTTTTTTTTTTTTCATTATTTAGGAATATTTTTTTTTATTTTTTTTTACACATTTGGAATTTTTTTTTAAACTTTTTTACTTTGTCCCAGGGGGGGACATCACAGATCAGTGATCTGACAGTTTGCACAGCACTCTGTCAGATCACTGATCTCACTTAGAGCAGTGCAGGCTTCACAGTGCCTGCTCTGAGCAGGCTCTGTGAAGCCACCTCCCTCCCTGCAGGACCCGGATCCGCGGCCATCTTGGATCCGGGCCTGGAGCAGGGAGGGAGGGAGGTAAGACCCTCGCAGCAACGCGATCACATCGCGTTGCTGCGGGGGGCTCAGGGAAGCCCGCAGGGAGCCCCCTCCCTGCGCGGTGCTTCCCTGCACCGCCGGCACATCGCGATCATCTTTGATCGCGGTGTGCCGGGGGTTAATGTGCCGGGGGCGGTCCGTGACCGCTCCTGGCACATAGTGCCGGATGTCAGCTGCGATAAGCAGCTGACACCCGGCCGCGATCGGCGGCGCTCCCCCCGTGAGCGCTGCTGATCGCTATGACGTACTATCCCGTCCAGGGTCAGATAGGCCCAGGGCACCTGGACGGGGTAGTACGTCTAAGGTCACAGAGGGGTTAATGGCAGACACCAACAAAGTGGCATCAATTTTACCACAGAACAAATATTATGATAGGGACCGACAGGTCTTCCACAACAGCCAACGCAGCAGATGGACACCGAACCAGGAGTGTTCACACTTCAACAAATTAGTGGCAGACATCAACAAAGTGGCATCAATTTTACCACAGTAGAAATATTATAATAGGGACTGACAGGTCTTCCAATACACACAAACCAGCAGATGGACACCAAAGCAGGACTGTTCACATTTCCACAGATTAGTTAACATCTGAAGCAGCAGCAGCAACAGCAAGTACAGAAGCCACACTAAAGATATCAGAGACTGCAGTTAAACGAGAACAATGCAGCACACTAAAATCTACAACATCCAGTATCAGAAGTTATTATCAGTTGTCTTTGGATAGGACGTCACGTTGTTGGCTCACTAGGGCTATCAGAAACATTAACATCTACCCCACATACACCTCGAACACCAAGCCTAATCCCCCTTACACCACAAGCTCGCTTTTTCCCAGTGATGTTGCTCAGATAGTGTGCTAGGAGCACACTATTAATATCTCACAGTCAAAAAGTATATGCTTGGGGTAAATTAAACTAGACTCACAGAAAAAATCCCCCAAAAAAGAAAAAATATCCTAAAAATTATCCTTTATTAACCCCTTCCCGACCCATGACGCCACGTAGGCGTCATGAAAGTCGGTGCCATTCCGACCCATGACGCCTATGCGGCGTCATGGAAAGATCGCGTCCCTGCAGGCCGGGTGAAAGGGTTAACTCCCATTTCACCCGATCTGCAGGGACAGGGGGAGTGGTAGTTTAGCCCAGGGGGGGTGGCTTCACCCCCTCGTGGCTACGATCGCTCTGATTGGCTGTTGAAAGTGAAACTGCCAATCAGAGCGATTTGTAATATTTCACCCATTATAACGGGTGAAATATTACAATCCAGCCATGGCCGATGCTGAAATATCATCGGCCATGGCTGGAAATACTAGTGTGCCCCCACCCCACCCCTCCGATCGCCCCCCCACCCCCCCGATCTGGCCGGTACACTGCTCCGGCTCCCCTCCGTCCAGTGCTCCGCTCCCCCCCGTGCTCGTGTCCGCTCCCCCCGTGCTCCAATCACCCCCCCGTGCTCCAATCACCCCCCCTGCACTCCGATCCACCCCCCCCGTGCTCCGTTCCACCCCCCCGTGCTCCATTCCAGCCCCCCCGTGCTCCGTTCCACGCCCCCCGCGCTCCGTTCCACCCCTCCCGCGCTCCGATTCCCCCCCCCGTGCTCCGATCCCCCCCCCCGTGGTCCCCCCCCACCCTATCATACTTACCGATCCAGCCGTGGTCCCGTCCGTCTTCTCCCGGGCGCCGCCATCTTCCAAAATGGCGGGCGCATGCGCAGTGCGCCCGCCGAATCTGCCGGCCGGCAGATTCGTTCCAAAGTGCATTTTGATCACTGAGATAGATTATATCTCAGTGATCAAAATAAAAAAAATAATAAATGACCCCCCCCCCCCCCTTTGTCACCCCCATAGGTAGGGACAATAAAAAAATAAAGAATTTTTTTTTTTTCCACTAATGTTAGAATAGGGTTAGGGTTAGGGGTAGGGTTAGGGGTAGGGTTAGGGTTAGGGGTAGGGTTAGGGTTAAGGTTAGGGCTAGGGGTAGGGGTAGGGTTAGGGTTAGGGTTAGGGTTAGGGTTAGGGGTAGGGTTAGGGTTAGGGTTAGGGCTAGGGTTAGGGTTAGGAATGTGCACATGTATTCTGGTCCTCTGCGGATTTTTCCGCTGCGGATTTGATAAATCCGCAGTGCTAAACCGCTGCGGATTTATGGCGGATTTACCGCGCTTTTTTCTGCGCATTTCACTGCGGTTTTACAATTGCGATTTTCTATTGGAGCAGTTGTAAAACCGCTGCGGAATCCGCACAAAGAAGTGACATGCTGCGGAATGTAAACCGCTGCGTTTCCGTGCAGTTTTTCCGCAGCATGTGTACAGCGATTTTTGTTTCCCATAGGTTTACATTGAACTGTACACTCATGGGAAACTGCTGCGGATCCGCAGCGTGTGCACATACCTTTAGAATTAGGCTATGTGCACATGGTGCGGATTTGGCTGCGGATTCGCAGCAGTGTTCCATCAGGTTTACAGTACCATGTAAACATATGGAAACCAAATCCGCTGTGCCCATGGTGCGGAAAATACCGCGCGGGAACGCTGCGTTGTATTTTCCGCAGCATGTCAATTCTTTGTGCGGATTCCGCAGCGTTTTACACCTGTTCCTCAATAGGAATCCGCAGGTGAAATCCGCACAAAAAACACTGGAAATCCGCGGAAAATCCGCAGGTAAAACGCAGTGCCTTTTACCCGCGGATTTTTCAAAAATGGTGCGAAAATATCTCACACGAATCCGCAACGTGGGCACATAGCCTTAGGGTTAGGGTTGGAATTAGGGTTGTGGTTATGGTTAGGGGTGTGTTGGGGTTAGGGTTGTGGTTAGGGGTGTGTTGCAGTTAGGGTTGTGTTTAGGGTTATGGCTACAGTTGGGATTAGGGTTAGGGGTGTGTTGGGGTTAGTGTTGGAGTTAGAATTGAGGGGTTACCACTGTTTAGGCACATCAGGGGTCTCCAAACGCAACATGGCGCCACCATTGATTCCAGCCAATCTCGTATTCAAAAAGTCAAATGGTGCTCCCTCACTTCCGAGCCCTGACGTGTGCCCAAACAGTGGTTTACCCCCACATATGGGGTACCAGCATACTCAGGACAAACTGCGCAACAATTACTGGGGTCCAATTTCTCCTGTTACCCTTGTGAATCTAAAAAAAATGCTTGCTAAAACATAATTTTTGAGGAAAGAAAAATGATTTTTTATTTTCACGGCTCTGCGTTGTAAACGTCTGTGAAGCACTTGGGGGTTCAAAGTGCTCACCACATATCTAGATAAGTTCCTTGGGGGGTCTAGTTTCTAAAATGGGGTCACTTGTGGGGGGTCTCAACTGTTTAGGCACACCAGGGGCTCTGCAAACGCAACGTGACACCCGCAGACCATTCCATCAAAGTCTGCATTTCAAAAGCCACTACTTCCCTTCTGAGCCCCGACGTGTGCCCAAACAGTGGTTTACCCCCACATATGGGGTATCAGCGTACTCAGGAGAAACTGGACAACAACTTTTGGGGTCCAATTTCTCCTGTAACCCTTGGGAAAATAAAAAATTCTGGGCTAAATAATTATTTTTGAGGAAAGAAAACGTATTTATTATTTTCACGGCTCTGCATTATAAACTTCTATGAAGCACTTGGGGGTTCAAAGTGCTCACCACACATCTAGATAAGTTCCTTTCAGGGTCTAGTTTCCAAAATGGGGTCACTTGTGGGGGGTTTCTACTGTTTAGGCACATCAGGGGCTCTGCAAACGCAACGTGACGCCCGCAGAGCATTCCATCAAAGTCTGCATTTCAAAACGTCACTACTTCAATTCCAAGCCCCGGCATGTGCCCAAACAGTAGTTTACCCCCACATATGGGGTATCACCGTACTCAGGAGAAACTGGACAACAACTTTTGGGGTCAAATTTCTCCTGTTACCCTTGGGAAAATTAAAAAATTCTGGGCTAAATAATTATTTTTGAGGAAAGAAAACGTATTTATTATTTTCACGGCTCTGCATTATAAACTTCTATGAAGCACTTGGGGGTTCAAAGTGCTCACCACACATCTAGATAAGTTCCTTTGGGGGTCTAGTTTCCAAAATGGGGTCACTTGTGGGGGGTTTCTACTGTTAAGCCACATCAGGGGCTCTGCAAACGCAACGTGATGCCCACAGAGCATTCCATCAAAGTCTGCATTTCAAAACGTCACTACTTCACTTCCGAGCCCCGGCATGTGCCCAAACAGTGATTTACCCCCACATATGGGGTATCAGCGTACTCAGGAGAAACTGGACAACAACTTTTGGGGTCAAATTTCTCCTATTACCCTTGGGAAAATAAAAAATTGCAGGCTAAAAGATCATTTTTGAGAAAATATTTTTTTTTTTTATTTTCATGGCTCTGCGTTATAAACTTCTGTGAAGCACTTGGGGGTTCAAAGTCCTCACCACACATCTAGATTAGTTCCTTTGGGGGTCTAGTTTCCAAAATGGTGTCATTTCTGGGGAATCTCCAATGTTTAAGCACACAGGGGCTCTCCAAACGTGACATGGTGTCCGCTAATGATTGGAGCTAATTTTCCATTTAAAAAGCCAAATGGCGTGCCATCCCTTCCGAGCCCTGCCGTGCGCCCAAACAGTGGTTTACCCCCACATATGGGGTATCAGCGTACTCAGGACAAACTGGACAACAATATTTGGGGTCCAATTTCTCCCATTATCCTTGGCAAAATAGGAAATTCCAGGCTAAAAAATCATTTTTGAGGAAAGAAAAATTATTTTTTATTTTCATGGCTCTGCGTTATAAACTTCTGTGAAGCACCTGGGGGTTTAAAGTGCTCAATATGCATCTAGATAAGTTCCTTGGGGGGTCTAGTTTCCAAAATGGGGTCACTTGTGGGGGAGCTCCAATGTTTAGGCACACAGGGGGCTCTCCAAACGCGACATGGTGTCCGCTAACAATTGGAGCTAATTTTCCATTCAAAAAGTCAAATGGCGCGCCTTCCCTTCCGAGCCCTGCCGTGTGCCCAAACAGTGGTTTACCCCCACATATGAGGTATCGGCGTACTCGGGAGAAATTGCCCAACAAATTTTATGATCCATTTTATCCTACTGCCCATGTGAAAATGAAAAAATTGAGGCGAAAATAATTTTTTTGTGAAAAAAAAGTACTTTTTCATTTTTACAGATCAATTTGTGAAGCACCTGAGGGTTTAAAGTGCTCACTAGGCATCTAAATAAGTTCCTTGGGGGGTCTAGTTTCCAAAATGGGGTCACTTGTGGGGGAGCGCCAATGTTTAGGCACACAGGAGCTATCCAAACGCGACATGGTGTCCGCTAACGATGGAAATAATTTTTCATTCAAAAAGTCAAATGGCGCTCCTTCCCTTCCGAGCCTTACCATGTGCCCAAACAGTGGTTTACCCCCACATGTGAGGTATTGGTGTACTCAGGAGAAATTGCCCAACACATTTTACGATCCATTTTATCCTGTTGCCCATGTGAAAATGAAAAAATTGAGGCTAAAAGAATTTTTTTGTGAAAAAAAAGTACTTTTTCATTTTTACGGATCAATTTGTGAAGCACCTGGGGGTTCAAAGTGCTCACTATGCATCTAGATAAGTTCCTTGGGGCGTCTAGTTTCCAAAATGGGGTCACTTGTGGGGGAGCTCCAATTTTTAGGCACACGGGGGCTCTCCAAACGTGACATGGTGTCCGCTAAAGAGTGGAGCCAATTTTTGATTCAAAAAGTCAAATGGCGCTCCTTCCCTTCCAAGCCCTGCCGTGCGCCCAAACAGTGGTTTACCCCCACATATGAGGTATCAGCGTACTCAGGACAAATTGGCAACAACTTTCGTGGTTCAGTTTCTCCTTTTACCATTGGGAAAATAAAAAAATTGTTGCTAAAAGATAATTTTTGTGACTAAAAAGTTAAATGTTCATTTTTTCCTTCCATGTTGCTTCTGCTGCTGTGAAGCACCTGAAGGGTTAATAAACTTCTTGAATGTGGTTTTGAGTACCTTGAGGGGTGCAGTTTTTAGAATGGTGTCACTTTTGGGTATTTTCAGCCATATAGACCCCTCAAACTGACTTCAAATGTGAGGTGGTCCCTAAAAAAAATGGTTTTGTAAATTTCGTTGTAAAAATGACAAATCGCTGGTCAAATTTTAACCCTTATAACTTCCTAACAAAAAAAAATTTTGTTTCCAAAATTGTGCTGATGTAAAGTAAACATGTGGGAAATGTTATTTATTAACTATTTTGTGTCACATATCTCTCTGGTTTAACAGAATAAAAATTCAAAATGTGAAAATTGCGAAATTTTCAAAATTTTCGCCAAATTTCCGTGTTTATCACAAATAAATGCAGAATTTATTGACCTAAATTTACCACTAACATGAAGCCCAATATGTCACGAAAAAACAATCTCAGAACCGCTAGGATCCGTTGAAGCGTTCCTGAGTTATTACCTCATAAAGGGACACTGGTCAGAATTGCAAAAAACGGCAAGGTCTTTAAGGTCAAAATAGGCTGGGTCTTGAAGGGGTTAATATATATTAAAACCATAAATGTTCACTTGACAACACCATCACCAATAGATGCAAGCGTACTACAGGAGAGGCCGGGTGGTGCCAAGCCCTACGCTTTCTCAATGCTCCCTACCTGCCTGTGGAGGTTGGCACCCTATTTTCCTGCGCCGTGGCGCCCCCGCTCCTCGTCGGCTATCCCTGCTATCCCTATAGTGCCCTGATAGGGTCAGGAGAGAAAAAATCTCACTTATACAATAATTGGATATGGATAGCTTGAAAGGGCATGAATATGTCAGTAAAATATCTGACTAGATCTAAGGGTCTCAACTAACTTGGTAGTCTGTGTCCCTTCTTATATATATACATAAAAATTATTATTAAGCCAGACGATATAGCAACAGGTAGGGATGTTACAAAGAGACTAAAAATACATATGTGATCTTGGTCTAGCTATATATGTACAGGTCCTTCTCAAAAAATTAGCATATAGTGTTAAATTTCATTATTTACCATAATGTAATGATTACAATTAAACTTTCATATATTATAGATTCATTATCCACCAACTGAAATTTGTCAGGTCTTTTATTGTTTTAATACTGATGATTTTGGCATACAACTCCTGATAACCCAAAAAACCTGTCTCAATAAATTAGCATATCAAGAAAAGGTTCTCTAAACGACCTATTACCCTAATCTTCTGAATCAACTAATTAACTCTAAACACATGCAAAAGATACCTGAGGCTTATATAAACTCCCTGCCGGGTTCATTACTCAAAACCCCCATCATGGGTAAGACTAGCGACCTGACAGATGTCAAGAAGGCCATCATTGACACCCTCAAGCAAGAGGGTAAGACCCAGAAAGAAATTTCTCAACAAATAGGCTGTTCCCAGAGTGCTGTATCAAGGCACCTCAATGGTAAGTCTGTTGGAAGGAAACAATGTGGCACAAAACGCTGTACAACGAGAAGAGGAGACCGGACCCTGAGGAAGATTGTGGAGAAGGACCGATTCCAGACCTTGGGGAACCTGAGGAAGCAGTGGACTGAGTCTGGTGTGGAAACATCCAGAGCCACCGTGCATAGGCGTGTGCAGGAAATGGGCTACAGGTGCCGCATTCCCCAGGTAAAGCCACTTTTGAACCATAAACAGCGGCAGAAGCGCCTGACCTGGGCTACAGAGAAGCAGCACTGGACTGTTGCTAAGTGGTCCCAAGTACTTTTTTCTGATGAAAGCAAATTTTGCATGTCATTCGGAAATCAAGGTGCCAGAGTCTGGAGGAAGACTGGGGAGAAGGAAATGCCAAAATGCCTGAAGTCCAGTGTCAAGTACCCACAGTCAGTGATGGTGTGGGGTGCCATGTCAGCTGCTGGTGTTGGTCCACTGTGTTTCATCAAGGGCAGGGTCAATGCTTTATGGTGATGAAGATTTCATTTTTTCAGCACGACCTGGCACCTGCTCACAGTGCCAAAACCACTGGTAAATGGTTTACGGACCATGGTATTACTGTGCTCAATTGGCCTGCCAACTCTCCTGACCTGAACCCCATAGAGAATCTGTGGGATATTGTGAAGAGAAAGTTGAGAGACGCAAGACCCAACACTCTGGTTGAGCTTAAGGCCGCTATTGAAGCATCCTGGGCCTCCATAACATCTCAGCAGTGTCACAGGCTGATTGCCTCCATGCCACGCCGCATTGAAGCAGTAATTTCTGCCAAAGGATTCCCGACCAAGTATTGAGTGCATAACTGAACATTATTATTTGATGGTTTTTTTGTTTGTTATTAAAAAACACTTTTATTTGATTGGATGGGTGAAATATGCTAATTTATTGAGACAGGTTTTTTGGGTTATCAGGAGTTGTATGCCAAAATCATCAGTATTAAAACAATAAAAGACCTGACAAATTTCAGTTGGTGGATAATGAATCTATAATATATGAAAGTTTAATTGTAATCATTACATTTTGGTAAATAATGAAATTTAACACTATATGCTAATTTTTTGAGAAGGACCTGTATTTCGGTCACCAAATGCTGTAGTGACAATAGGGAAGATGTATTTGCTGTAATGTCAAGCATATCCCATACAGCCATAAAGGGATCAAGCGGCAGCTCTCATAAGACAATCAATGCAAGATAGCCACATGCTGTCCCCACATACTTGTTTGTTGTGACCCACATGCTGACTAGATCCATAAACCACTTTCTATCTCATACAGAGGTTAATATGCATATCCCTTTTCTTACTCAACACGTTATTCCCCTTCTAATGAAAAGGGGTTCATCAGGAGTACATCCAGATAGCAAAGGGTTACTTAGCTTGCATAAGATAACAGCATATCAGCATGGTAGACAGCTGCACCACCGGGCCGGTCCCCGTGTTTTAGTAGCGCCTGCACGCAAGTGCTAGACCTCGTGTATTATATAGGCTTCCCATTACCTCCGCACACATAACACCTGAGGACCTGGAGCGCTCGTCCCATTTCCGGTGCTTCTATCTTAATGGCCCATTGCCTGTATATTCAAGACGCACTGGCGTCATCAAGAGGCGCGCCGTCGCCACATAAGGACAACAATGCGCAGGCGCCGATTAATCCAAAATCGCGCATGCGCCCATTAGTATGCGCCTTACCGCCACAGAATTTTTGAAGCACTGTATATTCAAGACGCTCTAGCGTCATCAAAAGGCGCATCACCGCCACCCTAGGACGATGCACACGCACCAATCCGTCCAAAATCACGCATGGGCACCTTGGTATGCGCTATACCGCCGCAAATCAAGGCGATAGTGCGTAGGTGCCGACTAGTCCCGAGTCGCGCCTGTGCCCCTTAGTATAAAGGATGCCAGCCGGCTCCATTAGCGCATGCTCTATAACGCAGGGGAGCTCTCATACTCCTGCATGATTCCAGAATGCGACGCTGCACAGGCCAGTTACGATAGCGCCTGCGCACCTAAATATGGGGGCTCCAGTTCTACAGGTTCTACAGGTGATGCGCCTTTTGATGACGCCGGAAATGGGACGAGCGCTCCAGGTCCTCAGGTGTTATGTGTGCGGAGGTAATGGGAAGCCTATATAATACACGAGGTCTAGCACTTGCGTGCAGGCGCTACTAAAACAAGGGGACCGGCCCGGTGGTGCAGCTGTCTACCATGCTGATATGCTGTTATCTTATGCAAGCTAAGTAACCCTTTGCTATCTGGATGTACTCCTGATGAACCCCTTTTCATTAGAAGGGGAGAAACGCGTTGAGTAAGAAAAGGGATATGCATATTAACCTCTGTATGAGATAGAAAGTGGTTTATGGATCTAGTCAGCATGTGGGTCACAACAAACAAGTATGTGGTGTAGCATGGCTAAAGGATGTGTAGTCGACGGGAGGTATGTGCCACATAAGTGCCTTGTTGCTGTAATGTAGCCCGGAGTATTTCTTTCTTGCACATAACCTTGTATATATATGTGTTTCAGGACCTGTGGTGATGTCAGACCACATGGCTAATCATGTGATGGGTTACTGGGTGTGGTTAGCTCTATATAAGACTGGCTAATGCTTTACACAGCAGATATGTGTGGAGGTGGAACCCTCCTGAGTGTGTCAAGGCTCCAGGACTGAGCCGGAAGGACTGGACATTTGTTTTTTTCTTTCCCTGAGCCAAAGGCTATTTCCTTTCTGTTATTTTGCCATGTGGTTTATGATGCAATAAACCCTGTGAACTTTTCAAGGAATATGCCTCCTGAGTCTCAGCCGTCGCACCTGAGTGAGTGAAATCCCTACAATTGGTGGTAGACGTGCGGGCAGCGTTCCCAGCGGAGACGTAAGTCTATTTTGAATGTCCTGGGTCAAGTCTGTTGCAAGCCAGCAAGCATTGCCGGAGAAAATGGAGGACCTGCTGAAACACTTGGTCCAAATGCAGTCACAGCAGGAGCAAAGGCAGCAAGAGACCAACAGGCTGTTGATGCAGCAGATACAACAGAGCCAGCAGCAGATACAACAGAGCCAGCAGCAGATACAACAGAGCCAGCAGGAGCAACGGCAGAGCTAGCAGGAGCATCAGCAGCAGATGCAGCTTCTGGCAACCGCCATCCAGGGCAAGGCGAGCGCCCCAACCCCAGGTCTGGCTGATGACACCCACGTCCGGAAGACGGTAAGACGCGCATTGCAGAAAATGACTCCCGGGGATGATGTTGAGGCCTTCCTGACGGTGTTTGAGAGGGTCGCTGAGAGGGAAAAACTTCCGCCAGAGCAGTGGGCAGAGGTACTGGCGCCATACCTGACGGGAGAACCCCAGAAGGCGTACTATGATTTGACCTTGCAGGATGCCAAAGAGTATCACAAATTGAAAGTTGAGATTCTCGCACATTTGGGGGTGACACTGACTGTCAGGGCACAGCGAGTTCACGGCTGGGCCTATCACCGGGACAAACCACCTCGTTCCCAAATGTTTGATCTGTTGCACCTGGTCCAGAAATGGCTGCAGCCAGAGTCATCTACACCTGCACAGATGGTAGAACGGGAGATGATGGATCGGTTTGTCCATTCCCTCCCGAGGCCTATACAGTCTTGGGTTGCCCAGGGTGATCCCCAGAATGCCGACGAGCTGATCGGACTGGTTAAGAGATACCAAGGGTTGGAAGGCTCCTTCGGGAGGCAGCCCATGCCGTACTGGGGTCCCAGAAGGGAGCTGAGTCCCAAAAAGGGGTGGTGCGTCCAAGGTCACAAAGGGCGGGGGAGGTGGTGCCCAAGGTCCCTACGGGTGATATTGTTTGTTGGAAGTGCCACGGGCCAGGACATATAGCTGCCCGTTGTTCCCAGACCACTGAGCAGATGGACTGCAGCATGGGACGCCGTTGTTCATACTATGCGTATCCAGCCTGCAGTGTGAACTCTCCGCCCAACGAGGGACCTCAAGCGTGTCCCGTAAAAGTGAACGGTCGAGCAGTAACGGCACTGTTAGACTCGGGGAGCCTAGTGACCCTGGTAAGGGCCACTTTTCCTCTCCACCTGCTCCCGGGAAAGAAGGTCGGAGTGCGGTGCATACATGGTGATGCAAAGGACTACCCTATGGCCAGGGTGGACATTGAAACGGCATGTGGCACTGAGCCCCACATAGTCGGCGTCGTTCAGGACTTGTTGCACCCTATAATTATTGGCCGGGATTTCTGTTTGTTTTGGGATTTGTGGGGAAAAGGTTCTGAGCTCCCTAGCAGGGAACCAGTGAACCCTGGAAGGGTATCGCCACACCCAGAGGCAGACAGGTTTCCTTTTTGTGTTCTGGTTGGGGATGAGGAGGAAGTATCCCCTACATCTGACATTCTGGAGTTAGAGGTTACCGGTGAAAATTTTGGGACTGCCCAACATAGGGACCCCACTCTGAGGGAAGCCTTTAATAATGTCACAGTTATTGATGGGGTGGTACAGGAGCCGGGGGCAGACACAAGATTTCCCCATTTTCTGATGAGTGGGGAGTTGTTGTACCGGGTCACGAAAATAAGGGAGGAGTTGGTAGAGCAGTTGGTAGTGCCGGGTCCGTATAGACGGAAAGTGTTGGACATGGCCCATTCACACATCTTGGGTGGACACCTAGGGGTGGAAAAAATGCAGGAACGGGTTGTGCAGAGGTTCTATTGGCCTGGGTGTCACCGGGAAATAGTGAACTATTGCAGGTCCTGCCCTACATGTCAGCTAACTGCTCCTACTCCTCATTTCCGGAACCCCCTTGTGCCACTGCCCATTATTGAGGTACCGTTCGAGAGAATTGCCATGGACTTGGTCGGTCCCTTAGTTAAATCAGTGCGGGGCCATCAGTATATATTAGTCATCCTGGACTATGCCACACGCTATTCTGAGGCAATTCCCTTGAGAAATTCTTCCTCGAAGAGTATAGCCCGCGAGTTGGTCCATGTCTTTTCCCGGACAGGTTTGCCGAAGGAGATCCTGACTGACCAGGGGACACCTTTCATGAGCAAGGTGATGAGGGAGTTATGCAAAGCCCTGAAAATCTCCCAGTTGAGGACCTCGGTGTACCATCCCCAGTCAGATGGCCTTGTTAAGAGATTTAACAAGACACTGAAGAGCATGCTGAGAAAAGCTATAGAGAAAGACGGTAGAGACTGGGATTGTCTCTTACCCTATTTGATGTTTTCCATTCGTGAAGTTCCACAGGCCTCCACAGGGTTCTCACCATTTGAGCTTCTATATGGCCGACATCCAAGAGGACTCCTGGATATAGCCAAGGAAACCTGGGAAGCCGAAGTCACGCCCCACAGAAGCGTCATTGAGCATGTGGCCCTGATGCAGCAGAGGATTGCAAAGGTGATGCCTATCGTGAAAGAACACCTTCTCCAAGCACAAGAAGCTCAGGCCAGGGTCTACAACCGGTCTGCAAGAGTGAGGCAGTTCAATCCGGGAGACCGAGTTCTTGTGTTAGTTCCAACGGTGGAAAGCAAGTTCTTGGCCAAATGGCAAGGGCCATATGAGGTTGTCGAGAAACTTGGTGAGGTAAATTATAAAATTCACCAACCAGGAAGACGGAAACCATTCCAAGTTTACCATGTCAACCTCATCAAGCCATGGCAAGTAGAGTTGAGCGACCTTGACCTTTTTAGAGTCGAGCCGGGTTTCGCGAAACCCGACTATCTCAAAAGTCGGGTCGAGTGAAATCGGCCGATTATGACGTAAAGTCGGGATCGACCGAAACACGAAACCCAATGCAAGTCAATGGGGCAGCATAGTCGGCAGTGAGTGGGGGCCAGGAAAACACCTAGAGTGCCCATTTTAATGTCAAAACCATCCATTCTTCTTAATGAAGCTTGTCAAGCGTAATTTACCTTATAATAATTGGAAGGCATTTGAAATTGGGGGTCATTTGGCTAAAGTTGTGGTGGGTAGGGCTGGTTCAAGTAATTAGTGGGCCCAGGAAATCTGGACCACGTCACGGCAGTGGAGCAGGGAGAGGTAAGTATTTCAACTTTGCAAGTGCTGTGAACCTGAGCAAGCAGGGGGGGCCCACTCGTTGGCATTGGCACTGGCACAGGGCCCCTCAAAGTACAGCGGTGTGTTTGCACGGCGGGGGCGCCTCCCACCGGCAGCAACACTTTTGCGTACCATGAGAGGCCCTGTGCCAGTGACGTCGCCAACTAGTATTCCTCCCCCCACCTGATGAAGGAACCTGCACTTTCATCTGCACCTTCCTGTTTGTCCCCGTGTAAGGTGGTATGGTATGCGGGAAGGGGGACCTGACTTTCAGCAGGGTCACAATCTTGCAGTGTAGCGTGCACGGGAAATGTTGCGTTATGGGTCAATGTACCAGCAGACTCATCTATCACTGGCTGGGCAATGGGCAGGATGAGGAGGAAACACAGATATAGGCCCAAAGAATAAAGTGGGCTAAATGCAGTTCAAAATTGGTAACACAGGACTAATCAGGGGGCATTGCAGTGGAGGACAACTGGAATGAGAGGCTGACACAGAGAGTAGTCCCAAATCAGTAAGTAGTCGAAATGCAGTTCAAAATTGGCAACAGTAGTAAACAGGCGGCACAGCTTTGTTCAGTGGAGGAGAACAGCAAGGAGTGGCAGACACCGATAGTAGGCCCCAACCCAACTAGTAGGCCAAATGCAGTCTAACATTAACAACTACTTAACGAGCGCCTGAAAACGGAATTTCAGGACAGGAAACCAGGAGAACAGCAAGGAGCGGCAGACACCGATAGTAGGCCCCAAACCAACTAGTACGCCAAATGCAGTTGTTCCGTTTAACCACAATTTAATGAGAGCCTGAAGATAGAAGTTCAGGAAAGGCAACCTGGAGAACACCTTGGAGTGGAACACACCATCTCTCTACACCCCATACCCAATTTGTAGGCCTAATGCAGCGTAGTTTCCAACAACTACTAAACGAGAGCATGATGATCGAAGCATTGGCGAGGAAACCTGGGGAACACCTTGGAGTGGAACACACCATCTCTCTACAGTGGAACACACCATCTCTCTACACCCCATACCCAATTTGTAGGCCTAATGCAGCGTAGTTTCCAACAACTACTAAACGAGAGCCGGAAGATCGAAGCAATGGAGAGGAAACCTGGGGAACACCTTGGAGTGTAACACACCATCTCTCTACACCCCATACCCAATTTGTAGGCCTAATGCAGCGTAGTTTCCAACAACTACTAAACGAGAGCCGGAAGATCGAAGCAATGGAGAGGAAACCTGGGGAACACCTTGGAGTGTAACACACCATCTCTCTACACCCCATACCCAATTTGTAGGCCTAATGCAGCGTAGTTTCCAACAACTACTAAACGAGAGCCGGAAGATCGAAGCAATGGAGAGGAAACCTGGGGAACACCTTGGAGTGTAACACACCATCTCTCTACACCCCATACCCAATTTGTAGGCCTAATGCAGCGTAGTTTCCAACAACTACTAAACGAGAGCCGGAAGATCGAAGCAATGGAGAGGAAACCTGGGGAACACCTTGGAGTGGAACACACCATCTCTCTACAGTGGAACACACCATCTCTCTACACCCCATACCCAATTTGTAGGCCTAATGCAGCGTAGTTTCCAACAACTACTAAACGAGAGCCGGAAGATCGAAGCTCAGGAAAGGCAACCTGGGGAACACCTTGGAGTGGAACACACCATCTCTCTACACCCCATACCCAATTTGTAGGCCCAATGCAGGGTAGTTTCCAACAACTACTAAACGAGAGCCGGAAGATCGAAGCTCAGGAAAGGCAACCTGGGGAACACCTTGGAGTGTAACAAACCCTCTCTCTACACCACAGAAGGGCTGATTCTTAGGAAGGAAGGCTGTCGGAAAGAAGCAGGGCGCGTCCGAGGGTGATTATATTCTTATTAGGTATATACTCACCCTCGGACGCGCCCTGCTTCTTTATTTGTAATGAATGTTTATTTGCAATGTGGTTTTGACTTACTCTATTTTTTTGGTAAATAATGATTTTATTATTTTCATTGTTTTGCATCTTCTTGGCAATAATATAAAGAAGACGCGACAGGACAACACTCGGTGGATGCCATATCTGTGTTTAAAATTGAAAAAACCTTTCAGTTAACTACTTGCAGGAGAAAGTTATTGTAGCTGGTGGCCATTTTTAGTACTGTACCAGATTTTTGTTGTATGTGTTTGTTTTTAATGTTAAAATGTCTGCATTTGATATCTCTCCAGTATTTTCTTTTTTATAAGCAAAATACTTATTTTTATATTTTCTGATGTTGGTTCCAGGGGTACACGGGCAGCAGTGGTGTGGTCAGTGGAGGCCTAGTGGAAGGAGTGACCGCAGACAGGCATCGAAGGCCTAAAATAATAACACATGGCTGTAGGCAATTTTAAATTGGTTACAGGGGTACACGGGCAGCAGTGGTGTGGTCAGTGGAGGCCTAGTGGAAGGAGTGACCGCAGACAGGCATCGAAGGCCTAAAATAATAACACATGGCTGTAGGCAATTTTAAATTGGTTCCAGGGGTACACGGGCAGCAGTGGTGTGGTCAGTGGAGGCCTAGTGGAAGGAGTGACCGCAGACAGGCATCGAAGGCCTAAAATAATAACACATGGCTGTAGGCAATTTTAAATTGGTTCCAGGGGTACACGGGCAGCAGTGGTGTGGTCAGTGGAGGCCTAGTGGAAGGAGTCACCGCAGACAGGCATCGAAGGCCTAAAATAATAACACATGGCTGTAGGCAATTTTAAATTGGTTCCAGGGGTACACGGGCAGCAGTGGTGTGGTCAGTGGAGGCCTAGTGGAAGGAGTCACCGCAGACAGGCATCGAAGGCCTAAAATAATAACACATGGCTGTAGGCAATTTTAAATTGGTTACAGGGGTACACGGGCAGCAGTGGTGTGGTCAGTGGAGGCCTAGTGGAAGGAGTGACCGCAGACAGGCATCGAAGGCCTAAAATAATAACACATGGCTGTAGGCAATTTTAAATTGGTTCCAGGGGTACACGGCCAGCAGTGGTGTGGTCAGTGGAGGCCTAGTGGAAGGAGTCACCGCAGACAGGCATCGAAGGCCTAAAATAATAACACATGGCTGTAGGCAATTTTAAATTGGTTACAGGGGTACACGGGCAGCAGTGGTGTGGTCAGTGGAGGCCTAGTGGAAGGAGTCACCGCAGACAGGCATCGAAGGCCTAAAATAATAACACATGGCTGTAGGCAATTTTAAATTGGTTCCAGCGGTACACGGCCAGCAGTGGTGTGGTCAGTGGAGGCCTAGTGGAAGGAGTCACCGCAGACAGGCATCGAAGGCCTAAAATAATAACACATGGCTGTAGGCAATTTTAAATTGGTTACAGGGGTACACGGGCAGCAGTGGTGTGGTCAGTGGAGGCCTAGTGGAAGGAGTGACCGCAGACAGGCATCGAAGGCCTAAAATAATAACACATGGCTGTAGGCAATTTTAAATTGGTTCCAGGGGTACACGGGCAGCAGTGGTGTGGTCAGTGGAGGCCTAGTGGAAGGAGTCACCGCAGACAGGCATCGAAGGCCTAAAATAATAACACATGGCTGTAGGCAATTTTAAATTGGTTCCAGGGGTACACGGCCAGCAGTGGTGTGGTCAGTGGAGGCCTAGTGGAAGGAGTGACCGCAGACAGGCATCGAAGGCCTAAAATAATAACACATGGCTGTAGGCAATTTTAAATTGGTTCCAGGGGTACACGGCCAGCAGTGGTGTGGTCAGTGGAGGCCTAGTGGAAGGAGTGACCGCAGACAGGCATCGAAGGCCTAACATAACAAAAATGTCAATACAATGGTATTGTCAGTGGCAGGCATTGAAGGATGTCAGCGCATAGACTAAACATTGGTGGAGCTGTGAGATAATTTTGCAAGTGGTAGAGCACTGTTTGAGCTGGGGTGGGGGGAAACTGTCTTGTGGCCGGCGGTACAGGCCCAGGGCCCCTCATATTACAACGGTGTGTCTGACGTGGGGTGCGCACCACCACCGCCAGAGACACTTTATTGTACTAGGAGGGACCCAGTGGCAGTGCCGTCGACCAAAAGCGGGCTCACCCACCTCTTCAGACAAACTGCACTCTCACGGGTGCTGTCGCAAAGTGTCGATACCACGGCCCCGTGTGGGGAGTTTGGCCATTTAGTGAGGTGTAAACATGTCGTATGCTGGACAATCAGGTGCAGAACATTACGAGATTGGAAAAGGCATTCAGAATAGTCCACAGGCAAGACCTTTTCATAGGAAAGCTAGGTGTCAGCCGGGCAAGGTGGGGCAAAAGATTTCGAAATCCAGTTGTGGTTCATTTTAATGAAGGTTAGATCATCTACATTTTGGGTAGCCAGACGAGTCCTTTTTTCTGTTAGTATTGAACCTGCAGCACTGAATACTCTTTCTGATAGGACACTAGCTGCCGGGCAAGCAAGCTCCTGCAATGCATATTCTGCCAATTCTGGCCAGGTGTCTAATTTTGATGCCCAGTAATCAAATGGGAATGACGGTTGAGGGAGAACATCGATAAGGGATGAAAAATAGTTTGTAACCATACTGGACAAATGTTGTCTCCTGTCACTTTGAATTGATGCTGCAGTACCTGTCCTGTCTGCGGTCATAGCAAAATCACTCCACAACCTGGTCAGAAAACCCCTCTGGCCAACGCCACTTCTGATTTCTGCCCCTCTAACTCCTCTGGTCTGCTGGCCCCTGCAGCTCGTGTGAGAACGATCACGGGCGCTGTGTGCAGGGAATGCCAGAAGCAAACGGTCAACAAGAGTTGATTGTTTGGTTGCTAATATTAGTTCCAAGTTCTCATGTGGCATTATATTTTGCAATTTGCCTTTATAGCGAGGATCAAGGAGGCAGGCCAACCAGTAATCGTCATCATTCATCATTTTAGTTATGCGTGTGTCCCTTTTGAGGATACGTAAGGCATAATCCGCCATGTGGGCCAAAGTTCCAGTTCTCAAATCTGCGGTTGTGCTTGGTTGAGGGGCAGTTTCAGGCAAATCCATGTCACTTGTGTCCCTCAAAAAACCAGAACCCGGCCTTGCCGCGCCACCAATTTCCAGTGGCCCCGGAAAAGCTTCCTCATTAAAAATATAATCATCCCCATCATCCTCCTCGTCCTCCTCCTCCTCTTCACCCGCTACCTCGTCCTGTACACTGCCCTGGCCAGACAATGGCTGACTGTCATCAAGGCTTTCCTCTTCCTCAGCTGCAGACGCCTGATCCTTTATGTGCGTCAAACTTTGCATCAGCAGACGCATTAGGGGGATGCTCATGCTTATTATGGCGTTGTCTGCACTAACCAGCCGTGTGCATTCCTCAAAACACTGAAGGACTTGACACATGTCTTGAATCTTCGACCACTGCACACCTGACAACTCCATGTCTGCCATCCTACTGCCTGCCCGTGTATGTGTATCCTCCCACAAAAACATAACAGCCCGCCTCTGTTCACACAGTCTCTGAAGCATGTGCAGTGTTGAGTTCCACCTTGTTGCAACGTCTATGATTAGGCGATGCTGGGGAAGGTTCAAAGAACGCTGATAGGTCTGCATACGGCTGGAGTGTACGGGCGAACGGCGGATATGTGAGCAAAGTCCACGCACTTTGAGGAGCAGGTCGGATAACCCCGGATAACTTTTCAGGAAGCACTGCACCACCAGGTTTAAGGTGTGAGCCAGGCAAGGAATGTGTTTCAGTTGGGAAAGGGAGATGGCAGCCATGAAATTCCTTCCGTTATCACTCACTACCTTGCCTGCCTCAAGATCTACAGTGCCCAGCCACGACTGCGTTTCTTTCTGCAAGAACTCGGACAGAACTTCCGCGGTGTGTCTGTTGTCGCCCAAACACTTCATAGCCAATACAGCCTGCTGACGCTTGCCAGTAGCTGCCCCATAATGGGAGACCTGGTGTGCAACAGTGGCAGCTGCGGATGGAGTGGTTGTGCGACTGCGGTCTGTGGACGAGCTCTCGCTTCTGCAGGAGGACGAAGAGGAGGAGGAGGGGATACGAACGGCTACAGCCAATTGTTTCCTAGACCGTGGGCTAGGCAGAACTGTCCCAAACTTGCTGTCCCCTGTGGACCCTGCATCCACCACATTTACCCAGTGTGCTGTGATGGACACGTAACGTCCCTGGCCATGCCTACTGGTCCATGCATCTGTTGTCAGGTGCACCTTTGTGCTCACAGATTGCCTGAGTGCATGGACGATGCGCTCTTTAACATGCTGGTGGAGGGCTGGGATGGCTTTTCTGGAAAAAAAGTGTCGACTGGGTAGCTCGTAGCGTGGTACAGCGTAGTCCATCAGGGCTTTGAAAGCTTCGCTTTCAACTAACCGGTAGGGCATCATCTCTAACGAGATTAGTCTAGCTATGTGTGCGTTCAAACCCTGTGTACGCGGATGCGAGGCTAAGCACTTCCTTTTTCTAACCATAGTCTCATGTAGGGTGAGCTGGACTGGAGGGCTGGAGATCGTGGAACTAGCGGGGGTGCCGGTGGACATGGCAGACTGAGAGACGGTGGGAGATGGTATTGTTGCCACCGGTGCCCTAGATGCAGTGTTTCCTACTACGAAACTGGTGATTCCCTGACCCTGACGGCTTTGGCCTGGCAAAGAAACCTGCACAGATACTGCAGGTGGTGCGGAAAATGGTGGCCCTACACTGCCGGAAGGGATGTTGCGTTGCTGACTAGCTTCATTGGCCGAGGGTGCTACAACCTTAAGGGACGTTTGGTAGTTAGTCCAGGCTTGCAAATGCATGGTGGTTAAATGTCTATGCATGCAACTTGTATTGAGACTTTTCAGATTCTGTCCTCTGCTTAAGGTAGTTGAACATTTTTGACAGATGACTTTGCGCTGATCAATTGGATGTTGTTTAAAAAAATGCCAGACTGCACTCTTTCTAGCATCTAGAAGGTTTACACAGTAAAATATCGATATTTGCAGATGATACAAAACTATGTAAAGCAGTTAATACAAGAGAAGATAGTATTCTGCTACAGATGGATCTGGATAAGTTGGAAACTTGGGCTGAAAGGTGGCAGATGAGGTTTAACAATGATAAATGTAAGGTTATACACATGGGAAGAGGGAATCAATATCACCATTACACACTGAACGGGAAACCACTGGGTAAATCTGACAGGGAGAAGGACTTGGGGATCCTAGTTAATGATAAACTTACCTGGAGCAGCCAGTGCCAGGCAGCAGCTGCCAAGGCAAACAGGATCATGGGGTGCATTAAAAGAGGTCTGGATACACATGATGAGAGCATTATACTGCCTCTGTACAAATCCCTAGTTAGACCGCACATGGAGTACTGTGTCCAGTTTTGGGCACCGGTGCTCAGGAAGGATATAATGGAACTAGAGAGAGTACAAAGGAGGGCAACAAAATTAATAAAGGGGATGGGAGAACTACAATACCCAGATAGATTAGCGAAATTAGGATTATTTAGTCTAGAAAAAAGACGACTGAGGGGCGATCTAATAACCATGTATAAGTATATAAGGGGACAATACAAATATCTCGCTGAGGATCTGTTTATACCAAGGAAGGTGACGGGCACAAGGGGGCATTCTTTGCGTCTGGAGGAGAGAAGGTTTTTCCACCAACATAGAAGAGGATTCTTTACTGTTAGGGCAGTGAGAATCTGGAATTGCTTGCCTGAGGAGGTGGTGATGGCGAACTCAGTCGAGGGGTTCAAGAGAGGCCTGGATGTCTTCCTGGAGCAGAACAATATTGTATCATACAATTATTAGGTTCTGTAGAAGGACGTAGATCTGGGGATTTATTATGATGGAATATAGGCTGAACTGGATGGACAAATGTCTTTTTTCGGCCTTACTAACTATGTTCGGACTATGTTCGGATACCTTTTCAGGCATTGCAGACTGAGCTTTAACCGGATGGCCACGCTGTCCTCCAACAGGTTTTAGCTTTGCCACGCATTTTGGGCAAGATACGGGCCCGGCAGATGGAACCTGTTGCGATGTTGATGCCTGCTGCGGCCCCTCCTCCTCCGCTTCAGAACTGCTGCCGCCTGCACCCTGTTCCCCCAATGGCTGCCAATCGGGGTCAAGAACTGGGTCATCTATTACCTCTTCTTGTAGCTCGTGTGCAACTTCGTCTGTGTCACCGTGTCGGTCGGTGGTATAGCGTTCGTGATGGGGCAACATAGTCTCATCAGGGTCTGATTCTTGATCAGCACCCTGCGAGGGCAATGTTGTGGTCTGAGTCAAAGGACCAGCATAGTAGTCTGGCTGTGGCTGTGCATCAGTGCACTCCATGTCAGATTCAACTTGTAATGGGCATGGACTGTTAACTGCTTCACTTTCTAAGCCAGGGACGGTATGTGTAAAGAGCTCCATGGAGTAACCCGTTGTGTCGCCTGCTGCATTCTTCTCTGTTGTTGTTTTTGCTGAAGAGGACAAGGAAGCGACTTGTCCCTGACCGTGAACATCCACTAACGACGCGCTGCTTTGACATTTACCAGTTTCACGAGAGGAGGCAAAAGAGCTAGAGGCTGAGTCAGCAAGATAAGCCAAAACTTGCTCTTGCTGCTCCGGCTTTAAAAGCGGTTTTCCTACTCCCAGAAAAGGGAGCGTTCGAGGCCTTGTGTAGCCAGACGACGAACCTGGCTCCACAGCTCCAGACTTAGGTGCAATATTTTTTTTCCCACGACCAGCTGATGCTCCACCACTACCACTACCCTCATTACCAGCTGACAATGAACGCCCCCGGCCACGACCTCTTCCACCATACTTCCTCATTGTTTTAAAAACGTAAACAAACTAACGGTATTTGTTGCTGTCACACAAATTACATGGTGAGCTATAACTTCAGTATGATTTAGCTACCCCTTTACAGGTGAGTGAGACCACAACGAAAATCAGGCACAATGTTACACACTCTGTTGTTGGTGGCAACAAATGAGAGAGATGCCACACACGCAGGACTGTCACTGAAGCACAAATGTAAATATTAATCTCCCACTGATTTGATTTTTTTTTTTTTTCAGGGAGACTTTAGGAAAAAAAAAATAGAATAAAATGATTTTTTCAGGAAGAATTTAGAAACCAAATAAAATAAAATGATTTTTTCAGGGAGAATTTAGAAAACAAATAAAACAAAAAAAGGCTTTCTATGGCCCACTGAGTGAGAGATGACGCACACAGGAGTCAGGAGTGGCACACAAGCCCAGAGGCCAATATTTATCTCCCACTGATTGATGTAGTGATTTTTTCAGGTAGATTTTGGAACCCAAATCAAGCTAAAAAAAATAATAGGCTTTCTATGGCCCACAATTGGAGAGAGAGAGAGAGAGAGATGACACACCCAGGAGTCAAGACTGGCACACAAGCAGAAAGGGCAATATTAATCTCCCACTGATTTGTTTTTTTTTGTTTTTTTTTTTTCAGGGAGACTTTAGGAAAAAAAAAAATAGAATAAAATGATTTTTTCAGGAAGAATTTAGAAACCAAATAAAATAAAATGATTTTTTCAGGGAGAATTTAGAAAACAAATAAAACAAAAAAAGGCTTTCTATGGCCCACTGAGTGAGAGATGACGCACACAGGAGTCAGGAGTGGCACACAAGCCCAGAGGCCAATATTTATCTCCCACTGATTGATGTAGTGATTTTTTCAGGTAGATTTTGGAACCCAAATCAAGCTAAAAAAAATAATAGGTTTTCTATGGCCCACAATTGGAGAGAGAGAGAGAGATGGCACACCCAGGAGTCAAGACTGGCACACAAGCAGAAAGGGCAATATTAATCTCCCACTGATTTGTTTTTTTTTGTTTTTTTTTCAGGGAGACTTTAGGAAAAAAAAATAGAATAAAATGATTTTTTCAGGAAGAATTTAGAAACCAAATAAAATAAAATGATTTTTTCAGGGAGAATTTAGAAAACAAATAAAACAAAAAAAGGCTTTCTATGGCCCACTGAGTGAGAGATGACGCACACAGGAGTCAGGAGTGGCACACAAGCCCAGAGGCCAATATTAATCTCCCACTTTTTTTTTTTTTCCAGGGAAAATTTATAAACCCAATAAAAAAAAAAAAAAATAAATACGCTTTCTATGGCCCACTATCTGAGAGAGAGAGATGGCACGCTTAGGACTGGCACACAAGCCCAAAGGCCAATATTAATCTCCCACTGATTGATTTATTGATTTTTTCAGGTAGAATTTAGAACCCAAATAAAGCAAAAAAAAAAAAATGGGCTTTCTATGGCCCACTGAGTGAGTGATGATGCACACAGGAGTCAGGAGTGGCACACAAGCCCTGAGGCCAATATTTTTCTCCCACTGATTGATGTAGTGATTTTTTCAGGTAGATTTTAGAACCAAAATCAAGCAAAAAAATAAATAGGCTTTCTATGGCCCACTGAGTGAGTGATGATGCACACAGGAGTCAAGAGTGGCACACAAGCCCTGAGGCCAATATTTTTCTCCCACTGATTGATGTAGTGATTTTTTCAGGTAGATTTTATAACCCAAATCAAGCAAAAAAATAAATAGGCTTTCTATGGCCCACTGAGTGAGAGATGACACAGACAGGGATGGCACTCTAGCAGAAATGTCAATCTTAATCTCCCACAAAAAAAAAAAAAAACAGGGAGTGTCCTTCAATTACTATCTCCCTGCAGTAATCTCAGCCAGGTATGGCAGGCAGCAATAAGGAGTGGACTGATGCACAAATTAAATAAAAAGTGTGTACAAACCAAAAAGATAGCTGTGCAGAAAGGAAGGAACAAGAGGATTTGTGCTTTGAAAAAAGCAGTTGGTTTGCACAGCGGCGTACACACAGCAATGCAGCTATCAGGGAGCCTTCTAGGGCAGCCCAATGAGCTACAGCGCTGAGGGGGAAAAAAAAATGTAGCTTCCACTGTCCCTGCACACCGAAGGTGGTGTTGGGCAGTGGAAATCGCTACAGCACAAGCGGTTTGGTGGTTAATGGACCCTGCCTAACGCTATCCCTGCTTCTGACGAAGCGGCAGCAACCTCTCCCTAAGCTCAGATCAGCAGCAGTAACATGGCGGTCGGCGGGAACTCCCCTTTATAGCCCCTGTGACGCCGCAGACAGCAAGCCAATCACTGCAATGCCCTTCTCTAAGATGGTGGGGACCAGGACCTATGTCATCACGCTGCCCACACTCTGCGTTTACCTTCATTGGCTGAGAAATGGCGCTTTTCGCGTCATTGAAACGCGACTTTGGCGCGAAAGTCGCGTACCGCATGGCCGACCCCGCACAGGGGTCGGATCGGGTTTCATGAAACCCGACTTTGCCAAAAGTCGGCGACTTTTGAAAATGAACGACCCGTTTCGCTCAACCCTAATGGCAAGATAGAGAGCCGACAGTAACTCCGTCATTGTTAAGCAACCCAGAAGGTGAGGTTGGAGCGGTTACTATAGCAGAGACGCTATCGAAGACCCAGAAACAGCAGTGCCGGGAGTTACTCCAGAAAAACAGGGACCTGTTTTCAGAATTTCCAGGATACACGAAGGTCATAGAGCACGAGGTCCTAACAGAGCCACATGTGCGGGTGAATGTGAAACCTTATCGTATTCCTGAGGCTCGTCGAGAAGTTATCTCCAAGGAAGTGGAGCGTATGTTGAGGCTTGGAGTCATTGAGGAATCCAAGAGCGGTTGGTCGAGCCCAATTTTTCCTGGTCCCAAAACCTGATGGAGAGTGGAGGTTTTGCAACGACTATCGGAAGTTGAATGAGGTCTCCAAGTTTGACGCCTATCCCATGCCCCGCGTTGATGAGCTCATCGAAAGGCTTGGGCACGCCAGATATATATCCACCTTGGATTTGACAAAGGGGTATTGGCAGATCCCCATGGCACAGGAAGCCAAGGAGAAGACGGCCTTTTCGACACCTTATGGATGCTTCCAGTATGTCCGGATGCCGTTTGGCCTACAGGGAGCTCCGGCGACCTTCCAGAGGGCTATGGATAGAGTCCTTGCACCCCATAAGGCCTACGCTGCTGCGTACCTAGATGATATCGTCATCTTTAGCCCGGACTGGGAGAGTCATCTGGAGAAAGTCCAAGCGGTGTTTGATGCTATAAGAGAGGCCGGATTTACAATAAACCCAAAGAAGTGTTCCTTGGGTAAAGAAGAAGCTAAATACCTTGGATACATAGTGGGTCATGGAGAAATAAAACCCCAAATCAGTAAAATGGAGGCAATTCAAACATGGCCAAAACCAGTTTCCAAGAAGCAAGTTAAAGCCTTCCTGGGAATCGTGGGATATTACAGGAGGTTCATCCCAAACTTCGCCACGATGGCTGCGCCTCTGACTGACCTGCTAAAAGGGACAAAATCCGTAATGGTTAAGTGGTCCGAAGAAACAGAGTCAGCCTTCCAAGAAATGAAAGAGGCTTTGTGTAAGCAACCCGTTCTGATGGCCCCAAACTTCAAGAAAGAGTTTATTCTTCAGACAGATGCCTCAGATGTTGGGGTGGAAGCAGTCCTTTCCCAAGAACTACATGGGGAGGAGCATCCTGTTCTCTATCTGAGTAGGAAGCTGTCCTCGTCTGAAAAGAACTACTCAGTCGTTGAGAAGGAGTGCTTGGCCATAAAATGGGCAGTGGACACATTACGGTACTATCTGCTGGGACGTAAATTTAGACTGATATCCGACCATGCCCCACTTAGGTGGATGAGGGAAATGAAGGGTAGAAATGCTAGAGTCACCCGTTGGTTCTTAGCCCTGCAGGACTTCAGTTTCCATGTGGAACATAGGGCCGGGAAGCTGCACGGTAATGCGGATGCCCTATCAAGAATCCCTTGTTTAGTGGGAGAAAGTGCCAAGCCCCACGGCTTTAGGCAGAGGGGGGAGGTATGTAGCATGGCTAAAGGGTGTGTAGTCAACGGGAGGTATGTGCCACATAAGTGCCTTGTTGCTGTAATGTAGCCCGGAGTATTTCTTTCTTGCACATAACCTTGTATATATATGTGTTTCAGGACCTGTGGTGATGTCAGACCACATGGCTAATCATGTGATGGGTTACTGGGTGTGGTTAGCTCTATATAAGACTGGCTAATGCTTTACACAGCAGATATGTGTGGAGGTGGAACCCTCCTGAGTGTGTCAAGGCTCCAGGACTGAGCCGGAAGGACTGGACATTTGTTTTTTTCTTTCCCTGAGTCAAAGGCTATTTCCTTTCTGCTATTTTGCCATGTGGTTTATGATGCAATAAACCCTGTGAACTTTTCAAGGAATGTGCCTCCTGAGTCTCAGCCGATGCACCTGAGTGAGTGAAATCCCTACAGTGGGGACGGCATGTGGCTATCTTGCATTGATTGTCTAATGAGAGCTTCAGCTTGATCCCTTTATGGCTGTATGGGATATGCTTGACATTACAGCAAATACATCTTCCCTATTGTCACTACAGCATTTGGTGACCGAAATACATATATACCTAGACCAAGATTACATATGTATTTTTAGTCTCTTTGTAACATCCCTACCTGTTGCTATATCGTCTGGCTTAATAATAATTTTTATGTATATATATACAGTATATAAGAAGTAAGGGACACAGACTACCAAGTCAGTTGAGACCCTTAGATCTAGTCAGATATTTTACTGACATATTCATGCCCTTTCAAGCTATCCATATCCAATTATTGTATACGTGAGATTTTTTCTCTCCTGACCCTATCAGGGCACTATAGGGATAGCAGGGCTAGCCGACGAGGAGCGGGGGCGCCACGGCGCAGGAAAATAGGGTGCCAACCTCCGCAGGCAGGTAGGGAGCATTGAGAAAGCGTAGGGCTTGGCACCACCTGGCCTCTCCTGTAGTACGCTTGCATCTATTGGTGATGGTGTTATCAAGTGCACATTTATGGTTTTAATATATATTAATAAAGGATAATTTTTAGGATATTTTTTCTTTTTGGGGGGATTTTTTCTGTGAGTCGAGCACACTATTAACAACTGAAAATTGGATTTTTTACTCTGCACAACCTCATCAGACAGATGAATTTCAGCCATACAAAATGAGGGAAAATATGGCATGATCATATTTCTCACAGAAGATAGAATTGTTTCAGAGTGGTTGAGGGCTAGATGACAAAGAAGATATGCTCCAAACAATTTTTGTCCCCTACTGTATGATATTAATAACTGACAAATTTTTTTGGAGGCCTGTCGATGAGGTCTGTATAACATTGACTACATGCTCCAAACAATTTGAAAGTGAGATTTCCCCACTGTATGACGTTAGTAACAGAAGAATTTTTTTTGGCTGTTGATGAAGTCTGTATAACATTGACTAGATGCTACAAACAAGTTCTAAGAGAGTTGTCCCCTACTATATGACGTTAGTAACAGAAGAAATTTTCTGTGGCCTCTGGATCAGGCCTATATAACACACTATATGCTACAAACAATTTGAAAGTGAGATGTCCCCTACTGTATGACATTAGTAACAGAAGAATTTTGGGGGTGCCTCTGGAACAGGCTTCTATAACACACTAGATGCTGCAAACAATTTGGAAGTGAGATGTCCCCTACTGTATGATGTGTAGGGGTAGTACTCACTCAGGTGCGATGGGAGGAAAATAGGCTTTAACAGTTCATGGGTTTATTGCTTTATAAACTCAGAAGCAAAAACAGAAAACAAACAGCCTTTAGATCAGGCAAACAAAATACAAAATGTCTATAACAGGGCTCTGCTCCACCATGCCTCTGAGCACATAGGCTGGGGTAGTGTCCATATTTCAGGCTCGGTCTTGAGCCAATCACACATAAGAGGCCTTTTCCCTCCCAAAACACAGACCCTGTGCAAAACAACAGCCTCCAATATATAGGCTGTTAACCACACCCAGAGGTTAGGTATGTGAGTAGCTAGACCCGCCCATCTCTCACAGCTACCCACAACCCGGTCCCAGGTGCACCAAACAAATCTTAGTGCTTTCATGGACTAGAGAAAATACTCCGGGTTAAATCACAGAGACAATCCATCTCAGCAACACATGCCTCCCATTGGCTATGCGATCATTAACCACACTACAGATGTTAGTAACAGAAGAATTTTTGGGGGGTCTCTGGAACAGGCCTCTGTAACACACTAGATGCTACAAACAATTTGAAAGTCAGGTCCCCTACTGCAGGGGTGTCAAACTGCATTCCTCGAGGGCTGCAACCAGGTCATGTTTTCAGGATTTCCTTGTACTGCACAGGTGATAATTTAATCACCTACACACATAATGATTGCAGCACCTTGTGCAATGCTAAGGAAATCTTGAAAACACGCATGGTTTACGGCCCTTGAGGAATGCAGTTTGACACCCCAGCCCTACTGTATGACGTTAGTAATAGAAGAATTATTTTGGGCCTGTTGATGAAGCCTGTATAAAATTGACTAGATCCTCCAAACAATTTCAAAGTGAGATCTCCCCTTCTGTATCACGTAACATAAAAAAAAAAATTATGTGGCTGACGCCTGTATAATCTGTATGACTGTCTGTGGCTTCGGAATGCCTTCTTTCCTACAGTTGCTGCTGGTAAGGTTCAGGTTTGCCGGATAAATATGATGACGGTGGGAATGGGAAGCAATAGAATCAATAACAGGGTGGCTATGGGAGGTATGAGATCTAGGATGCAGCCTACAATGATTAGTTGTTTACCCAACACCAATTACCTTACCATAGAGCGTTTGATGCTTGTCAGAAGATATGTGAAACAGATGTGCGTCTCAAGCTAGGCATAATAGATGCCGATGAGAAATTGGTTGCTGTATCATGTTTGTAAAAAAATTAAATAATTACATTTTAATGTGCAACAGCTCTGCACACAGAACAATTTCAATACCACTAAATGACAATGTTGGATATATCGGGATGTATCACATTTAGCAACAGGTAAAAAAAAAAGATTTGTGCGTGAAGTATGCAGACAGCTTCATATCACCGCCTCAAAATGACAACGTGGGATACAGTGGGCTGCATCACGTTTTGCAACAGAAAAAATTATAATTTTTTTTATGTGCATGAGCTATGCACACTGTGGATAGCACAGTTGCTCAGTGGTAAGCACTGCAGCCTTGCAGCGCTGGAGTCCTAGGTTCAAATCCCACTAAGGACAACATCTGCAAGGAGTTTGTATGTTCTCCCCATGTTTGTGTGGGTTTCCTCCAGGTACTCCAGTTTCCTCCCACATTCCAAAGACATACTAATTGGAAATTTAGATTGTGTGCCCCATCGGGGACAGCGATGATAATGTGTGCAAAACTGTAACGTGCTGGGGAATATGTTGACGATATACAAATAAAGATTATTATTTCACCGCCACAAAATAGCAAGGTGAGATATGGCATGGTGAATCATGGTAGCAACTGCACCAAAAAAATGTCTTCATGCACAACAGCTCAAATCACAGAACTATGTCACCACAGCACTAAATGACAAGGTAGGATATGGCATGCTGTTTCACATTTAGCTAGTGAAGAAATAAGATTTAACATGCTATACTCATGCATGGAGCACAATAGAAGTAGTCCACAACACACTTGTATTGTGGCACCCCACAATGGCATTGACTCCCTCACAGGGGGTGATGACATGCCTGGAAGAAAGGAGGGTTTCCCTGACTAGATAACACTTACATCAAACATCCTTCCTACTCTAGACCAGAAGGGGGAGCTCTAACACCTGATTACAGGGGAGCTTCCTGATATAAGTTCTGACCTGTAGATGGAGTTAGTTAGTCTAAGGAAGACAGAGAAAAGAGAGGAACTCAAAGAAGAACCTGTGGGATTTGAGCTGCGACTGAGCTCACCCCAGGACTGAGCGCCAAAAACCGGACACTGGAGTCCGTGGTTGTGTGGGAATTGCAGGCCCTGCAAGTAAATCTGGAGGGCAGGGGACTGCAGGCCTCCTGGCCATCACAACACCTGAAGGCACAGCAGCAAATGAGAGCCCCTCATCAAACACGTTCCCCATGCTCATGATACATCACCATTATCGTAGCAAAAGTGCTGAAAATCCTTTAGCGGCAATGCAAATATTTTCCTCCACAATTTACCGAACTTTTCCGATTTTATAAAATTTTGCTAGTGTTTCCGATCACGAATCCGAATGTGCCATATATGTGCCAAATTTGTGTGTGGCGATCGTTTTCCGAACAAATTCGCTCATCACCAATAAAGAGTCCATTTTTATTCCGAATCCTCATCCTTAAAAGTTAAACGGTTTCCTGGTTCATAGACATGATCGTTAGCAAATCCCTTGCCTCAACATTGTACCATCATCCGTGGTCATCATCAGTAGATCAGATCTGCTATTTTATAAACTTTTCCATTCTTGGCAATGCACTGTATTTTATTGTTTCATGCCGTCCTGGCATTTTGCCAGTGCTCGCGAAATGGAATCAATATGTCTGTTGCATGTCATTGCACACTATTAAAATGATTTACAATGGTATTTGGTAGACAAGTCAGATGGTTACTCAATTTTTGCAGACCTTAAAATCCAAAAATAATGACGGAGCACTTCTGCTCTGTAATACATATTTACTCTGCTAACAATCTTGTAGGAATAGACAGCTTTGCTCAGCTAATGGGAGATTTCCTTTTTCACAGATTTGGTAAAAAAGAAAACATAAAGGAGTAAATGTGACTTTTTAAGTATAATTGTCTTGCAATCTAAACTTAAAGGAGTTGTCCAGGACTTTTATACTGATGGCTTATTCTTATCAATATTTGATCGGTGAGGGTGCGACTCCCAAAACCCCCACCAATCAGCTGTTCCCAAAGCCCACCATAAATCTTTAGCTTCAGAGCACAGCTCCTTCAACTGTACATTGACCACAGCCGGATACTGCAGATCCACTCCCTACCGCTTCAATAATGGCGTTCTGGTTGGGATATATGGTGGGATACCATTTGAAGTAAGCATTCATGCTGTAAGGAGGCTAATGGCCATATAATCGATGGGAGGTAAGTGTCACAGAGATGGCTTCTCCCTGCGATGCAACCCGAAGTATTTTGCTTTAGTGAACGTGAGCACTAAGATGTCTTTAGTGCACCTGGGTCCGGGTTGTGGGTAGCTATGAGAGATGGGCTAGTCTGGCTACCCATATACCTTCCCTGTGGGTGTGGTTGCAGCCTACATAATGGAGGCTGTTGTTTGAAACATGGTCTGTGACTGGAGGTGGAGACCTCCATTGTCTTTGGGCAGAGAGGGAGAAGTCTTTCTATGTATGTGGCTCCAGACTGAGCCTGAGTGCTGGACATTACCCCAGCCTGTGTGCCCAAAGGACTGAGGGAGCAGAATCTTGCCAGGACCTGTGTGAGGACAGGGTCTTGTGACGTGGCCATGTGAGTTAGTAGTGGCTGGTGTCTTGAGAGAGCAGGAGCTCTCACATAGTTCTCGGAAGAGCTAGAGGACTGTGCTATGGTCACTGATGCTGTGTTTTGCCAGGTCCTTTTTGTTGGTGCTTGCGGGTTTTACGAAGCAAATAAACCCACATGGATTTTGAAAGGAACGTGCCTCCTGTCTTCCTCCTGTCGCTCCTGAGTGAGTACAATCCTTACAATGCCATACAGGCATTTTTACTGAACTGATAGCCCAACTTATATCTCAGTAGGCACACTGTCCGACTGCTGGGATCACCACATATTATGAGAAAAGGGGTCCAAAGTCTCTGTGTGAATGAAGTGTTAGTGAGTATGAGCCGCCACTCTCTTGATAACTGTCCAATTACTGTTTACAGGAGTGATGGTCACACATGTTCCCTGACCCGCCAGTCTTACAAGACGTCATTTATTATGTGTGGTTTCTCCTCTTGTATATTGGATTGATGTGACGCCGTTTCGTCTATGTGGTTGTTTTTATTTTGTTTGTGTTCTTTTATGTTGAATCATTATATCAGAATATCTCAGGGTAAGAATTTCTGCATTTTCTTTCTCAAAATCGATTTCCACACTTTGTTTGCTTTAATTTGTGACTGTTAAACGATTAGAAGAGACGGTCGGAGCAATCAAGAAACTGCCTGGAAATATTGACCACATTAATTCCTTTCTTTCACACTTAACTGGAGGCTCCGGCTAGTCTGCTGCAATTCTGAGTTTCTGACCACTGTTTATGGGATTCTTTTAGGAAACGGACTAAATTTTCTGAGTACTGTCACTCAAATAGTATAGAACATCTTCCAGCCATGAAAGTCAGTGCAAAGACCAAGGTAAGATCCCCCAAGGCAAACTGCAGATATGAAGCTGTCTGTACACACTCATTGTAATGCTGCACCCAAAGGACAAAGATATTCAGATAATTTAATGGAATAAGAGGTTTCAAATGTGACAGCCGATTGTCTGAACCAGAAATGTGCTAAAGGAAGATGTCACTTTCCTTCCCCCACCTCTCAGCAGCTGATCTCTTAATCTATCCATCAACTAACTTTTTCCTTTTTTTATTTCGAAGTATTACTATCTGTATTTTCCTTCCTTCCTCTTTTTATTCCTGATCTGCTTTCTTCCTCCTTTTATTCCTCCCTTTTTATTTCTCTTTTATTCCTTCCTATGTTCTCTTCTTTCTTTCTTTCTTTCTTTCTTTCTTTCTTTCTTTCTTTCTTTCTTTCTTTCTTTCTTTCTTTCTTTCTTTCTTTCTTTCCTCCTTTTTACTCTTTATCATCCTACTTTCTCCCTCCCTTGCTACTTTCTCTTTTTCGTTCTCCTTGTCTATGCCTTCCTTTCTTTCTCCTTTTCGACCTTTCTTCTTATTTTCTTTTTCTTCCTTCCTTCATTCTAATTTTCTTCCTTCGTTCTTTAATTTTCTTCGTTCCTTCCTATTTTCTATTTTTTCTTCCTTTGTTCTTTCCCATTTTCTTCCTTACCACTTTCTCCTTTGCTTTCTTCCTTCCTACTTTCTCCCTTCCTTTCCCCTTCCTTCCTTTCTCTCTCCTTCCTTCCTTCCTTCCTTCCATATCTCCTTCATTCCTATTATTTTCTAACCTGTTTATTATTTAGCTATTAGCTGTCTATCTGCTTTATCCATCTACCTAGGGCAGCACGGTGGCGCAGTGGTTAGCAATGCAGCCTTGCAGCGCTGGGGTCCTGGGTTCTAATCCTTGGACAACATCTGCAAAGAGTTTGTGTGTTCTCTTTCGTTTGCGTGTCTATATAAAGATTATTATTATCTAACTTAGATTTGTCTGTATACGTATTTATTTGTCTTCCTAGAAACTAAAAAGAGACATTACCCCAGTAAAATGTTTCCTAAAATATCGGACGCTAGTAGCTCATGTGTTGCAAAATTTTGGCTAAAAAAATAACGACTCTTTCTCAATCTTCAATTTTTAGTTGAAATGATTCCAATTCTGAGCGATTATAGTCCGACCCTTTGGAAATATTTCTGGGAGAAATGTCTGTATTTGGATTCTATATACTGGTAGCCGTGTTAGGTGATTGGTGCTGTGCCGCTTTAAATCCTAGTCTGTCTCTATAATAATAAAATGAGTAGTGCATTAAATGAATAATGAGATGCCGCCCATGTCGGTACATGCTGCATTAATTGTGCTGCTCCTGTGGAGTGTATGATCCTCATCTGCACAGGGGCCCACCAGGGAATTCACCGATTACCCTGTGGGCCAGTCCGAGCCTGCATAGAATAACATACCAATGAGGTGGTAGAGCTTCATCCATTATGCTGGTGTATATAGCACCAACATGTTTCACAGCACTTTGGGGCTCACAATCTAAATTCCCTATTCGTACGTTTTTCTGGATGTGATAAGAATCTCACCGAAACACTGAAAGAATATACAAACGCCATGCTGATCAGCTACTTGCTGGGGTTTGATCCCAGGATCCCGGTGAGGGTGCTAACCACTGAGCCACCATGCTGTACTAGTGCATGACAGACATTATACATGATAGTATCATGCCTAGCGACGGTGTAACTTTAAGACATTTGACCCCGTAACCAAATCTCCAACAGCCCACCACCTCATGTAGTACATTTATAATATTGCATCACAGTGAAATATATTTTCACCCTTTGCAGTAATATTGTGAAGTCTCCAAATCACCAGAAAAGGTGCCATATTGACACTGAGCCATAAGGAATGCTGGGAGATTTCAGCTCTAAAGCCTGGAGCATTTTTAATACAGTTCTAGAGTATGATTCATGCTGTGACTCAAGTGCAGGTCCTGGTGCTTGAGGGACTGTTCAACAAAAGAAGGCACAAGTAGGTCTTTGGGAGCCCTATGACCGCATTGGGGCCCCAGATACCTCAGCTTATGCCTTTGGGTTGTGATGAGGTGCTGCATACTTCCTCATTGTATGTTGTTGAGTCTATCTGTTATGGAAATATCCATTGGGGACTATCTGACTTATCTGAATCCATTTCTATAACTGAAACTCCATTATGTAAATTACCAGGCAAAGTTTTCGATATTTCCAGTTTTGTGCTAATAGTTTTTTCCTCAATGCCTGCTCCCAATTAACCTTCCATAGTTCATTTAATCACTAAACTGCACTTTCTAATGTCGGCATTTTTATCTTGTTAATTGCAATTTTTTTTTTTCAAATGCATCTTTTGATTTGAAATCTAATTACACTGCTATCGTCAGAACAGAGATGTTGTAAAACTCGTTGTGTTATTGATAACTTCAGTTCATTACCAAATGAAAATGAGTCTTATCATTTCTGCTCTTCTAACAGTAGATTCCAAAACCATATAAAAAGATGATTCCTCCTCCCCGCCCCCGGAGGAGCAGAACTCTTTGCTCTCCTATCTCTTTGGCTATTACTTATTTAGGTTTTGTTACTATTGTTCTTAGAGAACCGGCACTGAGATGGGAGTTGCTGTCAGAGGCAGCCGGACTACTCATACAAATAGAAAAGTTTGTATAATACTGCTAGAAAGGGAATTGAAAAAGCTCCAAAGCCTTCAAACAACCCTGAAAAATTATGTGTGATTGAATTGCATTAACAATATATGCACACTGATCATGCAAGCAACAGAGGCCTGCAATGTGTCCATCCCTAGCTTTACCTCACAGGCAGTGACTCTGATAGTTCAGAGACTGTGAGGCTATGTGCACACGTAGATGGAACCTCTGCGGATTTATCTACACCTGTTTTGATAAATCTGCAGGTAAATAGCACTGTGTTTTACCTGCGGATTTACCATGGATTTTATGCGTTTTTTGTACAGATTCCACCTGCGGTTTTACACCTGCGGATTCCTATTATGGAGCAGGTGGAAACCGCTGCGGTATCCGCACAAAGAATGAACATGCTGCGGAATAAACAACGCAGCGTTTCCGCGCATTTTTTTCTGCAGCATGTGCACTGCGGATTTTGTTTTCCATAGGTTTACATGGTACTGTAAAAACATGGAAAACAGCTGCGAATCCGCAGCGTCAAAACTGTTGCGGATCCGCAGCAAAATCCGTAACGTGTGCACATACCCTTACTCTCCAGTTCGCAGACAGTGACTCTCCTTGTTCAGAGACTGCTACTCCCCTAGTTCACAGACAGTGACTCTCCTAGTTCACAGACAGTGACTCTTCTTGTCCAAAGACAGTGACTCTCTTTGTCCACAGACAGTGACTTTCCCAGTTCACAGCCAGGGACTCTCTCAGTTCACAGTGATTCTCTCAGTTGACAGTGACTCTCAGTTCACAGTGACTCTCTCAGTTCACAGTGATTCTTAGTTCACAGACAGTGACTCTCTTAGTTCACAGACAGTGACTCTCTCAGTTCACAGTGATTCTTAGTTCACAGACAGTGACTCTCTTTGTTCACAGACAGTGAATCTCCTTGTCCACAGACAGTGACTTTCCTAGTTCACAGTTAGTGACTTTCCTAGTTCACAGACAGGGACTCTTTCAGCTCACAAACAGTTAATAAGAAAAACTGTTGGAGAGAAAAAAGCGCAAACAGGGTCTTATCCAGTGGAGATAGTAAGGTATGCAATCAGATTGCACTCACCTGTCATGTCTTACTCTTTACTTTAGGCCGGCGTCACACTAGTGAGTTTTACGTACGTATGAGCGCATTAAATATGTCCGTAAAACACGCATTACACACGGCCCAATTATTCTCTATGCCCCAGCTGCCGTATTTTACTGATCCGTATTATACGGCTTTCTACGGCCGTAGAAAATCGCAGCATGCTGCGTTTGTCACCGTATTGCGCAAAAAAATCGCCAATGCAAGTCTATGGGGGCCCAAAAAATACGGACTACACACGGACCAGCAGTGTGACTTGCGAGAAATACGCAGCGGTGTTAGCGAGAAAAGCCGGCAATTCAGCGCGGTGTACAGTAAAATCACACTGACAGCTTACAATAGAATAGGTGGAATAAATGTGTACACATAGAATAGGTATATATATATATATATATATATATGTCATTGAGACACATATATGTATATATATATTAATATTTCATCCAGCGCTAGATAGCTTAAAGGCCGGTAATTCAATTGCCGGCTTTTGCTTTCTCCTTCCTAAACTCGACATGATATGAGACATGGTTTACATACAGTAAACCATGTCATATTCCACTTTTTTTTGCATATTCCACACTACTAATGTTAGTAGTGTGTATGTGCAAAATTTGGCCATTCTAGCTATTAAGTTAAAGGGTTAAATGGCGGAAAAAATTGGCATGGGCTCCCGGCCTTAGAGCGCGGAAACTCATCAGCATTGACAACTGCTGCAGATCCACTGGTCAAAGGATCCGATGACCAAAAAACGTAGTATCCAACTGGAGAAATTCGTGGAGATCACCTGCGCTGCTGTACAAATCACAATCCACACGGTTGTAAGAAAGAATTGATGGTTTATTCACACAACCGTGTGGATTATGATTTGCACAGCAGCGCAGGTGATATCCATGAATTTCTCCAGTTTGATACTAAGTTCACAGACAGTGACTCTCTCAGTTCACAGACAGTGACTCTCTCAGTTCACAGACAGTGACTCTCCTTGTCCACAGACAGTGACTTCCCTAGTTCACAGACAGTGACTCTCTTAGTTCACAGACAGTGACTCTCATTCACAGGCAGTGATGCTCCTTGTTCAGAAACAGTGACTCTCCTAGTTCACAGACAGTGACTTTCCATATTCAGAGACAGTGACTCCCCTAGTTCACAGACAGTGACTCTTATTGTTCACAGACAGTAACTCGTTTTTTCACAGACGGTGACTCTCATTGTTCACAAACAGTGACTCTCCTAGTTCACAGACAGCGACTCTCCTACGTCTCTCTTCCTATCAATTGCATCAGTATTATTTCATTTTCACAGACACTTATCTTCTTCACTGCTGTGCTGTCACACACTGTGCATCTAATTGATTTTCTCAACTCTATTACCATTATTTTTTCTTACTGATCACTGTATATAGAGCCCTCAATGAGTTCATGAAGGTCGCATTTCGCTTCATCATCCCCTCTCAGCAATCATTTGATTGTCGGGTGTCATAAATCTGCAGGAGCTGTTAGATTTTTCAGACCCAGATCAGCTTTACAATACAGTCATGAGTCATGAGGCTGAATTTATTAATGTATCAGCCTAAATAACATGGGAAATCAGCAAGAAAAGAAGCAAAAAGTAATAATAATGACAATAAAAAGAATATATGAATGTGTTCTGTAGGCTAAGTTCACCTTGAATTTTTGAGAGTTTTTTTCAAGAGCAATCCACTTCAGGAATTACTGCTTTTTTTCTTAGTATTTATAGATGCTTTTGCAGTGTTTTAAGCTGATTCTACCAATAATCTGCATCAAACTCCAAAGCAAAGTTTTCCTAACTAGGTCGGGAAAAAAAAGACATGTTGTGTGAGCAGCAAAGTGGATTTCCATTGAAATCAATAGGAAGAGTGTTCAAACTGTATTTGAAGCAGGTTTTGATTTGGATTTTGGAGCAGATCAGCTTCAAAATCCTTTTTTTAAAAAACCTGCATAAACAAATCAGCTTACGTAGTTAATTTGGTGTCGATTTTTCGATGTATTAATGAGGTGTAGCTGCAGCATTTCTGCAACATCTATTTTATGTGGATTTTGTTGCAGAGTTTGTAAAGAATTTTACCCAATGCCTTGCAATGGTTGAAGTCTGCAATAAATTCCACACAATTGACAACCTGTGGATCATACAATCTGCAACGCAGGTCAATTTATGCACAGAAAATTAATGCCACAAGCAGATGAGATTTTTGAAGTCTCAATATCTTAGCTGATACAGTATTATGCTGCCGATCTTCTGCCCTAAAGTCAGCATAAAAAATCTGAACCAAACTTGCTTCGTGTGCTCACATCAAAAGTGAGCTTTCCATGTCTGCCAGTGCCCACCATACCATCTTCGAGCACTCCATCCTCTTTTGATAGTATCTACAAACACTGAGAAGTACACAGCCAGGCGGAAAATGCTTTCTACACGCCTATATGATAAATTGGGCCATGCCAAATGTTAACTTCTGGTAAATATTAATGTGTTCCAAGGAGATGAGCCACATTACAAGAATCAGAGGTGAGGTCACCAATGAAGAAGTATGGCACGCCGATGAAGAAGTATGGCAGGCCGATTTCAGTATTCATTCAAGCAAAAGCATTTATAAGCAAGTACTGGAGATCTGGAGATGTGCAATGAATAGAACCCACTGGAAAAAAAAAGAAAATTACAATTCCTAACATGAGATATAATAGACAAATGCATTCAAATTTGGCCGGCGATACAATTCAGCGCAGGTCTGGGGAGGGCAATGTTGCTAAGGCAATAAAAGGTAATCTGACAAACTACACTTATATCACCATTAAAATTCAATTCAGGGTCATAAAGAATCCCAGGGTTGCATATTTTTGCCTTTTTAATGTAAAGACAAAGTCTTGAGTTCTAAAGAAGTGCAAATTAATTTTTAAAAGCTTATAGCATAGTAATGCGGGGCCAGGCTTGATTTTACAGCAGGGGCTGAATTATGGAACATTTCATGATGTTTAATTATAGAAAGTAGAAAGACAGTCATTGAACGGAACATCACAGAGCAAGCTGCCCAATTCTCCAGCTTAATAGCAATTGATGGAAATGGAAGCGAATGCTACTGCAAACCTGTTATATTTTATGCAAATCAGACAGGAAAGGAAGAGTATGCAGTTTAAAAGAGATGTACAAGATTTGAAAAAGATTTCTGCTTTATTTTTCACCTCCTATTTATCAAATATAAGAAGTAGAGGACAGATGGATTGTAGAATCAGACTACGTAGTTTGTTTGTAGTCTGCTACCATGGAGACACATAGGATGATACATAGTTTAGTGGAAAACGATTGAGTACATTGTTGCCGCTTACTAGTCCAGTGACTGTTTTCTCAATATGTATCTGCATACAGAGAAAAGTGTGACCGCTCCCTTGACTCCTAAAACCGATAATAGCAGCAAGTCACACAAAATGAAAAGTTAACCTGAAACTTTTAGTACCGCTATATATCAATCAGTTCCAGGGATCTACAACTCCCAGTATGCCTTTACATCATGTGACTTTCAGAGGGATGCTGGGAATGTAAATTTGGCAACAACTGGAAAACCACAGAAGAGAACACAATTCTTTTAAAATTTGTTACTAGAGGGTAGATTTTTTACATATTGTTAGAGTGCCCACTGATGCTACATACTTTTAATGGAGCCCTCTACTGTTACATACTTGTTATGGTGCCCCCTACTGTTACATACTTGCTATGGTGCCCCCTACTGTTACATACTTGTTATGGTGCCCCCTACTGTTACATTCTTGTTGCAGTGAAAAACAAAAGGGTAACAATGTTTTAGCTTTTGACTTTCTGGCTCCATATCTCACCATCCACTACTGCTATGAACTTGAGACTACCATCATTTGACTTATAACCATTTAGCATATGATTAGTTATGCAGATTCTTGTCTTGTCACTTTATTATTTTATTAGTATTTTGGAAATCCATCTTTGGCTTTCACCACTGCCTGAATCCTTCTGGACATGCTCTCTATCAGATTCAAACATGTGTCGACCAAACTTTCATCTCAGGTCTCTTTTACATGTTCCCAAAGTTAGTGCATACTGGTCGCCACACTTGGGTAACGTATACAGTTTTTCTTCAATTCTACCTACAACTGTTTGATTGGGTTGAGGACTCTGGACTGTGGGGGCCATTCCATCACCTCTACTTCTGAACTATTTTTTTGCCAATCTCGACATATGCTACGGGTTGTTGTCCTGTTGGAACACTGTGTCGTCCTTTTCATACCCATAGTGTATGAAGTAACTCGTCTTGAAGGACGCTCACATATAGCTCAGCACTGAGACCACCATCGATCCTGGACAAGTAACCAATGTCTTTGGCTGTGAAACAACCTCATATCTTCAAGCTTCATCCACCAAACTACACAGTTACTTCAATATTTTGATCTGGTAGCCCCTTTTTACCTTATTTCTTTCAGACCCATTTGCACCTATCAGAGCCTAGTCTATTGACTTCTGTCTTCTTGCTCCAAATCACCCGTTTCAAATCTTTAAATGTCCACTTTTTTGCTTGTTTGCAAACTTAAACCAATGCATCTTATGAGAATACTAAAGGTGAAGCTTCTTCACCTGGCCAGCAGCCATTCTGTCTTGCAGGCCCCAGGGGGACCCTGGCCTTTACACTTTAACTCCTATATAGAAATCTTGAATTAAGATGAGCCTCTTGGTTGAGTCCATGGAGTAGCTGCTGGCCAGTAGGAGTATTTTAAACACACTTAACCCTTTCTTGGTTTGTTGAATGAACACAGAAGCTCGCTGGCTTTATAGTATCATAAGTCTTAGAATGCTAAACCAAACTACTACATTGACACCTTGCGTCATTCGCAACAAAGAAACAGCGCCACTCAGTGACAGAAGCAGAAACAGAAGGAACGAGTACAGGTATGGATGCCACTCTCTTTTCCTTAGGAAACCAGATTGTACAAAGAGGACTAATGCTGTTGAAGTTTGGCAATGAGCCCTACAATTAGTGTCCTTAGTAGGGTAATGGCCCGTGTCTCGAGCTGAGCTACCAACTCAAGGCTCTGTAGAGTTTGTTATGCTTTTTAAAGTGATACTATATGTTGTATAAGTCTAATGAAAGTTGCTGCTATTGTAATATCTCTTATTGATCTTCATACAATATATTATTTATATTGTAATATTTCACTTTTCTTCCTTCGAAAAACAATTTCCCTCTTTCCTTGATAACAGACAAATCTTTTTGCTGCAGCTGGATATGAACATAAAGCAAATATAGCAGCAAATCCTCGGCCGCGTTCCTGTGATGTCCCGGCAGGCCTATTAGTGAGTATTATCTCTCCAATAACAAGTTTACTCTCTTAATAGACTTTCATATTTCTGGAAAGCAGCATTTGATTTGGGAGAATTGCATTGTGGTGAGGGACTTTGTGTTTATTGCGCACCTCCAGCAATACAGGTTAATCTGTTTTGCTCTTTGTGCAACAGAACAAGTGTGATCCTCATTTTACTGGTTATTGGCAGCTCCGTGCGCCTTACGATAATAGTTGAATCTGATGCATGTGAAAACATTGTAAACTGCTAGTCAAAGGCGTAATTCCAAACTCAAAGACCCTCGTGCAAATGCAAAACTGGTAAGAAATCTTGTGGGGTGACCCTGGTACGTAGGATCATAAACTGGGCCAATAGGTAGCTTGGACTGATGAAAAGTAATGAGAAAATAGTGAATATTCGGATTTAGGAAAATCTGCACAAATAATTCCTAATATCCGTGTATTCGTACCGAATAACGAATCCGATACAAGTCAATGGGAAAGCCAAATATTTTTCTGCTGGACCCAATAAACAGGTCTGGGGGTATGGGACAACAGCTGAAATGGATGAGAAAGAGCTAAAACTAAATGGGAACAGCATGGAGAAGATGCCTGCATGCCTTTCTGACTCACATATGGTATTTGGGAATAATGTTGTCTGGTTTTACAGATTTATAAAAAGACATACCAAACCAAACCTAAATTTTTTTTAAAGGTAAAAATGCTAAGAAACATGTTTCCTTCATAATTACATGTACATAATGCAAAAAGAAAAAATTATACCTCCCATTTAGCATATGTTCATATGGAGTGTTTTGTCATTAGTTTTTCCTTTAACATTTGTGAGGGCTTTCACTCCTACATTTGGAAGGTCCCTCCCTCATTCCAAATAGTTAGCAAGATAGCAGAATACATATTCCCATCCCTTTACAATGCCACTTCAAACTTGACTATTTGAATTTTGGCCTTCGTTCGCCACCATAACTACCATGTCCACCGCCATGTCATTATGCGGCCCTTGCTTGCTTGCTTGCTTGCTTGCTTGTACAGTTTCACCTGTCTTTCACTAGGGGGACTTGTCAGGGAGTCACAAAAATACTGAACTTTAGGAAGGCAAAGTTTGACCAGCTTAGAGATGCCCTTAATCTGGTAGACTGGGACAATATCCTCAGAAATAAGAATACAGATAATAAATGGGAAATGTTTAAGAACATCCTAAATAGGCAGTGTAAGCGGTTTATACCTTGTGGGAATAAAAGGACTAGAAATAGGAAAAACCCAATGTGGCTAAACAAAGAAGTAAGACAGGCAATTAACAGTAAAAAGAAAGCATTTGCACTACTAAAGCAGGATGGCACCATTGAAGCTCTAAAAAACTATAGGGAGAAAAATACTTTATCTAAAAAACTAATTAAAGCTGCCAAAAAGGAAACAGAGAAGCACATTGATAAGGAGAGTAAAACTAATCCCAAACTGTTCTTCAACTATATCAATAGTAAAAGAATAAAAACTGAAAATGTAGGCCCCTTAAAAAATAGTGAGGAAAGAATGGTTGTAGATGACGAGGAAAAAGCTAACATATTAAACACCTTCTTCTCCACGGTATTCACGGTGGAAAATGAAATGCTAGGTGAAATCCCAAGAAACAATGAAAACCCTATATTAAGGGTCACCAATCTAACCCAAGAAGAGGTGCGAAACCGGCTAAATAAGATTAAAATAGATAAATCTCCGGGTCCGGATGGCATACACCCACGAGTACTAAGGGAACTAAGTAATGTAATAGATAAACCATTATTTCTTATTTTTAGGGACTCTATAGCGACAGGATCTGTTCCGCAGGACTGGCGCATAGCAAATGTGGTGCCAATATTCAAAAAGGGCTCTAAAAGTGAACCTGGAAATTATAGGCCAGTAAGTCTAACCTCTATTGTTGGTAAAATATTTGAAGGGTTTCTGAGGGATGTTATTCTGGATTATCTCAATGAGAATAACTGTTTAACTCCATATCAGCATGGGTTTATGAGAAATCGCTCCTGTCAAACCAATCTAATCAGTTTTTATGAAGAGGTAAGCAATAGGCTGGACCACGGTGAGTCATTGGACGTGGTATATCTTGATTTTTCCAAAGCGTTTGATACCGTGCCGCACAAGAGGTTGGTACACAAAATGAGAATGCTTGGTCTGGGGGAAAATGTGTGTAAATGGGTTAGTAACTGGCTTAGTGATAGAAAGCAGAGGGTGGTTATAAATGGTATAGTCTCTAACTGGGTCGCTGTGACCAGTGGGGTACCGCAGGGGTCAGTATTGGGACCTGTTCTCTTCAACATATTCATTAATGATCTGGTAGAAGGTTTACACAGTAAAATATCGATATTTGCAGATGATACAAAACTATGTAAAGCAGTTAATACAAGAGAAGATAGTATTCTGCTACAGATGGATCTGGATAAGTTGGAAACTTGGGCTGAAAGGTGGCAGATGAGGTTTAACAATGATAAATGTAAGGTTATACACATGGGAAGAAGGAATCAATATCACCATTACACACTGAATGGGAAACCACTGGGTAAATCTGACAGGGAGAAGGACTTGGGGATCCTAGTTAATGATAAACTTACCTGGAGCAGCCAGTGCCAGGCAGCAGCTGCCAAGGCAAACAGGATCATGGGGTGCATTAAAAGAGGTCTGGATACACATGATGAGAGCATTATACTGCCTCTGTACAAATCCCTAGTTAGACCGC